>NC_092112.1:42497736-42812736 GCF_045679555.1 Salvelinus alpinus | reverse complement strand
CTTGGCGCATTAACCATTTAACAGCCACTTGCAGCATCACTAACAAACCACTAATCATAGAGCCCAATTCTACATGTAGCACAGAGAGGCTGTAAATGTATTTCTCTCTGTTATGCTCCACCACTTCTCCACTCACTGCTGTAGATGAGGCTCTGCTTAAAAGCATTTACACACACATGCACACACACACTTGCACACACACAAAAGTGTGCGCGCCCACGCATGCACGCACACACACAAACAAACAGATGAGCCGGTCTGTCTGTAATTTATAGTAACTTACTGTTTAATTCCAAAGTTTCTTTGGAATTTACGGTAACATACTGTACCTTTTTTACAGTAACTTACAGTAACAGTAACTGGCTGCCAGTAAGTTATCATAAAAAATACATTTAATTTTTATTTATTTTTTACAGTGAGCTAAAAGCAATCTGGTTCCTCATATGTCCTATGAAAGCAGGCTTTTCCCCCCATTATCTAGACTGGAGGAACATGTTAAAAGCCCAGTGCAGTCAATGTACAACAGCTGATGAAACTAACACCTTAGAAGTGTGAAAACATTTGATCAGTATTATTTCCTGATAGTTGCTGGTTAAAAATACAATTTACACAGGACCTTCTAGTCAGCAGGTTTGCATGGTTTCAGCTTTCCATGGTGACATCACCATGTTGCAAATTGGTTAATATACCAATAAGAAAGAAAGCCTCTCTGCCAATTCATGGGTTGCATGTTGCGTCACGATATTGTTTTGAACGTTTGTTTCAGGACTGATGCCCAACTGAGCATTCAACTCAATGCATCCTCATTGAAAGCTGATGAAGGGTTGATCTAAAAAAGTGCATGACTGTGGCTGCAGTACAATGTTAGCTAGCTAAGATTGAGGGAAGACCTCCAGATTTTAACGAGCTAACATTTGCAATGCGAGCTGTTTTTGACTAACTTTGCTGAAGTAAATTTGACAACATGATGATGGCAAAGTTGTTTCCTACTAAATATGACCTAATTTATCTATGTCATAGTATTCCCAAGCCCCTATAGTGTAATTTAGAAGACACAGTCATTAGCCCCGGTTCAAAGTCATTAGCTCCCGTTCTAATTTTGACCACCAATATGGCGGCGGCGGCTGTAGAACGTTGATAACAATAGCAACGACGCAACAAGGTGACAGAGGTGCAACCATGAAGAACAGCTAAGCTGTGTTCGAATATACTCCCATAATGCAATTCTTCAGGAAATGGGCGTGGCTTCACATTGTTTTCAGATTTAAAGTCAATAATGTCCAATGAGAGCGGATATAAATTCATTGCCTTAACTAATTATGGCAAATGTTAAGAAAATGTTAAGCAATGTAATAAAGTAATGACTTTTCAAATAAGTTAACTTGCACGTTATGTTGGCTGGTATGTACCGATATGTTAGCTAGCTACCTAACGTTAGTTGGCCACTAATACATCAAACTTGCCAGTATATTAACTATATGCTATCTATCTAACTACCCAACGTTTATTGACTTGATTATTCACGTCATTCTTAGCTAAGTGGCATAGTTGTTGTGAGTTCTCAATGGACATTCGGGTACTTTCGTAAATTCGCTCTGGCCATCTACTCCGATTTCAGAGCTCAGTCTCATATCTGTGTACCAGAGTGCAGAATAACTGATGAATTTATGAACGCTCAACACCCGTTGAATACGGCCGGTGTCAGTAAACATCTGCAAAAAAAGCATAATTAAATTGTTGGCAGCAGCACAGCTACAGTCACCAATGCTCTGGATAACATGAAAACTGCCTAACCAGCTCTGCTAGGGCGAGTAAAATGGTCAGAGTGAGGTGTTCTCTCATTATGTGTCTGGAAGTAGCTAGACAGTTAGCTCGGGTGCTTGACTGCCGTTGTGAGGTCAGAGGTCAGAATGTTCGGATCAACCCCACACCTCCACCAGAGGGTCCAGTGTGTGCTCTGAACGCTCCTGAAGTGAAACGCTCTGAATGTACAAACGGACACCCGAAGTCGTAAAATGTCTAGCTAGGCTCAACTGAAAGGACACAGTTTGTTTACAGTATACTAATATTATATAGTATGTAGCGGATACTCATTAAGTGTGTAGTATACAGTATGTTAGTATGGGTATTCGAACACAGCTCTAGTTTTCAGTTTTCCCCTCCCCACAGCAAAATTCTGGATAAAAAGTAATTTTTTGCCCATTTTAATGGAAATCTATTACAAGATTATTATAAGGTACTTAATTATTACACAGAAATTATTTGATATTGATATAAAAATGGCTGCATTGGGCCTTTGAAGTCCTTCAGGCTCCCACATCAACCCCAAACATACATAATTGATCACTGGATCCACCCCTGCCTTGTTTGGTTGGATACAGGGACTGAAACATAAAATGTATTCATAGGGTTTTGTGTATTTACATCTCAATATTGAGATGTAAAGTATGAACAAAACTATTTACTTGTACAGCAAATATGTGCATGTAGCTACATATCAATGTTATGATCCCTTTGGCTTTCTATACGTTGTGTAGCCACTGCCTGTCAGACTTCTAATAGGTTGTGTTGTGGGCACAATTGTTCTTCAGCTGAAAACGGCTGGGGCAAGGTGTGTTTAATGGGCTTTAATAATGACCGTGTGTGTGCGTGCGTGTGTGTGTGTATGTGTGTGTGCTTTTTTATGGTTTTAAGCCCCTGAGGCATTGCATAACTTAAAGCAGCATTTTACTTGGTTATCTGCCTACACTGAGAGAGAGAAGGATAGAGAGGGAGAGAAAGAGTTAGGGAGAGATGGATAGAGAAAGACAGAGAGCTCAGACCTGGATCAGAGTAACCAATGAAAGACAGAGAGCTCAGACCTGGATCAGAGTAACCAATGAAAGACAGGAAGGGAGAACCTCTTCATAACGGAGCTTGAGGTATAAAAAAAAAACTCCCAGGGCCGGGCCACACTGAAGGCCTAACGGTGACACAGCAATTGGCAGTCGCTAGCAGATATTTATGACATGGCTGGCATGGTCTTGACAGGGCATCAGTCCTTTACATCTGACCAAGGTCCCTGACCACAACGTCATTGTGACTGATGACAGAGTGCTATTTCGGCGCGGTGGGCTGGGATGTAGGTCTTCGGTTTGGTCTTATCTGGGTATAAATCCTTAACACACACTCACAGGTTACCCAGAGGTGGTAGGTAATGACCTTAGCCAGCTGACCAAAAGGTCACCATGTTAAAAGGTCCCTTGAATAACGGTTGTTCCCTAAAGTTGTTCCCTAAAGGGTGTCTTTTGTGTTTGAACTATAACACCTATACATGTACACACACACACACACACACACACACACACACACACACACACACACACACACACACACACACACACACACACACACACACACACACACACACACACACACACACACACACACACACACACACACACACACACACACACACACACACACACACACACACCGGTTATCCAATGACACAGTAGTACAATATGAGTCATTGCACAATAACCCACACCAGAGATGATATATACAACTACAGTAGCCATACTTATGAAACATTTATCAGTCTCTCCCTCCATCTCTCCCTATTCCATCTCCTCATCCCTCCCTAGTGGTGTTTATCCTCTCTCTGCCTCTATTTCTACTTGACCAGTATTCAGGCTTCAGCTCTAGTATATGTAGTTGTACATCTGCCGACCTGTTTTCACCGAGTTTTCCCATCATGGCTCACAGGGGCTCGCAGTGGGTCGTTGGTAGAGCACAAGTAATACGAGTTCGTTCAAACATGCATCAGGAATATCATACAGAAATCTGAAAGGGCATAAAAAAGTTTTTTTATAAACATCAATGTCTGATATTCAATAGGTGATCAGTGGGTGTGGCCATGGGCTGATAGTGAGTGAGTTCATCCTGGATGCCCAGTAGAGAAGCCCTCATCAGCGGATCTGATCTGGCTGCTAAAAGACTCGTACAGACTCATACCGGTCCACATGACTTCACCCACTGATGGCTGTGATAAGGAAGCGGAGCAGGATTAGGGGTGTGTGTGTGTGGTGTGTGTGTGTGTGTGTGTGTGTGTGTGTGTGTGTGTGTGTGTGTGTGTGTGTGTGTGTGTGTGTGTGTGTGTGTGTGCGTGTGCGTGTGTGTGACCCCCAGACAGGCTACACAGTCTCACTTTGGGCGAATTAGCAACGCCAGGCTTCTGCTCTCTCCTGCTTGCCCTCTCCCACTCTCTTTCTATTTCCCTGCTCCTCTCCTCTCCTCCACCTTCTCCATCTCTCCTTCTTTCTGTTTGTTACCCAGTGCGTCCTGCTATTTACACCGTAACTTAATGACATACTGTACAGCCTTCCCCATCTGCTTGGCTAGGTCGCCTGAGGAGACGCTTGTCAACCTCGCATTCTGCTCGCAGCGCTTAGCCTACATCGCTTACACACATAAACACACACACACATACACACACACATTGGAGACTGACGAGACAAGAGCACTAGCGCCCATGACAACCTAGCTTGGTTGCTAACCATAAGAGCCACTGTAATCATCACTTCTAGGAACCATTACCTATTTACAAAACAGACACACACACACGTACGCACGCACAGACACACACACACACAAACAGACACACACACTCACACAAATGCGGTCGGTCCACTTATGCAGATGGTAAATTACAAAGCAGTACGTGGTGACACATATATCAGGAAAGGGGAAATGAGGTGGCTCACAGGGATAATAGGAAGACATAGTAATAAGCCTCCACAGTGGAATCATTCAAAACACTGCATATTACAACACACACACACACAGACACAGACGGCCTTTTTTCATAATGCACTGCAGACCTGGGTTCAAATACTATTTGAAATCTTTCCATACTTTTAGTGTTTGGTTTAGTCAGACGGACGTGCCAGACGGGTGGGTTTTGCAGCTTTGCGGCTGTTCTATTGGTTCCACTGCGCCAGGCGAGCTCAATCAAGCCCAGCTAAAGTGAGTGAAATGATTTCAAATAGTATTTGAACCCAGATCATGTATGCTTATGGGGTTTCATATCGGTTATTGGGGGATTGCAAACAGGAATGGAAGTGTTCCTCAGCATCAGAGTTATATTCTGGGTTATCCATGGCAATAGATATGACTATTGGGAGATCTGAGTGCAGATCGAATTCACTCTTCTTACCAGTCATGGTTTTTGTTGACATGACTACACCACTGTGTTAGACTCATTTGCCGGTGCTAACGTTTGTAGAACAGTAGCGTTTTTGGTAGACAACCTTTCCTACCTCTCGATATGTTGGGTTCTACAATCTTAAAGGCCTCTTGAAGAGGGTAGAACATGGGATGCGCAGAGGAAGGCGCTGAGTACCCGTCAAACGTTTGGACACACCTATTCAGTCAAGGGTTTTTCTTTATTTTGACTATTTTCTACATTGTAGAATAATAGTGAAGACATCAAAACTATGAAATAACACATGTGGAATCATGTAGTAACCAAACAAGTGTTAAACGAATCAAAATATATTTTATAGTTGAGATACTTCAAAGTAGCCACCCTTTGCCTTGATGGCAGGTTTGTACACTCTTGGCATTCTGTCAACCAGCTTCATGAGGTAGTCACCTGGAATGCATTTCAATTAACAGGTGTGCCTGGTTAAAAGTTAATTTGTGGAATTTCTTTCCTTCCATATTATGGCAAGAACAGCTCAAATAAGCAAAGAACAAAGAAAAATTACAGTCTATCATTACCTTAAGACATGAAGGTCAGTCAATCCGGGAACTTTCAAAGTTTCTTCAAGTGCAGTCACTAATACCATCAAGCGCTATTATGAAACTGGCTCTCATGAGGACCGCCACAGGAAAGGAAGACCCAGAGTTACCTCTGCTGCAGAGGATGAGTTCATTACAGTTAACTACACCACAGAGTTCAGCTCAAATAAATGCTTCACAGAGTTCAAGTAACAGACACATCTCAACATTAACTGTTCAGAGGAGACTGTGTGAATCAGGCCTTCATGGTCTAATTTCTGCAAAGAAACCACTACTAAAGGACACCAATAAGAATAAGATACATGCTTGGGCCAAAAAACACGAGCAATGGACATTAGACCGGTGGAAATATGTCCTTCGGTCTGATGAGTCCAAATTTGAGATTTTTGTTCCAACCGCCGTGTCTATGGGAGACGCAGAGTAGGTGAATGGATGATCTCCGCATGTGTGGTTCCCACCGTGAAGCATGGAGGAGGATTCTGCAGCGATACACCATCCCATCTGGTTTGCTCTTAGTGGGACTATCATTTGTTTTTCAACAGGACAATGACCCAACACACCTCCAGGCTGTGTTGGGCTGTTTCACCAACAAGGAGAGTGATGGAGTGCTGCATCAGATGACCTGGCCTCCAAAATCACCCGACCTCAACCGAATTGAGATGGTTTGGGATGAGTTGGACCGCAGAGTGAAGGAAAAGCAACCAACAAGTGCTCAGCATATGTGGGAACTCCTTCAAGACTGTTGGAAAAGCATTCCAGGTGAAGCTGGTTGAGAGAATGCCAAGAGTGTGCAAAGCTGTCATCAAGGCAAAGGGTGGCTACTTTGAAGAATCTAAAATAAAAACATATTTTGATTTATTTAACACTTTTTTGGTTACTACATGATTCCATATGTGTTATTTCATAGTTTTGATGTCTTCACTATTATTCTACAATGTAGACAATAGTAAAAATAAAGAAAAACCCTTGAATGAGTAGGTGTGTTCAAACTTTTGACTAGTACTGTATATTCAAACATCCGAAATCGACGGCTGTTTCTAGTGACCAGGCTGAGAAAAATAGTGCACCAGAAATATGCTTCCTGATCCTGCAGGAAAACGAATAAAGTGATTATGTATTTTGTTTCTTAAAACAATAGAGCTTACTGTGTATAACAAGCCCAAAAGATTATTGCCTTTATCAAAAGGATTACAATTTTATGCCACATAACGTTTCTGTACATGAAAATCCACCATTTTGTTTTGCCATTTGTCATTGCTTTCACAACAAAGGAAGCATTCACAATGCACATCCATATTTTAGCATCCTCCTGTTTTCCATAGCACTGTAGGATGTTGCCTTTAATCCTACACACACTCACACACACACACTCACACACACACACACACACACACACACACACACACACACACACACACACACACACACACACACACACACACACACACACACACACACACACACACACACACACACACACACACACACACACACACACATACACACACACGGAGAGAAGTGCGCGCACACAGAGACGCACACTCACACACCTACAGGTTAAATTAGCTTTAATTAGGACTGTGGAGCTGTATACTCTCAGTCCTGTGGATTCTGCTACTGCATATAGCTGAGAGAGAGACAGACAGAGAGAGAGGGAGAGAGAGAGAGAGAGGCTGGAGGTTTGGAGCCCCTCCAAAAATACCCTAACCCTACATCACTATACCAGTGGTATACATACAGCAAGGCAATCTATATGCAAAACATTTAGCGCGGCTAAGAGTTAAGTCTATAGAGCAGCCGAGATTCATAGGTTGCACAGTGATATAGAGACGGAGCAACTTATAACATTACTTTATAAACACGTTATAGAGCACAATACATTATGGTGGGGAGAAGGGAAGGATTAGCATCTAGTGGCAACTTCCCCTGAAATAGTGGCATCATCAACTAGGGACATTAGGTCTGAATTACAGCATCGATCTACAGTAACAAGGCAGATGACAGTGTACTCTGGTCTGGAGGTCCGGAGCAACAGGGAACCTGACATGATTTGTGGCATGGCCGTCCCATCCCCATCCATCCCTTCACACCAGGCAGCCATGGCAATAAAAGCGCTGCATTTACAGCACTACTCTAATAACCAATTGCTTTGGCCTTTGGCAAATAGCTGCGAAGTAAATTTGAACACACTGCTCTGTGGCTGTGGGTTCATGCCTTGCTTTACACATGCATCGGTAAGTCCAAGTCCTCTGCACAGCAGTCGCATTGTAAGCAAAAGTGGGATAAAGTAACACACACACACACATGCGCACGCGCATGCACGCACATGCACACACACACACACACATGCGCACGTGCACACACACACACACACACACTCTAAAGACTCACTCTAAAGACTCAGCTTCCCTCTTTCGTAGTAATTTCATGCAGGTTCATGACTTTGCTTCAAAGAGTGCACAGCTGTGTCATTGGATGAAGTCTTTAATCTATTCAGTCAGCGCATCTGTACTCTCAGCCATACACCACGTCATTAGAGGCCTGCCAGTGTGTGTGTGTGTGTGTGTGTGGGTGTGTGTGTGTGTGTGTGTGTGTGTGTGTGTGTGCGTGCGTGCGTGCGTGCGTGTGTGTTTCTGAGCAGCTCAGAATAAACTGACTTACTGGCACGTACAGTGGGGAGAACAAGTATTTGATACACTGCCGATTTTGCAGGTTTTCCTACTTACAAAGCATGTAGAGGTCTGTAATTTTTATCATAGGTACACTTCAACTATGAGAGACGGAATCTAAAACAAAAATCCAGAAAATCACATTGTATGATTTTTAAGTAATTAATTTGCATTTTATTGCATGACATAAGTATTTGATACATCAGAAAAGCAGAACTTAATATTTGGTACAGAAACCTTTGTTTGCAATTACAGAGATCATACGTTTCCTGTAGTTCTTGACTAGGTTTGCACACACTGCAGCAGGGATTTTGGCCCACTCCTCCCTACAGATCTTCTCCAGATCCTTCAGGTTTCGGGGCTGTCGCTGGGCAATACGGAGTTTCAGCTCCCTCCAAAGATTTTCTATTGGGTTCAGGTCTGGAGACTGGCTAGGCCACTCCAGGACCTTGAGATGCTTCTTACGGAGCCACTCCTTAGTTGCCATGGCTGTGTGCTTTGTGTCGTTGTCATGCTGGAAGACCCAGCCACGACCCATCTTCAATGCTCTTACTGAGGGAAGGAGGTTGTTGGCCAAGATCTCGCGATACATGGCCCCATCCATCCTCCCCTCAATACGGTGCAGTCGTCCTGTCCCCTTTGCAGAAAAGCATCCCCAAAGAATGATGTTTCCACCTCCATGCTTCACGGTTGGGATGGTGTTCTTGGGGTTGTACTCATACTTCTTCTTCCTCCAAACACGGCGAGTGGAGTTAGACCAAAAAGCTCTATTTTTGTCTCATCAGACCACATGACCTTCTCCCATTCCTCCTCTGGATCATCCAGATGGTCATTGGCAAACTTCAGACAGGCCTGGACATGCACTGGCTTAAGCAGGGGGACCTTGCGTGCGCTGCAGGATTTTAATCCATGACGGCGTAGTGTGTTACTAATGGTTTTCTTTGAGACTGTGGTCCCAGCTCTCTTCAGGTCATTGACCAGGTCCTGCCGTGTAGTTCTGGGCTGATCCCTCACCTTCCTCATGATCATTGATGCCCCACGAGGTGAAATCTTGCATGGAGCCCCAGACCGAGGGTGATTGACCGTCATCTTGAACTTCTTCCATTTTCTAATAATTGCGCCAACAGTTGTTTCCTTCTCACCAAGCTGCTTGCCTATTGTCCTGTAGCCCATCCCAGCCTTGTGCAGGTCTACAATTTTATCCCTGATGTCCTTACACAGCTCTCTGGTCTTGGCCATTGTGGAGAGGTTGGAATCTGTTTGATTGAGTGTGTGGACAGGTGTCTTTTATACAGGTAACGAGTTCAAACAGGTGCAGTTAATACAGGTAATGAGTGGAGAACAGGAGGGCTTCTTAAAGAAAAACTAACAGGTCTGTGAGAGCCGGAATTCTTACTGGTTGGTAGGTGATCAAATACTTATGTCATGCAATAAAATGCAAATTAATTATTTAAAAATCATACAATGTGATTTTCTGGATTTTTGTTTTAGATTCCGTCTCTCACAGTTGAAGTGTACCTATGATAAAAATTACAGACCTCTACATGCTTTGTAAGTAGGAAAACTTGCAAAATCGGCAGTGTATCAAATACTTGTTCTCCCCACTGTATGCACAGTAGTGGTGCTTGTTTTGCAAAATCGACTGTTTTGCTCGTACATGCATCTCTAGAGTACCAGGGTGGATGTATCTCTGTGTGTGCTAGGCAAATAAATATGTTAGCTACAGTACAGCTCCCTTCCCATGTGTCTTCAGTAGCTATTGACTGCATTTTAAATGTCCATCATTAACTAATTAACCATCTTCTCTCCTGTCCATCTAAAGACCCCCGTCCACACACACACACACACACACACACACACACACACACACACACACACACACACACACACACACACACACACACACACACACACACACACACACACACACACACACACACACACGCAAACACAGAAGGTCATGTATGTGATGGTTAGGAGGACAGAACACCCTACATTTAGACTAGCTAGAGCTCCATGTGAGGGATGCTGTAGCTGAAACAGAGGATGCAGCATCTCTCATACCCTCAGAGCACAGAGAGAGAGGGGAGAGAGGGAGGGAGAGAGAGAGAGGGAGGGGAGAGAGAGAGGGAGAGAGAGAGAGGGAGGGGAGAGAGAGAGAGGGAGGGGAGAGAGAGAGAGAGAGAGAGGGGAGAAAGAGAGGGAGAGAGAGAGAGGGAGGGGAGAGAGAGAGAGAGAGGGAGGGGAGAGAGAGAGGGAGAGAGAGAGAGAGAGGGAGAGGAGAGAGAGAGGGAGAGCGAGCGACAGCGAGAGAGCGCACGGGAAGAGGAGAGACAAAAGGATAGAGGGCAGAGAGCGAGCAGCGGAAGGAGAAAGAGGAAAGAGAGAGCAGGGAGTGTTTATAGGGGAAGAATTCCTTGGTCTCAATGAAGTGTTGTGAGAGACAGTGTCATTGGTATGCTAACAAATGCAAGTCATCCTATCTTCATGCCTTGAGTCCACTGACACTAGTAGCGACATACTTGGAGTGATAACCTTCAGCTAACCTAATGCTATGATGACACAGCTAGCACTAAACACTGATGTCTCCAAACATCACCAGCGACTAAGCCTAAATAGGACCCTATAAACCAGCGGTCTACAAATCTTAGGATATATATCAGGAGACCCACAAGAACAGTAGCCAATGACCTGAAACCAGAGAGGCCAGATAGAGGGACCCAAACCTTTCTCATAACCAGGAGATCCCAACACCAGACACCAAACCTAGAACTAAGAGATCCCAACACCAGCCAATTTCATTTAAAAAATCTGCCAAACAACCAGTAGGCTTACATGAAGGAAAACCAATGAATTAAACATTTTGACACGGCGGCCAGGGCCATAAAGGTTGTAGCTTACCAGTTAGACGAGTTGCAGCCTCCTCCATGCTGTGTTGAACCTCATGAGAAGTTTATTTTCTCATTCTCCTTCCTGGCTAAATTTACTTGTCAGGTCCCTCTCAAATGCCAGCTGGACAAGCTGGGCTTTTTGTTGATGTAACATGCTGCGTCTGTGGTCACTGAATACGTGGAGAAGGAATTTTCGCCCATTGCTGTAGATGTCCCAAATGTTAATCCAAATCAATTTTTTCAGCAGAGTTGGCATTGCTGACAAAGGCCCGCCATATCTTTAAGACCACTGAGTGGAAGTCCATTTGTTGTTGCTGGCTGTGGTTGCGATTTCATTTAGCAAGAACCAATCAACTCTGCTTCCACTGATTCAGTTTTGGTTAGATCCAACAGGTCATCAGGTGCTAGTTACTGGGGTAACGAAGGTGCAGGTGCTTGTTGTGATATTGCCCTTGTGCTTCTCGATCTTGTTGATCAGCAGGCAGTATGGGGATGGGTGGGTATTACATTTGGTGCTAGGCTCCTCAACCTTGGTGGTCGAGACAACAGGCTACTCGGTGAGCCCGGCGTCGCACCAAACATGGTGGTCTGCCATTTTTTTGCTCTTGGCAGTGCCCAGACATTTTCGGATATCCATGCTGATTAGCCAGCTATAATTATTCAGCTCGTCGCTATCAAAATGTAACGATGCTAGTAGCTACTAGCTAGCTCATAATTAGCTCTAGCTGTTTGGAAAAGGGAATAACTTTTTTCCCTCTCTGTGAGAAAAAGAATTGTCAATTTGGGATCCTATGAGCTTTTCTAACCAAGGTAATGAAGGCGGTACCTTATGACACTGCATGGCTAGGTGCCAAATCAGAATGCATTTTAGGATTGTAACTACTAAATATTACATTATTACATCCCCCCTTCCTCCCCCTCCTCAGATCATGAGTGCACACCTGGCATAGCCTCTGTCCCAGTCTGCGCCACTGGCAGGCCAGACAATGCTACATTGGCAAAACCGGGCATTGTAATTCATATACCATTTATTATGGGGAAACAAAGCTGGGGGGGCACAAATTATATCTGGGGGGTCCATGTCCCATAGAGCTGTCTCTGACACTCCATAGAGCTGTCTCTGGATCCCAACACCAGCCAACAACAACCCCAAACCTAGAACCAAGAGATCCCAACACCAGACAACAACAGATCCAAACCTAGAACCAAGAGATCAGACAACACCAGACCCCAAACCTAGAACCAAGAGATCCCAACACCACCAAAACCAAACCTCATACCTAGAACCAAGAGACCCCAACACCACCAACACCAGACCTCCTACCTAGAACCAAGAGATCCCAACACCACCAACACCAGACCTCATACCTAGAACCAAGAGACCCCAACACCACCAACACCAGACTCCAAACCTAGAACCAAGAGATCCCAACACCACCAACACCAGACCTCATACCTAGAACCAATAGATCCCAACATCAGTCAAAACCAGACCTCAAACCTAGAACAATTTTCAGAAGTTGCTTTCATTTCAGCTAATCTAATTTTTAAACATTTCAACTGTATTAAAATATTAATTTTGTCAACAACAAAAAATAAACACCATCCCAAAAAAATGGGCTTTCTTTTTTTTCTTGTAATGTACAGTACAAGTCAAAAGTTTGGACACACCTACTCATTCAAGGGTTTTTCTTTATTTTTACTATTTTCTACATTGTAGAATAAAAGTGAAGACATCACAACTATGAAATAACATATATGGAATCATGTAGTAACCAAAAAAGAGTTAAACAAATATTTTAGATATTAGATTCTTCAAAGTAGCCACCCTTTGCCTTGATGACAGATTTGCACACTCTTGGCATTCTCTCAACCAGTTTCACCTGCAATGCTTTTCCAACAGTCTTGAAGGAGTTCCCACATATGCTGAGCACTTGTTGGCTGCTTTTCCTTCACTCTGCGGTCCAACTCATCCCTAACCATCTCAATTGGGTTGAGGTCGGGTGATTATGGAGGCCAGGTCATCTGATGCAGCACTCCATCACTCTCCCTCTTGGTCAAATAGCCCATACACAGCCTGAAGGTGTGTTGCGTCATTGTCCTGTTGAAAAATCAATGATAGTCCCACATGCGCAAACCAGATGGGATGGCGTATCGCTGCAGAATGCTGTGGTAGCCATGCTGGTTAAGTGTACCTTGAATTCTAAATAAATCACTGACAGTGTCACCGGCAAAACACACCCCACACCATCACACCTCCTCCTCCATGCTTCAACGTTGGGAACCACACATACAGAGATCATCCGTTCGCCAACTCTGTATCTCACAAAGACACGGCGGTTGGAACCAAAAATCTCAAATTTGGACTGGTCTAATGTCCCACTGGTCTAATGTCATTAGACCCACTGGTCTAATGTCCATTGCTCGTGTTTCTTGTCCCAAGCAATTCTCTTATTCTTATTGGTGTCATTTAGTAGTGGTTTCTTTGCAGCAATTCGACCATGAAGCCCTGATTCACACAGTCTCCTCTGAACAGTTGATGTTGAGATGTGTCAGTTACTTGAACTCTGTGAAGCATTTATTTGGGCTGCAATCTAGCTTTAATGGACTCATGCCCTGCAGCAGAGGTAACTCTGGGTCTTCCTTTCCTGTGGAGGTCCTCATGAGAGCCAGTTTCATCATAGTGCTTGATGGTTATTGTGACTGCATTTGAAGAAACTTTGAAAATTCTTGAAATTCTCCAGGATTGACTGACCTACATGACTTAAAGTAATAATTGACTGTAGTTTCTCTTTGCTTATTTGAGTTGTTATTGCCATAATATGGACTTATAATATGGACAAATAGGGCTATCTGCTGTATACCACCCCTACCTTGTCCCAACACAACTGATTGGCTCAAATGCATTAAGAAGGAAAGAAATTCCACAAATTAACTTTTAACAAGGCACACCTGTTAATTGAAATGTATTCCAGGTGACTACCTCATGAAGCTGGTTGAGAGAATTCCAAGAGTGTGCAAAGCTGTCGTCAAGGCAAAGGGTGGCTACTTTGAAGAATCTCAAATATAAAATATATTTTGATTTGTTTTACATGATTCCATATGTGTTATTTCATAGTTTTGATGTGTTCACTATTATTCTACAATGTATAACTTTTAAATAAAGAAAACCCCTGTAATGAGTAGGTGTGTCCATACTTTTGACTGGTACTGTAAGTGTTGAGATGATGCGTTAAATCCCAAAGCTACTAGCTAGCTTGTATTCCTTTGAGCCCATTTCAGCCATTACCGAGGTGTGTTTGACAGGTCATTTCAAACACTTCCGGAAAAAACGTCAGGCAAAAGCAAGAGTATGAAATTGTTGCTGGAGTCAAATGAAAGCAATCGATTCAGCCAGATTTAAATGACAAGTTGATTTTGAACCCTTCAAACACAGGAAATAAATGGCTCAATAAGACAGATCCTCAGGTGGGCGGGGCATGCGAGTTGCTAAATCCACAGCAAACTGTCGTCAAGGTTGACGTGGGAAGGATCTCTAGGATTGTCATGCTGGCTCCTGGTATCAGGGTCTGTCTGCTAAAGCCTCTCTAATCTCTGTGTATTGTTCTTTGTTAACAATCGTCGTTTGTGATCGCATGTCAGCTGACATTTGAACAGCATCCCTGTTTTGCTGGTGATTGCAGAATGATTATAGAAGAGAATACCATCTATTCCATTCAGACTCGGAATTAAGACCCTGTTGAAAATAACATATTGCATGTTAATCGTAGCATGCATGAATCAACGTATGTAACATTGTATAACTAACTATATCAAACCAGAAAGCCATCCATTCCATTCAGTATAATTAGCTTAGCATGCTGAAGGCTATCTGTCTTGTGTCATGCTGACCAGATCGATTTTTAACTAATGAATGACTCATATATGACTGGAATTCTAGACTCTTGCATATGTCGGCCGACACGTAGCCAACTAGCCTGTCCTTTTGAGATGCCGCCAATGTTTGGGATGCTATTTTGAACAAATGTGTGGCTTTTCATGAAGCCTCGTGTTTCCGTAAACATTAGCACCAAACCAGATGTTTCCTAAGAGGATGAGTGCAGTGTGACAGGGGCTGTGGGGTTGTCAGTGAGGTCAGGGTAAGGGATATGGTTGGCTTTGAATACTACTGTCACAGCCTGGGTCATATAAGGTCAGTATCCACTGGGCACGTTGGTTGACTCAACATTGTCTTCACGTAATTTCAATGAAATGATGTTGAGCCAACGTGGAATAGATGTCGAATTAACGACTGTGCCCACTGCTTAGTAGTGCGTAGTAGGTTTGTTGCAAAGCCCACATCCTCATTTGGACCATGGTGTAAAGATGAGGCATTGGTGACGTTACGGTATTACAGAGTGGTAGTAGACTGCATCTTCAGCCTCTTCCAAGTATCTCTTCATGTCAAGAACAGGGAGAGATCAACACAACTGAGCTGTAGGGACACAACAAATATTTCACTTCGCTGGCCTCAAATTGGATCTCAGATCAGTGTAAAATACAACACAAGACTTTATTGACCAGACAAGCCAACTGTGTGCCTGCCGCGTGTATACTGATCGGAGAGTTTTAGACCTTTTTATCCTACAATGTTCTCTATCATGGTATGGGGAGAGGAGGAGAGGATGGAGGAGGAGGAGGAAGAGGAGGAGGAGGAGGAGGAGGAGAAGGGGATGACTGAATGTTCTAGGGCGCTGATGTCAACCTCCGTCTCTCCAGAGAATTGCATGCTGCTTTTCAGTCCAACTCATTTCCCCTACTTAATTGGCCGATTGGGCTATTTATTCCATTTCTCCAATATACACCATTATTTGGGGATTTTTCTTGGAACTAGTACAATGTGAAACGGAACATAAAATGTTTGTTCAAATGTATTCGCTTTGAGTTAAGCTGACTCAATGATGGCATTGCAACGATACAAGTGGTCACCCATGCCATACGTCACTTCTCTAATTCATGAGTCACTTTAACTCTTCAAGATCGCAGGACATTTTTGTTTTATTTTGTTGTAAAACGCTCATGGAGTTCAGTTTGTACAGACAGCTATGTGGGTGTAATACATCTTGACCTGGAATTGTTCTGATGTTACAGGCAATATTATATAAAATAGCTGTTTGTCTTTAGAGCTTACTCTGCTATGTTCAGACACGATACATTGTGTGAAACAGGTAGGCCCAGACAAGTAACAGGGTGCAAAACGGGATTGTGCATCGCAACAACCTGCATTTGTTATGCACGACCTTGTTGCATCTTGTAAAACATTATCGGAACTTCTATTCCGTAAGCAGGGCCTACAACACAGTGCATATCAAACAACAACATCGCACTGTATTAAACTAGACTAGGTGATAATTCACTCAGTGTTAATGTATTCATTAAAAAAATCTATGGAGAAAGAGAGAGAGAGAAAAAGAGAGAGAGAGACAGAGCGAGAGAGAGAAAGAGGTGGGTAAAAGAGAGATAGACGGGGAGAAAGAATGAGAGAGAATAAGAGAGACGTGTTCTGTGGCAAAGCAATATCGCCATCATGGAACGCTAAATATTACAGCTATTCACCCAGGATGGTGTTTAGCGGCAGCAGATATAGCATGTCAAGAAGTCAATGGTACCATCTGCTTGCCTGAGGTATATTAGGTATGGAGAGGAAAGGTAGAAAAGTCTCCCAGAGGTGAACAATAGAAACCTCTAATTACGCAGTCAGAATGCCCAGGCATATCTTACAATAGCCTTGTGCAGACCTCCTGGCATTGAGATGTGCATAAGGCTCGGCGTACGATCCTATAGGATCCCTAATCTAATGCTACGCGAGGAGTACGCTCGAAGCTAATTTAAAGAACAGACTTAAATGGGAAATGTATCATATGTATAATAAGGCCTTTATGACCAGAGTGTAGTCAAGATGTGCCTTGACTGTGTAGCGAAGTTGGTTCAGGGATCTATTGTACGCTTGTGCATGGCCGGTTCCAGGCATAAGCGACACAATCGGTCGCTTAGGGCACCCGGACACTAGGGGGCTCCCGACAAAAAGTAATATATATATATTATACTGTATATACAGTACCAGTTAAAAGTTGACACATCTATTCAGTCAAGGGTTTATCTTTAATTTTGACTATTTTCTACATTGTAGAATAATAGTGAAGACATCAATAATATGAAATAACACATATGGAATCATGTAGTAACCAAAAAAGAGTTAAACAAATCAAAATATATTTTAGATTCTTGAAAGTAGCCATTCTTTGCCTTGATGACAGCTTTACACACTCTTGGTATTCTCTCAACCAGCTTCATGAGGTAGTCACCTGGAATGCTTCTCCAACAGTCTTGAAGGAGTTCCCACATACGCTGAGCACTTGTTGGCTGCTTTTTTCTCTCTGCGGTCCAACTCATCCCAAACCATCTCAACTGGGTTGAGATTGGGTGATTGCGGAGGCCAGGTCATCTGATGCAGCACTCCATCACTCTCCTTCTTGGTCAAACAGAACTTACACAGCCTGGAGGTCTGTTTGGGTTCATTGTTCTGTTGAAAAACAAATGATAGTCCCACTAAGCGCAAACCAGGTGGGATACCGTATCACTACAGAATGCTGTGATGCTGGGTGTGCCTTGAATTCTAAATAAATCACAGACAGTGTCACCAGCAAAGCACACCCACACCATCACACGTCCTCCTCCATGCTTCACGGTGGGAACCACACATGCTGAGATCATCCATTCACCTACTCTGCATCTCACAAAGACACGGCGGTTGGAAACAAAAATCTCAAATTTGGACTCATCAGACCAAAGGACATATTTCCACCGGTCTACTGCCTATTGCTCGTGTTTCTTGGCCCAAGCAAGTCTCTTCTTATTATTGGTGTCCTTAGTAGTGGTTTCCTTGCAGCAATTAAACCATGACAGGCTGATTCATGCTGTCCCCTCTGAACAGTTGATGTTGAGATGTGTCTGTTGCTTGAACTCTGTGAAATATTTATTTGGGCTAGATTCTGAGGTGCAGTTAATGGCAGATTTCTGAGGCTGGTAACTCTAATGAACTTATCCTCTGCAGCAGATGTAACTCTGTGTCTTCCTTTCCTGTGGCGGTCCTCATTAGAGTTAGTTTCATCATAGCGCTTGATGGGTTTTCCCGACTACACTTGAAGAAACTTTAAAAGTTCTTGAAATGTTCCGGATTGACTGACCTTCATGTCTTAAAGTAATGATGGACTGCTGTTTCTCTTTGCTTATTTGAGTTGTTCTTGCCATAATATGGACTTGGTCTTTTACCAAATAGGGTTATCTTCTGTATACCACCCCTACCTTGTCACAACACAACTGATTGACTCAAACGCATTAAGATGGAAAGAAATTCTACAAATGAACTTTTAACAAGGCACACCTGTTAATTGAAATGCATTCCAGGTGACTACCTCATGAAGCTGGTTGAGAGAATGTCAAGAATGTGCAAAGCTGTCATCAAGGCAAAGGGTGGCTACTTTGAAGAATCTCAACTATAAAATATATTTTGATTTGTTTAACACTTTTTTGGTTACTACATGATTCCATATGTGTTATTTCATAGTTTTGATGTGTTCACTACTATTTTACAATGTATAAAATAGTTAAAATAAAGAAAAACCCTTGAATGAGTAGGTGTGTCCAAACTTTTGACTGGTACTGTATATACATATATACACACACACACACACTACATGACCAAAAGTATGTGGACACCTGCTCGTCAAACATCTCAACTCAAAATCATGGGCATTAATATGGAGTTGGTCCCCCCTTTGCTCCTATAACAGCCTCCACTCTTCTGGGAAGGCTTTCCACTAAATGTTGGAACATTGATGCCGGGACTTGCTTCTATTCAGCCACAAGAGCATTAATGAGGTTGGGTACTGATGTTAGGTGATTAGGCCTGGCTCGCAGTCGGTGTTCGAATTCATCCCAAAGGTGTTTGATGGGGTTGAGGTCAGGGCTCTGTGCACGCCAGTTATGTTCTACTTTGAAGAATCTAAACTATATAACATATATTTTGATTTGTTTCACACTTTTTTCTACAATGTAGAAAATAGTAAAAATAAAGAAAAACTCATGAATCAGTAGGTGTGTCCAAACTTTTGACTGGTACTCTATATATATATATATATATATATATATATATATATATATATATATATATATATATATATATATATACACTGAGTATACAAAACATTAAGGACACCTGCCCATTCCATAACAAAGATTGACCAGGTGAATCCAGGTGAAAGCAATGTTGCCTTATTGATGTCACTTGTTAAATCCACTTCAATCAGTGTAGATGAAGGGGAGGAGACAGGTTAAAGAAGGATTTTGAAGCCTTGAGACAATTAAGACATGGATTGTGTATGTGTGCCATTCAGAGGATGAATGGAAAGGCAAAATGTTTAAGTGCCTTTGAACAGGGTATTGTATTAGGCGCTGGTTTGTGTCAAGAACTGCAGCGCTGCTGGGTTTTTCATACTCAATAGTTTCCTGTCTGTATCAAGAATGTTCCACCACCCAAAGGACATCCAGTCAACTTCACACAACTGTGGGAAGCATTGGAGTCAACACGGGCCAGCATCCCTGTGGAACACTTTTGACACCTTGTAAAGTCCATGCCCTGATGAATTAAGGCTGTTCTGAGGGCAAAAGGGGGGGGGGGTTCCTAATGTTTGGTGTATATATTAACCTTTTTTGTTAACGCTTTACTTGACACCACTAACATGTTATGACAGGGTTATAACCATGTCATAATATGTCATAACAGCTGGCATAAATTGTCATAACCTGGAATAATATAGTCATAATCATGTCATGACCCATGTATTTACACCTGTATATTGAGTTATGTTTTATCAAAACCCTCATTTATTCCCAAGAAGTTGATTTTTGTTTGAAAGTTTGTTTCTTTAGTCCTTTGTTGTTGAAATGAATTATGTTTACAGTCATGTTTCTGTTTTCTCATCATATTTTAGATAACTTGCAGAACATACACTTTACGACACTGTCATGAAGCGTTATGACATCATAGTCAAATAAGCCAGGCCTATCACGTACATGCCCTTATGTCAGTCATCAGTCAAAAAAAGGGTATCTTGTCCTGCTCCTGAAATCTGCTCCTGCATTCATCCCAGTCATCAGCAACAGAGCATTGGGGCAGGTGCATGTCTGACATCAATTTGTGTATAATTACAATGACAATTGAATATGGTCAATTTCAGAAAATGTTATATAACATAAACATACTGGTGACATGTAGGCTATGGTGTAATAATGGAATGTTTTGCCTTGTGTGGTAGGTTTTGTGAATACGCTTTGTGAATACGCTACTCCTACGCTTTGTGAATACTGGCCTGGACTTTTTTAAATCCTCTGGTTGGCTTTCCCACCCTGTTCTTACTGTAGATGGCAAAAAAAAAAGGTGTTTTGATTGATGAAAACACGAGGCGGCGGTCAGTTTAGTTCTTCACTGGATTTCCTATGTAACTGCTATGGAGTACTGCAGAGGCGAGACACAACATCCAGACCAATTGTCTTTTTAAACCTGCCCCTTCTAATCGGCTATCGCTTTAATAGCGATTACACTGGAATTACGCTCACACTTACTCACTCGCACGTTACCAGACGGTTTAGTGATTGAGTAGACTTGAGTGAGGCCTACACCACACATACAAACACATGTACACGCAAACACACTCTATCGCTCTCTTTCTCCCTCTCTCTCTCTCACACGCACGCACACACGCACACACACACACAGTCACACACACACACACACACACTCTGAAACAGTAATTCCCTAGGACAGGGAGTGAGTGGCAGAGCAGTAATGCCAGTTCAGGGCAGCAGCAGCATAGCCTGAGGGCATCGCTTGGTATTCAGGCTCCAATAGCCCTCTCATCACTGCCCTCTGATGCTAAGCCCCCAACGCCCAGCCCACTGGCACACACACACACACACACACACACACACACACACACACACACACACACACACACACACACACACACACACACACACACACACACACACACACACACACACACACACACACACACACACACACACACACACACACTTTCTCTTTCTCTCTCCAGCTTTTATCTTGCTCTCAAACACATAAACACACACACTTCCCCTCATCAGTGCACTCTGATCCCAATACAACCCCCCCACGACTGAATCATTGGAGCTACAAAGACAGTAGTCTTCTCTGCCACAAATACAGTAGTGTTGAATCAAAGTAGAAGTTGTCTGTCTGCACAGATATAGGATCAGTTTACCCTCCCCCAATTATAATCTTACCCGTGGGGGGGTGCAAATTTGACCGTAAATTGATGTCTAGAGGGAGAGGGAATAACTAGGTTATTGTTAAGTGGAGCTCTCCTCCGGCTGGCTGGCTGGGTAGACAGACATGGTCCAACCCCACGTGACATTTGCATTGCGACAGCCCCCTGAGTCATGCAGAACACACACACCGAGTCATGGCACACACACAGAGTCATGCAACACACCCACACACCGAATCATGCCATGCACCCACATACCGAGTCATGACACACACACACACACACACACACACACACACACACACACACACACACACACACACACACACACACACACACACACACACACACACACACACACTCACAGAGGGTCATGCTGAAAAAGCACAAGCACAGTGAAACACAGATATGCAAATCTGTGACCTATGAAGACGTGTCTGTCGCACTCACTCTGTCCTCTCTCATCACCAGACAGGCCTCTCTGCTCATCTTCTCATCCTTCTGTCCTCCTCCTCTCTACTCCTCGGTGTTACCCTTGTCTCCTCTCTTCTTCCTCTCTCTCCCTCTCCTTTCCGCCTCCTCTCCTCTATCTGGGTCTAGTTCATTTACATGCACCTCCAATCTTTCCCTCCATCATCAGAATCGATCTCTGTAAGTCTCCCAGACACACTGGGTTCAAACTTCCAGTCTTACAGAGGCGTACACACACACACACACACACACACACACACACACACACACACACACACATTTAACCATTCAAACAATATTCCCACGATTACTACATATGAAACAACACTGTATCAACAGTGATAGAGATGCTACAGACACACAAAGTCATTGTGAAAGAAGCGACTAGATGAGTGGTCTTTCACAACGTGAAGTCCATGAATATATCAGAGACACATCCTGAAGGCATGCATACACCATGATAGCCTAGTATAGCCACAGGGCAAACGTAGCAATTAATGTGTCATGCGTTCCTTACCAATGTCATTCATCCTCCAAGCCCCTATACTACCACTGCAATACACACATAAACAGGTCTATACTATCGGCCTCTGCCTACTCTATTGTAGTATTAGAGTGTAATATTAGTGGAATGAATGTTCTGATAGCTTCAAAGGTTATTATTAGGGCTACTGCATGCGGAGCACCCTCTAGCTTTGATCATTATGCAAAGCTGTTGTGCTCGCTGCTGAATACATTAGCGACCGGATAACCAGCGACTGTGCGCGTGTTTGTGTGTACGTTATATTACACTACATGGGCAAAAGTGCTTATCGAACATCCCATTTCAAAATCATGGGCATTAATATGGAGTTGCTGCTATAACAGCCTCTGCTCTTCTGGGAAGGCTTTCCACTAGATGTTGGAACATTGCTGTGGGCTCTGATGTTGGGCGATTAGGCCTGGCTCGCAGTCGGCGTTGCATTTCATCCCAAAAGTGCTCGATGGGGTTGAAGTCAGGCCTCTGTGCAGGCTAGTCAAGTTCTTCCACACCGATCTCGACAAACCATTTCGGTATGGACCCCGCTTTGTGCACGTGGGCATTGTCATGCTGAAACAGGAAAGGGCCTTCCCCAAACTGTTGCCAAAAAGTTGGAAGCACAGAATCGTCTAGAATATCATTGTATGCTGTAGCGTTAAGTTTTCCTTTACTGGAACTAAGGGGCCCGAACCATGAAAAACAGCCCCAGACCATTATTCCTCCTCCACCAAACTTTATAGTTTGCACTATGAATTTGGGCAGGTAGCGTTCTCCTGGAATCCAACAAACCAAGATTTGTCCAACGGACTGCAAGATGGTGAAGTAGGATTCATCACTCCAGAGAACATGTTTCCACTGCTCCAGAGTCTAATGACACTCCAGCCGACGCTTGGCATTGCGCGTGGTGATCTTAGGCTTGTGTGCGGCTGCTCGGCCATGGAAACCCATTTCATGAAGCTTCCGGCGAACAGTTCTTGTACTGACGTTGCTTCCAGAGGCCCTTTGGAACTCGGTAGTGAGAGTTGCAACCAAAGAAGGACCATTTTTACGCGTTATGCACTTCAGCAGTCGACGGTCCTGTTCTGTGAGCTTATGTGGCCTACCACTTCGCGGCTGAGCCGTTGTTGCTCCTAGACATTTCCACTTCACAATAACAGCACTTACTGTTGACCGGGTCAGCTCTAGCAGGGCAGAAAAGTGATGAACTGACTTGTTGGAAAGGTGGCATCCTATGATGGTGGCACGTTGAAAGTCACTGAGCTCTTCAGTAAGGCAATTATTTTATTTATTTATTTTTGTGTTTTACCCCCGCTTGTCTCATCGCTGCAGCTCCCCAACGGACTCGGGAGAGGCGAAGGTCGAGTCATGCTTTCTCCGAAACATGACACGCCAAACCGCGCTTCTTAACACCCGCCTGCTTAACCCGTAAGCCAGCTGCACCAATGTGTCGGAGGAAACACAGTTCAACTGATGACCGAAGTCAGCCTGCAAGCACCCGGCCCACCACAAGGAGTCGCTTCAGCGCCCTCCCCTTCCCTAACCCGGACGACGCGGGGCCAACTTTGCGCCGCCCTATGGGACTCCCCGTCACGGCCGGTTGTGACACAGCCTGGGATCGAACCCAGGTCTGTAGCGATGCAGTGCCTTAGACCGCTGGCCCACTCGGGGGGCCCTCAGTAAGGCCATTCTACTGCCAATGTTTGTCTATGGAGATTGCATGGCTGTGTGCTCGATTTTACACACCTGTCAGCAACGGGTGTGGCAGAAATAGCCGAATCCACTAACTTGAAGGGTTGTCAACATATTTTTGTATATATAGTGTATTACCGCGAGGCGCGAGTGGCCTAGCCTGGGGTCTCTGCTCCAGCTAATCTGAAGGCGAAAGAAACGCACACCTGTTCAGGCGAGGTGCTGGCTAACGGAGTAGAACACTTGAAAAATAAAGGAGAGACGCACACTCTAGGAGCTCAGATGCTTCTGCCACCGGCTTGCCATAGGGATCCTTGTCTGAGTGTTGGGGACAGTTGGACAGGGACAGGGATGGGTACAGAGAGAGAGAATGGTGCCACTGTGGTAGTAGTGTTATTGAATCAAGGCCTTCTCCTGAAGATGAGCACATGACATCCGTTTAAAACAGTCACACCAAAATAGCTGCATGAACACATAAATATCTACACACTAAAACGCAAGAGGTAAAATATATAAAAAGGACTATTACAATGTAAGTATATTATTATTATTTAGACCTACCTGTCAATGATTTGCAACATTACTATGTGCCAATGACACTCAAGAGGAATAGGCTACATTCTGTTCCTATGTAAATTAGCCTTCTATCCAGTTCTTTATAGCAGGATTAGGCTAAGAGCTAGACCCCAGCAGCATACCACTTTTAATTCCCCTCTATTCACCTTCTAATCCTGGAGAAACATTGAACTCACCATCTGTTCAATCAAACCGCCTACTGTAGCCTACTGTACTAGCCTACTGAACTCTCATCTCCATCACCACAATCATCATACATAGCCTACACGGTCCGTCTGGTGAAATAACATCCTTAATGGCACCAAGGATAAGGTCGAACGCTGCTTATGAATATGACCCCCTGACAACAAACAAACATCCGTGTTCTTAAGACTCCATTGGTTGAATGCTTCACCACAAATGCAGCCACTGACTATCGTCTTATTTAGGCTACAAAATGCAGAGAGCATTTCGCAGCGAGGTACGCACCCCGTTTCAACACCAAGGACAGCGGTTGTAGCACGTATTCAACCCCACAGACTGTAGCCATGATACAGTAACATACGCTCGCTCCCAACGACATACGTAGACTATTCCCGACTGGCTTGTAGAGAAGAACAAACGGCTATCAGTGCCCGTGGTGTTTAACTGTAGAACTATCAGCCTAGGTTACTAAATGGGAGGGACGGAGCTAACCCATATTTCGCTATTACAGAGAGCGGTTTTCTGCATACCATATTTCACAAAATGGCACGCCGCAGAGCGTTTATCGAATACTAGAACTGCACTTACCTGCTGTCTTGAGGTTGACCCGCTCACATGTCCCGCCGCTGTATTTGGTCTGGTTATTATGATTATTATGGTGGGTACCGTTATGTGGCTGTCAGCGCCATGTTAATGTCTCTCGGTGGTGCTACTGAGCTGCGCCGTACAATACTGTATGGAGCAACCGCTGTGTGCAAGCTTACATCCGGGGTGTTGTGGAGAGGAGAGGAGTGGGGCTTGGAGCGATCGTCAGAAATTAGAGCACCTGTATTTCTAGAGTGGCCCGCGGTTGAACGTTGGAAGAGGATTCGGCAGGGAAGTATTATGGGGGTGGTACAAATTGAATTTAAAATAAATAATGTCGCCTAGGTAATTATTTCGTTTTCAGTGTAACAGTAAGACGTGGTCGCAATATAGTCAATGCAACGCCCTCTTTGAGATTTGAGATGATTGAATGACAGTGAAGGGCTGTAGGTGAAACGTGCAGCAACAGTGACACAGATTATTATAGGCCTCTAGGCTAACGAAGCCGACGTTTTTGTTTGTTTATTTATTGAGAGCTATAATCGGTAACATGATTATGCAACGTTGCAGCTGTGCATGGCATTCACGTGCAATTCCAAAAGACTTCTATGATAAATAGGCTCAAATGGGAATAAGCGACAGCCAGTGAGTGGGATAATCAAAATGTGCAACATCACCGGAAATAAAATAGAAAAAATGATGACGTATGTGGGTTTGAGCGTGAACAGTGACGACACTAATGGGGTTTGGCTTTGATGTGGCGCGGCTGGCAACGTGCACGCTCGCGCATCACTGGGGCAACGCCAGCGATGTTCAAGGAGTTGGCTTTACATCGAGATGTTATAAATCTGAGGATGAGCACAAAATATATGATATAACCTGATATAACCCTTGCTGAATAACAGGACTGGATGAAATAATTCTTATGTCAAGATAGTATGATGATAGGGACTTTGGAAGTCGTCAACAGTGGTCACATTATAAATATGTTTATAACTCAACTTGTTATCATAATATCAGTGAGGTGGAGGGATTTTAGGACTCAATTTTAGCCAGTTGTCTGTCATTGGAGGTCTGTTTGAGTGATTGATTATTTGTCCAGATAGGCACTGCTTAACCGGACTGATAATTGGGCTATATATAATATATATTGATCATATTCTAACTGTGGGACTCAGTAAGCTGAACAATTCCTCCTATGTTCACTCCGCTACTTTAAAGTATGAAATCCCTGCTAGTTGACAGTGTCAGGCCCCACATTGATCTCAGCCTGTGTTGGCATGCAGTTAGGGGCTGTCCCAGTGTCTGAGGGGACAAGTGTAGGCCACCCACTTTGGAGGCACCTCAGGCCTTTGACTGGGGGAGGGGGGGGGGGGGGTTGTGCATGCAGGTGTGCGTGTGTGAGACAGCATCATCCTCCCACTTTCCTCCAAATTAGCCAAATTGATTCTTCAAAGTAGCCACCCTTTGCCTTGATGACAGCTTTGCACACTCTTGGCATTCTCTCAACCAGCTCCATGAGGTAGTCACCTGGAATGCATTTAAATTAACAGGTGTGCCTTGTTAAAAGTCAATTTGTGGAATTCTTTCCTTAATGCGTTTGAGCCAATCAGTTATGTTGTGACAAGGTAGGGGTGTTATACAGAAGATAGTCCTATTTGGTAAAATACCAATTCCATTTTATGGCAAGAGCAGCTCAAATAAGCAAAGAGAAATGACAGTCCATCATTACTTTAAGACATGTAGGTCAGTCAATCCTGGAGAATTTCAAGAACTTTCAAAGTTTCTTCAAGTGCAGTCACAAAAACCATCAAGCGCTATGATGAAACTGACTCTCGTGAGGACCTCCACAGGAAAGGAAGACACAGAGTTACCTCTGGTACAGAGGATAAGTTCATTAGAGTTACCAGCCTCAGAAATTGCAGTACAAAATAAATGCTTCACAGATTTCAAGTAACTGACACATCTCAACATCAACTGTTCAGAGGAGACTGTTTGAATCAGGCCTTCATGGTCGAATTGCTGCAAAGAAACCACTAGTAAAGGACACCAATAAGAAGAAGAGACTTGCTTGGGCCAAGAAACACAAGCAATAGACATTAGACCGGTGTAAATTTGTCCTTTGGTCTGAGATTTTTGGTACCAACCACCGTGCCTTTGTGAGATGCAGAGTAGGTGAACAGATGATCTGTGCATGTGTGGTTCCCACCGTGAAGCATGGAGGAGGAGGTGTGATGGTGTGGGGGTGTTTTGCTGGTGACACTGTCTGTGGTTTATTTACAATTCAAGGCACACTTAACCAGTATGGCTACCATAGCATTCTGCAGCGATACCTCATCCCATCTGGTTTGCGCTTAGTGGGACTATCATTTGTTTTTCAGCAGGACAATGACCCAACCCACCTCCAGGCTGTGCAAGGGCTGTTTGACCAAGAAGGAGAGTGATGGAGTACTGCATCAGATGACCTGGCATCCACAATCACCCAACCTCAACCCAATTGAGATGGTTTGGGATTAGTTGAACCACAGAGTGAAGGAAAAGCAGCCAACAAAGTGCTCAACATATGTGGGAACTCCTTCAAGACTGGGAGGCTACTTTGAAGAATCTCAAATATAAAATACACTTTGTTGGTTACTACATGATTCCATATGTGTTATTTCATAGTTTTGATGTCTTCATTATTATTCTACAATGTAGAAAATAGTAAAAATAAAGAAAAACCCATGAATGTGTAGGTGTGTCCAAACCTTTGACTGGTACTAAATATACTGTATCCCTGGAAGGCCAATACAGGTTCTTTCAACAATAGAAGTTCGTTTCAAAGTTGTCCTTTCATTCAAAGGGACATATGTAAATAAAGAGGCTTAAGAGAGAAAGAACAGTACATTTCATGGCCACCAGGGGGCCAGCCACACATATGAAATAGAGACTACATATTGCATATCGAAACTGGACAGGTGAATCCAACATTACTTCTTGTAATAAAGTTTGGATTAAAATAGTTCATTTAGTCATGAATTGGCAAAGAAGCGTGGAATTATATACAGTCTCATTTAGCATCTCTTTATGGAGGAAAAGTATGCTTTGTCGAAAAAAGACGAGAAATGTCATCAAATCCTCTGATTGAGCTCTTGATCATTTCTATGTAAGTAATGAGTCAGTAAGTGGATCAGAGGCTAATGCACATCAACTAAATCCAACATAAACTTAGCAAGCATGTTTCAAATAACTCTTTCCATGTCAGTAAAAGAAACAGAGTCCATCAAAGGGGTCTTAAAATCCCCAGGTCAGTGTGCCTGGCTTGCTTCCTGTCCCTATGGCAACCGCAGACAGTCCTTCTATCCCCTCTCTCTCCAAGTTAAACCATCTCTCTCTGGGAGAGCTCTGGGCAGAATCTGCCTGGGTTGTAGGCACAGATTTAGGATCAATTTACCCACCCCTAATCCTAACCCTAATCATTAGGAGTAAAAAAGCAAAACCGACCCACATTCACGGCAGTAACAGTACATGCAGCTACAATTTGATTGATTTATTGATTGATTGATTGATTTAGGTTTTCAGATTAGCTTTCCCTGCAATGATTTTCTTTCACTAATCTAGTCATGTCTGACGAGGGTCGAGGGATTACGTCTAGGGAGGATGAAGGCAGAATGAAATTGAGGAGGGCGTATGCAGTTTAAGAGTATTAGAACAAGGCCCAGGGCTTATCAGGGCGTAATGCCGCCGCAGCCGCTTTGGAGTTGACACACACAATATAGACACACACATACACAAACATACAACCCTTTGGAGCTGGCAGACCCCGGATGCTCTCTTCTGCCTAACAGCCTCACGCTACCTTTTTTTTAGCCCTGTCATGGGTTGACATCACAGGTCACAGGATCCCTCTTTAATGGCCATTTAGGTACACTAAACACTTGCATACACGCACACACACACACACACACACCATACAGTTGCAAGATGGACCAAGGACATTGTTCTGAGCCTTGATATTTGGGGAGGCTGTTTTATTCTGTTTTATTCTGCCCTGCTAAACAATATCCCATGATCACGCAGGGCCTTGGCTCTCCATCCTCTGGCTGGCCATAACAAGGTCACCACCATCGAGAACACAACACAACGTCTCTACACCACACACGTGCAACCTCACACTATGGGATAGGATAGGAAAGAATAGGATTGGGATATGATAAGATAGAGACATCGGGAGATGCCTTCAATACCGTCCACTAGGGGCAACGTGAGCACATATTACGCTCAATTAGGCTCAATGCTTGCTAGGACATTGTGGATGGGGATAGACAAAGTGCTTAAACCATGTGCTTCAGATCCAAGGATTGCAAGTTTGAACCCAGTGCTAGGCACTTGTTTAATTTTTCTCCTTATCCCAAACCTTAACCCTTTACCTTAACAAGTCATAATCAATGCCTAAACTTAACAGTCAAGTCTTTTCTGTTTTACCAATCTTAACCCTTGCCTACACTGTCAAGGAGTTGATGTGAATTTGACATTAGCTTAAATGCAGTTCATGGCAAGTACATTTCTCTATTTCATATAGTAGTACAACTACTGTAATATAAATACAGTATCAAAGCAAAGTACTGTGTTATGAAGCACAGTACAATACCGTAAAAGGTGATTCTATTATACTGTAAAAAGTTAATGCTACCGTAATCGTGATGAATAAATGAATGAATGAATGAATGGATGGAAGAATCAAAATCATTGAGGAGTGATGTTTGTATTTTACAGTATTCACAAGGGATTGGTGCAAGCAGGTTGGCTGTTAGTGTCACGATTCTCTAAAGTAGAACCCAGAAGCAGACCAGGACAAGGAGAGTAAGACGAAGGTGAGTATTTATTTACAAGTGTAAATGTAGTGATAGAAAATTCCAAGTAGCGGAGCGGGCAGCGGAGGTGAGTTGATGGAATTGAGTAAGCAGATCCAAGGAAGTAACTGAAGTCACCGACGACCAGGTAGGGATGGGATGAGTGTTCCGGGTGAATGACTGTAGACAGAAAAAACGAAGGTAAGTTCAAGGCAAGCAAGACGTACAAAACAAACTCTATCAAACTGGAGGCTGATACGCTGGCACAACATACTGTTCATGGCTAAGGATCCGGCAGGGAATGGATGTCAGGTCAGAGCTTATGAAGTGAAGGGGTGATGATCAGGACCAGGTGTGCAGATAGCTGATGGGATACAGGTGCGGTTAATCAGAGATCTCCCAACTAGCTACGTCGCCCGGCAACCAGACAGGGTGCGTTCCAGGACACCGGAAAAACACTCCAGGACAGAACACAGGCAAAAACAGACTCAGGAAGCGGGATTCGTGACAGTACCCCCCCCTCCGACGAACGCCACCGGGCGGACTACCCGGAGCGCCAGGGTGGAGGCGGTAGAAGTCACGAAGCAGGTCTGCATCAAGGATCTGACGCAGAGGAATCCAACTCCTCTCCTCTGGGCCATATCCTTCCCAATCCACGAGATACTGGAACCCTCGACCCCGCCGTCTGGAGTCCATGATTTGGCGCACCGTGTAGGCAGGACCACCTCCGATCATCCGAGGAGGAGGAGGACGAGGAGGAGGGGGCAACAGAGGACTGAGGAGAACCGGCTTGAGGCAGGAGACATGAAAGGTGGGGTGTACTCTAAGCGTTGCAGGCAACTTGAGTCGGACCACAACAGGATTAATGATTCTCTCCACCACAAACGGACCAATGAACCTCTGTGACAGTTTCCTCGACTCAGTCCGTAGAGGAAGATCCCGTGTAGCCAACCAAACCTTATCTCCGACGGTATAAGCGGGGGCAGGAATACGGCGACGATTCGCCTGGATCTGATACCGGTCAGAAACTCTAAGGAGGGCCTTCCTGGCCCGATGCCAGGTCCGGTGGCAACGACGAATGTGGGCCTGGACAGAGGGAACCGAGAGATCCCTCTCCTGAGAAGGAAACAAGGGAGGTTGGTAACCGTACAGGCACTGGAAGGGAGACATCCCAGTGGCAGATGAAGGGAGAGTATTATGGGCATACTCGACCCAGGGTAACTGAGAGGACCAAGAGGTGGGATCAGAGGAGACAAGGCAGCGCAGCGTGGACTCCATCTTCTGGTTGGCTCTCTCCGCCTGACCATTAGATTAGGGGTGAAATCCAGATGTGAGACTGACTGTAGCTCCAATGGCCAAACAGAAGGATCTCCAGACAGCAGAGGTAAACTGAGGACCACGGTCAGAAACAATGTCACTGGGCAACCCGTGGACCCTGAAAACCTCCCTAACAAGGATCTCGGACGTCTCAGTGGCAGATGGAAGCTTGGAGATGGTGACAAAGTGAGCAAACTTGCTGAATCTGTCCACAATGGTCAGAATGACCGTGTTCCCAACAGAAGAGGGCAACCCCGTGACAAAGTCCAGGGCCAGATGCGACCAAGGTCGCCGGGGAATAGGTAGGGGGTGAAGAAGCCCAGAACTGGGCCGATTGGTACTCTTATTCTGCGCACAAACAGGACAAGCGGCAACAAACCTCCGGGTATCTTCTCCCATGGCAGGCCACCAAAATCGTCTGCGCAGTAGCGCCATAGTCCGAGCAACGCCAGGGTGACAAGCTATCTTGCTGGCGTGGGACCACTGAAGGACAGCAGAACGGACCGACTCAGGCACGAACAACCGACCGGGTGGACCGTTACCGGGGCCGGGCTGCGTCCGAAGGGCCGCCATCACATCCTCCTCAATCCTCCATGTAACGGCTCCCACGACAAAGTTCTGGGGAAGAATCGTCTCAGTCTTGACCCCACTCTCCTCCGTCTTGGAGAACATCCGGGACAAGGCGTCCGCCTTGCCGTTCTTCGACCCAGGTCGGAACGTCAGGGAAAAATTGAAGCGTCCAAAAAACAAAGCCCACCTGGCCTGACGGGAGTTGAGACGTTTAGCCGATTGCACGTAAGCCAGATTCTTGTGGTCAGTCCAGACCACAAACGGTTGCTCCGCTCCCTCCAACCAGTGGCGCCACTCCTCCAAGGCAAGCTTCACAGCGAGAAGCTCCCGGTTACCCACATCGTAGTTTCTCTCTGCTGGTGAAAGACGACAAGAGTAGAAGGCGCAGGGATGGAGTTTACCGTCAGTGGAGCTACGCTGGGACAGGATGGCGCCCACCCCCACATCAGACGCGTCCACCTCAACAACAAACTGACGGGAAGTGTCAGGTTGAGAGAGAATCGGGGCGTTGGTGAATCGGCTCTTCAAGTCCAGAAATGCTCGGTCTGCCTCAGGAGTCCAACAGAAATTTCTGGTGCAAGACGTCAGGGCAGTTAAAGGGGCGGCCACCCTGCTGTAATCACGGATAAACCTCCGATAGAAGTTCGCAAACCCCAGGAATCTCTGGAGCTGCAATCTCGTACCGGGCTGGGCCCAATCCCGAACCACCCGAACCTTCTCTTGGTCCATCTTGATCTCTCCCCTGGAGATGATGTACCCGAGGAAGGACGTAGTGTGGACGTGAAAATCACACTTTTCAGCCTTCACGAACAGGCGGTTCTCCAATAACCGCTGCAGGACCTGCTTGACATGCTGGACGTGGCTAGAAAGCTCCCTCGAGAAGATGAGGATATCATCCAGGTAAACGAACACAAAAATACCAATCATATCTCTCAGCACGTCATTCACCATACTTTGGAACACAGCAGGAGCGTTGGTCAGTCCAAACGGCATCACCTGGTACTCGAAATGTCCCATAGGTGTATTGAACCCAGTCAACCACTCGTCTCCCTCTCTGATCCGAACCAAATGATAAGCATTGCGTAGGTCAAGCTTCGTAAACACCGTAGCACCCTGTAAAGAGTCGAAAGCAGAGCTCATCAAGGGCAGGGGATACTTGTTTTTGACCGTAATATCATTCAACCCCCGATAATCAATACACGGTCGAAGAGAGCCATCCTTCTTGCTCACAAAAAAGAATCCTGCTCCCAGGGGTGATGACGAGGGGCGAATGAGACCTGCAGCTAGAGACTCCTTGATGTAGGTCTCCAAGGCTTCACGCTCAGGTCGAGAGATACTGTATAACCGTCCCTTGGGAAAGGCAGCTCCAGGGAACAGATTAATCGCACAGTCATAAGGTCGGTGGGGAAGATGTGACAGAGCCTTCTGCTTACTGAATACTTCACCCAAATCGTGATATGTTTCTGGAACCAGGGACAAATCAGGGGGAGCAGACTCACTGACCTGACTGGGAACAGCATGAGAACAGGCAGTCCTAAGGCAGTTAGCATGACACTCAATGCTCCAACTAGTTACCTTACCCATCACCCAATCAAACGAGGGATTGTGTTCTCTCAGCCAGGGGTAACCAAGAACCAGAGGAACATGGGGCGAAGGCAGAATGAAGAAAGAGATAACCTCTGAATGATTCCCTGACAACAACGTCTTAACAGGTTGAGTCCTCATAGTGATCCGTGCCAGACTACTGCCGTTCAGAGTGGTTGCTTCAATGGCTTCCGGCAATTGCTCCTTGGAAAGCCCCAGCTGTTCCACCAAGTCGGCATCAATAAAGCTGCCATCGGCACCTGAATCGATAAAAGCGTTCATCGCTAAACTCTGATTCTTATTCATGAGGGTCGCAGGAAAACGGGGTCTGACAGGGTTCTTGGGAGGTTGAAACTGGCTCGCTAAAAGTCCTCCCAAAACTAGCGAGCCGGGCAGTTTAACGGGCGCTGAGGACAAGCGGAGATGTAATGTCCCGAGCTACCACAGTAGAGGCAGCTGTTGGTCTCACGTCTACGTTGGCGCTCCTCCTTAGTTAACCCGTGTCGCCCCACTTGCATGGGTTCAGGATCTGGTGACAAGACACCTCCACTAATCCCGTGTGGGGAATAATGATCAACACGTTCTGGTCCACTTCCTGACCCGAATGGTAACCGAGTTGCTGATTGATTGGACGGGCCCCACTGCTTCTCCCTCCTTCTCTCTCGGACTCTATTATCCACCCGAATAGATAATGTGACCAAACTGTCTAGGTCACTAGGCTCTGGATAGGAGATCAGCTCGTCCTTGAGTTGCTCCGACAACCCCTGGTAAAAAGCCGCTTGTAGTGACTCCTCATTCCAACCACTCTCCACAGCCAATGTCCTGAATTCGATCACAAAGTCTGCCACACTGCGAGCTCCTTGGCGAAGAGAGAACAAACGTTTAGCTGCGTCCTTACCTCGGACTGGATGGTCAAAAAGCTTTCTCATCTCTGCCGTGAACTCCTGGTATGACGCCATGCAGGTGTCCTGTCGTTCCCAAACGGCTGAAGCCCATTCCAGAGCTCTACCACGCAGCAGTTCAATAACAAAAGCTATCCTAGTCTTCTCTGTGGCGTAAGAGTATGGCTGCAGATCAAAAACTAAACCACACTGCATAAGAAATGAACGGCATCTTCCCAAATCCCCTTCGTACTTATCAGGCGTACTCACGGAAGGAAACCGCTCCAGAAGCGGCAGGTGAGAGGGGTGAAACAGGTAGTGGATGACCCGCCGGCAAACTGAGCTGATCCTGGATACTCGTCAAGCTAGCAGAGAAGTTCCGGACTGAAAACGCTATCTCCTGTAGCGCCGTGTTGTGTTGTCCCAATATCTTCTCCTGCTGGGTAATGGCATGGCAAACGGAGTCCAGGTCCGCTGGGTTCAACCTTGGCCGGATCGTTCTGTCACGATTCTCCAAAGTAGAACCCAGAAGCAGACCAGGACAAGGAGAGTAAGACGAAGGTGAGTATTTATTTACAAGTGTAAATGTAGTGATAGAAAATTCCAAGTAGCGGAGCGGGCAGCGGAGGTGAGTTGATGGAATTGAGTAAGCAGATCCAAGGAAGTAACTGAAGTCACCGACGACCAGGTAGGGATGGGATGAGTGTTCCGGGTGAATGACTGTAGACAGAAAAAACGAAGGTAAGTTCAAGGCAAGCAAGACGTACAAAACAAACTCTATCAAACTGGAGGCTGATACGCTGGCACAACATACTGTTCATGGCTAAGGATCCGGCAGGGAATGGATGTCAGGTCAGAGCTTATGAAGTGGAGGGGTGATGATCAGGACCAGTTGTGCAGATAGCTGATGGGATACAGGTGCGGGTAATCAGAGATCTCCCAACTAGCTACGTCGCCCGGCAACCAGACAGGGTGCGGTCCAGGACACCGGAAAAACACTCCAGGACAGAACACAGGCAAAAACAGACTCAGGAAGCGGGATTCGTGACAGTTAGGTCATGTGTTTACACATTACAGCATATGAATAAATATTTGGTGTTTTAAATCACTTACAAAGGCTTCCAAACTAGCAGCGACTACTGGGCAAAACAGACAGGCAAATACTCAACCATTTAAGGTTCAAGACTTGCTGCCACTCAAATGTATCCCCAATATGTTTTAAATTGATGGAGCACTACTACTACATAGGAGATAAATAGGTACAGCATTCTCACTCACGGGTGCAACAAATATAGCCTCTTTACAAGGCATGCCTCAAAATATGTTAATGAGCCTCTACCAAAAATACCATCCACCCTCTAGTGGTCAAAAGGTTTTTGGTACTCCAAAAATACAATACGGATACTGTATTCTGCGGGGTGGAATTATAGTGCCATTCAAAATACCACAATTCTTTCCACGCCCACAAACTTTTGCCACAATGCACCATACTTTACAGTATGCTGCAGTAAAATGTTTCACAGTATTTTACTGTTGACAATACCCAAAATAACCATATAAATGAGTTTTTTGTTACAGTGTACTTTCAAGCCATCCATAGACGTTTATCCTACCCTGGACAAACGTTGAATACTGAAGTGAGACCGTGAGATCTTGTTGTGTCTTCTTACCTCCAGGTACACCCAGCAGGGTGGCCGGGGGCTTGAGGAGGGTGAGAAGGATAGAGAGCTGGGGGGAAATAGGGGGTGAGATAGGGAGCGATGGTTGCTTGAGAGGCTTTGAGGGGTTGGGGCTGATGAGGTTGGTGATGTGTGCTGAGGCAGAGAAGGACAGGAATAGAGCCTCTCCTCTTTCAGCTGCTTGAACTCAATATCACTCAGTCACAGCTTACGACCATCTATGGGTCATCATGCCTGGCTTTGTGTCATCATTCTCATTGTGACATCAGAACTGTTCTGATAATGACACTATTCTCATTGACATGAGATCCCTTATCATTATGACATGGGAACGCTTCTCATTATGACATCAGAAGCTTTATCATTATGATATCAGAAACCTTATCATTGTGACATCAGACACCTTTTCATTTTGTTATCAGAACAACTGATTGTAATAGAATCCATACTCCGAGTCCATATTCACGTCATAAGAAATAATTCCCCTCGACCACGCCCACAAATTGGGGAGAGCAAACATTCTTTCCCATTGACCCCCACGGGGCCAACTTCGTTGTTGATTTTAAGAATGAACTAAATACGCTGATTAGCTGCTTTGTTGTTCAATTAATGTATACTGTATGTACCCAGGTCAAAAATCCCAACCTAAAGTTCGCAATGCTCCCACGTAGGGAAATAGAGCCTGCAAGAAGAGCTCTGTGGCTTCAGGCTATTCGCCATGGGAGAGTGGGAAATGTGGGGACCCAATGTCCAAGTAATTCAGGAAAGTCTTATTTCTGGTCTAAATGCTGGCGAGTTACCGTCACTCTAATATCCAAAAGTTATTTCCGGCTGTATGTAATAATGCCAAAGGTGTTCTGAGCTAATAATGTCAGAAATATCACAAAAATATATATATACTGTAAAGCTGCTTAGGAGCCATGAAGAGGGTGACCATGTCTATTGGCACCGTCTTGCTACAGGTAGCTATGTGTGTGAAAATTATTTCAACACAGGCAAGACATCTAACTTGTTTAGTATAGTCAGTTTGTAACTATTTGTAACTGTATAGTCCGTTTGTTTTTGGTCTTGGCTAGCTTCATGTTCTGGTTGGTAGCTAGCTAGCACTCACTCATGTGGTTGCTAGCACCGTCATGACAAAGGGCATGAGGGAATACAATATGACATTTTTCTAAGTAGTGAGGAACGCTAGCGAGCAGGCAATGTTGAAATGTAATCTTTAGACATGTTGTACTTTTCTTAAATGTAGTTTTGTAATGAATTAAAACAAGCAGACAACAAGAAAATTGTGTTTGAAAAAGATGATGTTTTTGTTGTGAGCCAAGGGGATAAACTAGGAAACCACAGTTTTTTTTGGGGGGGGGGGGGGGGCTGCGACCTTCTATCTAATACCAACTGAGACTATAGAATGGGCCTCCCCATTCGGGTGGCATAATGGATGGACTGGCAGTCATTTTGAGTGTACCCATAGGAAGTACAAGCAGGGCGTAAAAGCAGGACGTGTACCATTCAATCTGTTCTGTGATTTGGTAAGTCAAAGCACCTTTGGCAGCGATTACAGCCTTGAGTCTTCTTGGGTGTGATGCTACAAGCTTGGCACATCTGTATTTGGGGAGATTCTCCCATTTTTCTCTGTAGATCCTCTCAAGCTCTGTCAGGTTGGATGGGGAGCGTCGCTGCACAGCTATTTTCAGGTCTCTCTAGAGATGTTCGATCGGGTTCAAGTCCGGTCTCTGGCTGGGCCACTCAGAGACTTGTCCCAAAGCCACTCCTGCGTTGTCTTGGCTGTGTGCTTAGGGTCGTTGTCCTGTTGGAAGGTAAACCTTCATCCCAGTCTGAGGTCCTGAGCTCTCTGAAGCAGGTTTTCATCAAGGATCTCTCTGTACTTTGTTCTGTTAATTTTTCCCTCGATCCTGACAAGTCTCCCAGTCCATGCCGCTGAAACACATCCCCACAGCATGAAGCTGTGACCACCATGCTTCACCTACGGGATGATGCCAGGTTTCCTCCAGGTGTGACACTTGGCATTCAGGCCAAATATTTCAATATTGGTTTCATCAGACAAGATAATCTTGTTTCTCATGGTCTGAGAGTCCTTTAGTTGCCTTTTACTGAGGAGTGGCTTCCGTCTGGCCACTCTACCATAAAGGCCTGGTTGGTGGAATGCTGCAGAGATGGTTGTCTTTCTGGAAGGTTCTCCTCCCCCTCCCTGAACAAGGTACTTCCCCACCGATTGCTCAGTTTGGCCTGGAGGCCAGCTCTAAGATGCGTTGATGGTTCCAAACTTCTTCAATTTAAAAATGATGGAGGCCACTGTGTTCTTGGGGACCTTCAACGCTGCAGAAATGTTTTCTGTTTTTAATAAATTAGCAAACATTTCTAAATACCCTTGTCATTATGGGGTATTTTGTGAAGATTGATGAAGAAATTATTTTAATTAAACCATTTGTAACGATGTACGCTGAGAGTCGGGAAGCAAGTTCAGGGAGTGAAAACATTGAATTAATAAATGAAACCAACACGTAACACAAACAGCGCACTGACATGAAACAGAGACAGAAACAATGACGACTGGGGAAGGAACCAAAGGGAGTGACATATATAGGGCAGGTAAACAAGGAGGTGATGGAGTCCAGGTGAATGTCATTATGCGCCTAATGCTGGTGACAGGTGCGCCCTAACGAGCAGCCTGGTGACCTAGAGGCCGAAGAGGGAGCACACGTGACACCATTTTAGAATAAGGCTGTATCATATCAAAATGTTTAAAAATAGAAGGGGTCTGAATACTTTTTGAATGCACTGTAACCCTTCTTATCGTGACATCACAACTCTCCTCGTTATGATATCGCAACCCTTCTCATCATAACATCACAACCCTTCCCGTTATGATATCATGACCTCACATCCCTTCTCATTATGACATCACAACCCTTCTGTTTATGGCATCAGAAGCTTTCTCTGACTCCAGAATGTAACTGTGATGAACCAGATGGTTCTGTATAGTACAAAGTCTTACTTCAAGTTTCACTGCTCACAGTTTGAGTCCCAGTCCGGGGGCTCATGGGAAAGTGAGTCATCATGGCAACATCAGATGCTACACTTAGCACACACACACAACGCCTGTGGCCCTCAAATGCCCTGCAACCCTCAGCCACCCAATGCACGGCATTGTGGGTCACAGCTGGCGAGTTGAGGTCCTCCTGCGGGGTGTTCTCTTGCGTTCACGCAGCCATGCTGGATGTGTGTGTCGTGTGTGTGTGTGTGTGTGTGTGTGTGTCTATATGTTATCATGTTGAGCCTTGACGGCCGATGATTACACTTGAGAGGATGGAACATCGCCTGCCAGACGCAGGTTGACATGAAGTGTATTCAACTTTGTTCTACTGTATTATCAAACCATTGAAAGGCAAGCTGCGTAATGGTTGTCCACGCGTTCCAATGATATCCTGACTCTGAGTCGTGAGTCATATCAGTCCAATGTACATGGAAATAGACAGTAATGTGGGCAACGTAACACCAAGGAGTGAGCTGGGTAAGCTGATCCTAGATCTGTGCCTAAGGGCAACTTAAACCCAAAACGCAACTACAGTATATGCTGTGAATGTGCCAGTGTCATCAAGTGGTTTAGTGGATGTACTACAAGCTCTCTTCCATGCAGAAACGTTGCTATTGCTTAATTCATGAAGATCGCCTAAGCGGATGTGAGTTATCCATTCCATGCTTGAATGTCTTGACCCAGTTTGCCACAGGCTCACTGTGCAGTCAGTCAGGATTCCAGGGGCTAGCAGAGCCGTGTCAATAGTGTGACTATAACAGAATGACTTCTGTCTACTGATCAAAGCACAGGTGAAACAGCATACATAGGAGTTGAGGTAGCCATAGAAATAAAAACAATACAGCTAGAAAGACCAAGTCCATGGCTCTTCCAATTCCCAGTCTGTCTACTCATACCCCATTTAAATGTCCTACATTTCTCAACTCAAATTACAGCTAGTCTAATGAAAGAGAACTGACACAGTGAGTGTGCCATGTTGGGAATGTTTGTTTGTTGTGTTGTTGTTACCGTGGACACCATTGATCTGTTTACCACAGAGTTCGTTTGACCATGACTCTCCACCTCAGCGCCATACTACCTACAGAATTAGGAATGTAATTAGAAAGGCACATTTTAGTTGCCAGAGGTTAGGTGCATGGGGATTCATGGGGATTTCCATGAGCCTGATTCCAGATCTGTTTGTGATGTCTTTACAAGGCCTATGGTCATTGTTGGGTGTGACTACATACGAGTGGCAAGACAGCATGACCAGTTCTAATACTGGCTGAATTTTTACATACCTACAGACCGATTACAGGGATCATAATCTGATCATGGATGGAGAGAGGGATTAGGGTTGACAATCTGGGAGATTATAAAATTCCTTTGACATTGTTTATGCTTCAGTTATCACTTTCCTCCAGCTTTACTGCTCTCTGGGAGGGTTAGGCTACACTTTACTCTAACAATATGTCATACGGGCTTCATAACACTGTCATAACGACGACATAGCTTTTCCTTTGAGAGCTACATACACAGAGTTGATTATGTTCATCACCGTTACCAGCTGTTAGACTGGCCACTCTTCTGTTGAGATACAGGGAGTGTCCCAAATGGCACCCTATTCCCTATGGGCCCTGGTCAAAAGTAGTGGACTATAAAGGGAATTTGGATGCAGCCACAGACTCAATGCAGTGAGACATACTTTCCACCAGCACAGGGAACCAACCAGAGGCCTGACTTCACTCTAAAGCTCCTCTCAGGTTTGCAACACAGTGGAGGTATCTGTCTGTTGTAATGCCATTACTGTCCCTGGCACAGAGACCATGTCAGGGCATGTCAGGGAGTTGGTTAGTGTCTGTGAGACATAGTCTCATGACTGGCTGCTGAGCAATGAAGTCAACCATGTTACCCACAGCAGACTCAGAGCCCATCAGTGTGTTTGTGAGATTCCTTTCCTGTGGCAGTCCTCATGAGAACCACTTTCATCATAGCGCTTAATGGTTTTTTCGACTGCACTTGAAGAGACATGACTGACCTTCATGTCTTAAAGTAATGATGGACTGTCATTTCTCTTCGCTTATTTGAGCTGTTCTTGCCATAATATGGACTTGGTCTTTTACCAAATAGGGCTATCTTCTTTATACTACCACTAACTTGTCACAACACAACTGGCTGGCTCAAACACATTAAGAGGAAATTCCAAAAAACCTTGTGTCATGTGTTGTTTGCACTCTCCCCCTCTCTCTCTAAATGTGTTCTGGTGTCTCTGTTGATTGTTTCATTCCAGCCACCCCATCATTAGTTAAATTATGTCAATTTAAATGCATTAATCAACCAACAGTTCGACAAAAGTGCGTCAGTCCACTGCACTACCACATTATTTAGCGAAAGCACATTTCCAAAACTAGTCACCAGTCACGCCTTATATCCTACCTCCGATTGATGGATTTTCACGAGACCCAAGCATTTTTTGCTAATCTGCTTTTGCAGCACTTTACAAAAGTACATCTTCCTCTGGAATGTTTGTTTGTCAAGAGAAAAATGTATACATAATCACCACGCCTTAGAGAAGACAGGACACACAACAAATGCTACTGAAAGATACATCTTAGTCTATGGACATTTACTACGTGGTGTTTGACATGAGTTTAGGACCTGTTGCAGTTTTACAACCCGGGGGCTTCACAGGGCTAAGACAGCCTACTTCATCATAAAGAAATGCATAGATCTACTCTTGATATTGTGCACCGTATTTTGATAAGGTGAAAGTTGTGACCGGGAATCTTTCCCCCTGGGTGTTTCTCCCAGAAAAGTTGGGAATGAAGGAGTGACCTAATGAAAAAGGGGAGGTATAAAGGAGGTCATAAATATGCGTGGATTCCTGCTATAGCTGTCTAGCTGTCACCTCAACAACCCAGCAACAACCTGGTTCTACCGTGTTACACCTGAGGAGCGCAGTGAATAACAGGTAACTAAGATTTGACTGATTATCCAGGTTAGTCACCTTTGAGACTGAGATCCAGAAAAGCTGTATTGTCCCATTGGTGACATCTGACCAGGCAGCTCTTACCTTATTTCATCGATTTAGTATGAAGTGTGATGCAATTTTAAATGAACTTTTATTTGATTTGATTTACTTATTCAAGCTCAAGCTGTGTGAAATCCTATTTGATGAGACATACAGTAGAAGTGATGGCTGACCTCTGTGATGGGCTTGTCCCCCCCAAAAAGTTGGCGATAACGTTTATATTTAAACTTGACGAAGAAATATACAGAGCCAAAGACTGATTTGTTGCTTCTTATAGTAGCTGCTGAGAAAAGGTAATCAACTTATTTGGGCATGACTGCAGTTACGGTTTGGAGGTCTATTATGGGATGGTAGCCCCTTATACTACGCATCCATATCATAATTGCGGTCATGTTATAGTCTATAAGACAATGCACAGCAAATACTAGACTAGTCTGAGGGCGGGTAATCAGGTTATGATGTAATTGGTGAGTAGCTATCTGTGGAATCTGCTGTGCTAAGAGGGTAGGATAACAGCAGGCTTGTGAGACTGGTGCAGAATGATTACAGTCTAAGACACTGCATCTCAGTGCAAGAGGCGTCACTGCAGTGCCTGGTTCGAATCCATGCTGCATCACATCCAGCCGTGATTGGGAGTCCCATAGGGCGGCGCACAATTGGCCCAGCGTCGTCCGGGTTTGGCCGGGGTAGGCCGTCATTGTAAATAAGAATTTGTTCTTAACTGACTTTCCTGGTGAAATAAAGGTGAAATTAAAAAAATGAAAATTACAGACAACATTTCCACTGTTTCGTATACATTCTTCACTGAGGACTTTATGGTGCATCATGTGCCAAATGAGGATTTGCTCCAAGTGTTACAATTGACTTCATACTCAGTGTATGAGTAGTGTATGAGTAGTGTGGGACTTGGTCTTCGATATACCCGAGGCAATGAGTTTATGCGCCTATTTGAATTTACTAACGAGTGTTTCCAAAACGCCTGCACATTTGTGTTGTCAGTTGGTACTTCAGGGACTGGTGACTGGGGCCATCTAGTGGTCATATATATATAGAATAGCTGTCCCTCTATGTAATGTCAATTATTGATCAGGTTTGAACATGTGGCAAATGTGTAAGATCTCAAGTGGGAGTTTTGTCATATCAATACTTTATTGGAACTTAATGACTGGTTATCCGACAGTGGTGAGTTCCTAGTGATTATGTTCAATTATAGCCTTATCTACATGTACATACTACCTCAATCAGCCCGACTAACCGGTGCCTGTATATAGCCTCGCTGCCGTATATAGCCTCGCTACTTTTATAGCCTCGCTACTGTTATTTTTCACTGTCTTTTTACTGTTGTTTTTATTTCTTTACTTACCTATTGTTCACCTAATACCTTTTTTGCACTGTTGGTTAGAGCCTGTAAGTAAGCATTTCACTGTATGGTCTACACCTGTTGTATTCGGCGCACGTAACAAATAAACTTTGATTTGATTCGATTTGAATAATGCTTCCATTTGTGATGGAGAGGAAAAGTGGTAGTGATGCTGTTCTCTCTTTACTTACAGATACTATGGAAGTAGGTACCTCACCTCCTCCAACCTCTACACTGACAACTAACGACTGAGAACACAGCTCTCACTGTCTCAGTGTTCTTGAAGTATTCAACCGTTGTTATTCAAGTATTCTGAGATATTTCTTGAATTCTTGAATGTCATGTCTGAATAGGCCTCTCTATCTGTGCGCACTGTATGTGTGCATGAGTGTGTGTGTGTGTGTGTGTGCATGCATGAGGATTTTAGCGTGCATGTGTGCATGTCTGCATGTGTGTGTGTCTCTGACTGTGTATGTGTGTACCCTTCTTGTCCCACCAGCTCTCTGATGCTCTGTGTGGCTGTCCGTCCTCTGGTTCTACCCCCCAGGGAAGCAACAGCATCTGGCCCAGCCAGAACCAAACAGGGGGTCCTGCCTGGCCCGGCCAACAGCCCACCCAGCCCCCATCTTGCTGGCCTGGGCAACCCAACACCCCCTGCTGGCCTGGGCCACAACCATCCCAACCAGCCCCAGCTTCAGCCCAAAACTGGCCTGGTCCCCAACCACAACCACCCCAACCAACCCCATCCCATCCCTGCCAGCCATGCTGGCCTGGATCCCAGCCTCCCCAATTCCAGCCCCACACTCCCCAACCGCAGCCCCAACCTCAGCCTGCACCCCAGCCTTTTGAACCTACAGCTTCAGCCCCGGCTTCATCCCAAGTCCCCAGCCAGCCTAGTGCCCCAAGGTGGCCGGTTACCCAAGGCCTTATCCCAGGCGTTAACCCAGGGTCTGGATGGCCTTTCAGCCCTGGTCAGTCTGGTTGGCCTGGTCAGAATCCAGGTGGCTTTACACCTGCTCCACAGTGGACTCCAACGCCAGCTGGACATCTGGTGAGAGACAAGAAGTAGGATCTAGAGAAGCTGTAATGTAGCTTTAGTTGAGGGAAGGAGAGAGCTGGGGATGGAGGGAGGGAGGGAACTGGCAAAGACATTGTGTTGGTGTGAAGACAGAGCCATATCCTAAATGTCAGTGTGTTGTGTTGGTGTGTAGAGCGTTCCCTACAACCAGAACCTACAAAGAGGCATCTACGACAAGATGATGATCACCATCATGGGCCGGGTCAAACCAAATGCTAAGCAGTGAGTTCATCAACTTCCATAGTCTACTATGGTCTTTGTTGTTTACTAGGATTATTACGATCCCTGACTTATCCCTTAGATGTACACAACATACCAGTATGTTATTTGAACACAACTGATGGAATAAGTCAATCTGTACTGTTGACTGTCCTGGAAGAGTGGGCCTATCAACCTGATGACTGTGGCTTGTTTTCACTATCTAATGTCTTGGCCCATGCTTTTATCAATCTGATCAATAAAACTGTTTTAATTTATCGTATCCCCCTCCAGGTTCACAGTGAACTTTGTGCGAGGTAATGACATCGCCTTCCACCTCAACCCTCGGTTCAACGACGGGGGCAAGCAGGCAGTGGTGAGGAACACCATGGTGGGAGAGCACTGGGGGAAGGAGGAGAGGCACACACAGGGAGGCTTCCCCTTCATGGCAGGACAGTCCTTCGAGGTCAGTGGGAACTTCCACGGAAGCAGTGCTCCTGTAGTCTGTACTGTACTGACGAACAAATCAACTGAGTTCCACTTTCGATAATGTCTGCGGCTAAATGACACTATATTTAACTCCTCTCTCCCTTTCTCCACCTGTGTTTCAGATGAAGATTCTGGTTACGTTTGAGGAGTTCAAGGTGGCTGTGAACGGAGCTCAGCTGTTTGAGTTCAAACACCGCGTCAGAGAACTCAACCAGATCGATCGCATCAACATCCTCCATGATGTCACCCTCACCTACGTCACCGTAGACACAATACCATGACACCCACACCCATGACATCACCATACAGCATATAACACCCAGCATGTGCTAAATACAATAAATTATTTGCACCTGTTTCATGATGATGATGATGATGACGATGATGAGCTGTGTTCATTCTGTGGCGCACACACAGTACTGCATTAATGCCCACTAACTCTGTCCATGTGCAAATATACTTGATCTTATGACAAAAAAAACTTCTGCAATGTTCTTTACTGTAACACATTGCTTTCATCAAGAGAAAAGTGAACTGTTTCCAGCAATCAGCAAATATAAGCGCACAAAATTGTAAACGCCTCCATCTGTTCCAAATCATGCACAATATAAGGAAAGAGCTAAGCAATGGGGACCGTCTATTTTAAAATGTTTTTTTTAACTCATCATCTCCAACGTTGTGAGCATCCATTACAGAGCTTTGCTTTGGTGTAGTGTGAGGCCTGTCCATTCACATCAGTTGTGTTCTTCTACCGAATTCCCTTTTCCTGATGTCTGCTGGGGATTCTTTTTCCGCTTGCCAATGCAAAGTCAACAAACCTACCGTGTAAGAGCAGACCAACTGCATGGAAAGATTCCTGCACAACGTGCACATTTCACATTTCATTTTTGATCATGAACAAGTATTTGATTTGATGTGTATGAAAATGATTGGTGACATATGCATAAAAGGTGAGTCATTTACCATAATTTGTCACCTTTTGATAGTTGATTTTCCAATTTTGATAGTTTAGTGGCCGCAAAGACGTTCATGAAATTATTAAGTGGGATTTCTTTCAAGGCATACCTCTAGTCAGCTTGACTCTAGAGATATCCATGTATGTTTTTTACTCTTTATGCAGGCAGTTACTGTTCTTTTGATTTATTTGATGTTTTGAGAAGGCAACTACATTTTCAAAATGCATTTACTGTTTTGAAAAAGGCCACAGAGTTCTGAGTCTTGTGTACACTGAATATTTTCCCGATAAAATACAGCTGGCAATATATAGTTTTTCTCAATTTCTGGAACAATGTTGTCAATTTTTGAGATATATGGCCATACATAAAAAGGACATTTAATTGATCAGCAATTTCAGCCACTTATTTTGTACACTGTACGGTACTTCAGTGACTTTTTCACTTTGAACATCTCTTCTCTGTTTCATATTTGAAATTAGTTTCAATATTACTGGATGTTGTTTTTGCAGAGGCCCAATCATACTTTAGGAGGGCTTTGTCAGCAAAGTATATTATTGCAGACAGTACCCAATAGGCCTTACTATCTATGCTTGGTTTGTAATACCATAACTACCTGCTTGGTTCTGAGTACTTTTGATGGACTTGATTTGATTTAATTAATGCTGTATTATAAACATTTTAAATATACAGCATGGAGCATGTTAGCAATTCCAAACACTATCAAATGTCATTTTTCACACCTTCCTGCTTTAGCATTTGATCCTATAAAATGTATCATTACCATCTCATACCATTTACTATTTTTCATAGAAAAGGATGGTCTACTTAAGCAATAAGGCCTGAGTGTCGCACTTCCGCATCTACGGTGAAAGGTGGCGGAGCTAGAGCGGTGTTTGTCAGACCATGAGACATCCCGAAAATAGGTCTTCCCATGAAAACGTCTGTAGCATCCAAAGTATCATGACCACTCTATGGAAAGGGGAGACACTCATGGTGTACACGTGGTGTATGGCCAATACCACATATTCATACACTACAAAAAAGGCAGTCAAAAAATGTATCATAAGAAACAAGGTTTTGAAGTGTCTTTCCTAAATCTAGGAGATATTTTTTTTTTTAAGAAGAAAATATTTTGGTTTTTTAACACATATTTTGGTTTTTTAACACATGTTTAACCCCTTTTTTCATACTTCCATTAGTTTTTAAAAACCTGTACCGGTTACCTTCAGACGAGTCCCGTGAAACTTGTGGGGGATGTCGAGCAAAACCGAGAACACCATCGTGTTTGTGAGAATATCCCCTTTCCACAGCGGGGTCCCATTAGTTTGTAGCCCAAACGGTTCGGACGCTACCAAACAGAGGTTGGCTCATCGACGGTACTGACTTCAAACAAGTCTCCTGACACTTATGTAGGTCATAGTCAAACACCATCGTGTTTGTGAGTGTCTCCCCTTTCCATAGAGTGGTCATGATACTTTGGATGCTACAGACGTTTTCATGGGAAGACCTATTTTCGGGATGTCTCATGGTCTGACAAACACCGCTCTAGCTCCGCCACCTTTCACCGTAGATGCGGAAGTGCGACACTGGCACTTCCAGTGCGACACTGGCACTTCCAGTTAGGGTTAAGCACTTGATAATAAAACATAAAAACAAAGAAGAAGAACATCTATCTCATCATTGCAGTTACATCATAGAGGTTATTCATATGGGCACAGAAGACATCAAACATATTTTTACTTTATTTTTAAAGCTGCCCAGAGAGGAAGTCGTTTTTATGGGCAGACTCATTCTGGGCATACTCATTCCATTTTGAGTTCTCCAGTATACAAGTAAGTACCTTTCCCAGCATTACTCCTGAACCTGTATAAGCACACATCAGCAACACCTGATCTGGTGCTGTGATTGTGTGCATCCCTAACATGGGGAAAGTAATTAGTTAGATATCTGGGTGCAGAACCATAAATACTCCTGTAAACCAAACCTAGTCTAATCTGGGACAGCCTAGCCTCAACAGGCAGAACCATAAATACTCCTGTAAACCAAACCTAGTCTAATCTGGGACAGCCTAGCCTCAACAGGCAGAACCATAAATACTCCTGTAAACCAAACCCAGTCTAATCTGGGACAGCCTAGCCTCAACAGGCAGAACCATAAATACTCCTGTAAACCAAACCTAGTCTAATCTGGGACAGCCTAGCCTCAACAGGCAGAACCATAAATACTCCTGTAAACCAAACCCAGTCTAATCTGGGACAGCCTAGCCTCAACAGGCAGAACCATAAATACTCCTGTAAACCAAACCCAGTCTAATCTGGGACAGCCTAGCCTCAACAGGCAGAACCATAAATACTCCTGTAAACCAAACCCAGTCTAATCTGGGACAGCCTAGCCTCAACAGGCAGAACCATAAATACTCCTGTAAACCAAACCCAGTCTAATCTGGGACAGCCTAGCCTCAACAGGCAGAACCATAAATACTCCTGTAAACCAAACCCAGTCTAATCTGGGACAGCCTAGCCTCAACAGCCAGAACCATAAATACTCCTGTAAACCAAACCCAGTCTAATCTGGGACAGCCTAGCCTCAACAGGCAGAACCATAAATACTCCTGTAAACCAAACCCAGTCTAATCTGGGACAGCCTAGCCTCAACAGGCAGAACCATAAATACTCCTGTAAACCAAACCCAGTCTAATCTGGGACAGCCTAGCCTCAACAGGCAGAACCATAAATACTCCTGTAAACCAAACCCAGTCTAATCTGGGACAGCCTAGCCTCAACAGGCAGAACCATACATACTCCTGTAAACCAAACCCAGTCTAATCTGGGACAGCCTAGCCTCAACAGGCAGAACCATAAATACTCCTGTAAACCAAACCCAGTCTAATCTGGGACAGCCTAGCCTCAACAGGCAGAACCATAAATACTCCTGTAAACAAAACCTAGTCTAATCTGGGACAGCCTAGCCTCAACAGGCAGAACCATAAATACTCCTGTAAACCAAACCTAGTCTAATCTGGGACAGCCTAGCCTCAACAGGCAGAACCATAAATACTCCTGTAAACCAAACCTAGTCTAATCTGGGACAGCCTAGCCTCAACAGGCAGAACCATAAATACTCCTGTAAACCAAACCCAGTCTAATCTGGGACAGCCTAGCCTCAACAGGCAGAACCATAAATACTCCTGTAAACCAAACCCAGTCTAATCTGGGACAGCCTCAACAGGCAGAACCATAAATACTCCTGTAAACCAAACCCAGTCTAATCTGGGACAGCCTAGCCTCAACAGGCAGAACCATAAATACTCCTGTAAACCAAACCTAGTCTAATCTGGGACAGCCTAGCCTCAACAGGCAGAACCATAAATACTCCTGTAAACCAAACCTAGTCTAATCTGGGACAGCCTCAACAGGCAGAACCATAAATACTCCTGTAAACCAAACCTAGTCTAATCTGGGACAGCCTAGCCTCAACAGGCAGAACCATAAATACTCCTGTAAACCAAACCCAGTCTAATCTGGGACAGCCTAGCCTCAACAGGCAGAACCATAAATACTCCTGTAAACCAAACCCAGTCTAATCTGGGACAGCCTAGCCTCAACAGGCAGAACCATAAATACTCCTGTAAACCAAACCTAGTCTAATCTGGGACAGCGTAGCCTCAACAGGCAGAACCATAAATACTCCTGTAAACAAAACCTAGTCTAATCTGGGACAGCCTAGCCTCAACAGGCAGAACCATAAATACTCCTGTAAACCAAACCTAGTCTAATCTGGGACAGCCTAGCCTCAACAGGCAGAACCATAAATACTCCTGTAAACCAAACCTAGTCTAATCTGGGACACCCTAGCCTCAACAGGCAGCCAGTTTAGTTCCTGAAAGCAGCTCCTGCCTATGTGAGTACGTGGACTCACCTTCAATACTACCCTGATCAGCTTATTCTGGGCTATCTGGAGCTTCCCTTTCATAAACTTAGATAAGCCCCCAAACCAAAAAGTACTAGCGTAGTCAAAATGGCATTGAATGAGGGCAGTAGCTAGCACTTTCATGGAGTCCTTATCAAGCAGCTTGGACTTTCTTGCCAAAAACTTAGTCCTGGCATTAACCTTCCCTAGCACTTTATTGGCCATGCTCACACCTCCCAAGCTTCCATCAAAGATACATCCCAGGTGGCTAACAGAGGTAAGGATTTGTTGTTTTACTGTTGTTACCGCGGACACCGTTAATTTAGCTGTGAGTTAGTTTGACCATGAATCTCCACTCTCCACCATAATGATCTACAGGAATTAGGGATAAAACTGGATTAGATAAACAAATATTAGCGTCACAGAGTAGGGCTGTGGCGGGCACAAAATATTTGGGTAGAATTCTGTGGCATTATTTTAAATTATTTCATAGAATGAAGAATACAACTGAACAAAGCTGAATAAAATATAAATATTTTCTTCAAACGATTTGAGGGAGTGCGCACATGCGGCTATTCTGTAATAAAGCGGTTAAGAAAGAAATTAGTCTCTCATTCACAATTTGACAAGCTCTTGATAATGCCTCGAATTTCACGGCGACATCCCTTTTGTGGGTGTAATGCACCATAAAAGAATCCATGCCTTTAGCGGCCAGTGGCCGTTGTGCCCTTGTCCCGGAGTGCTGCGTTGAGCCCTTCTCCCTGAGTGCTGCGCACTCCTAAGCACCTCTCACCCACCTGGCTCTCCATCACGGGATCGGGTCTTTCTCACAGGTTACAAGTGAAGCCAGACACATTGGGGACGCAACTGTGAATATTGAAGATATTGGAAGAACTGCTCACATTGACTTTTCATCAGCCAGCAAGATGAGTAGGCCAAACAAACAGCAAAAGCACTAGCCTATGTCAATCTACTATCCCGCATAGTACAAAAGTTGACCTATTCTATTCTGTGCAAGAAATAAATATTCCAAACATAGTCTTGGACAGTTGTGGGATGCAGTAGATCCCAAATTAATACAACCACTAGCATCAAAAAACCTTTTTTACGCAATGTGGCTGACGCAACAGATTAGAACATTTACCTTAAAATGTTGATAAACTATAAGGCTATTTCTTCACATTATAAGCACAGCAATGCGCACATGGTAGTAGGCTATAAGTGCGAATGTTCCATTAGCGGAAAACATCATTATCAAAAGTGACCGCAAATGCGATTATGCATGTAATGCTTTTATTATAAAGGTGCATTTTTATGGTGAAAATGATGAAGAGATTATAAAAATCATTCAACATTGTTTATATTTTTTAGCTATCGATTTCATTCAGGTATTAAAATGAACATCTCCAAGAATAGCTTTTCTATGGGAGGGTTAACACTGTCATAACAATGAAATAACAATGAAATAACGATGACATAACTTTTACTTTGAGAGATGGATCAACAGAGTTGATTATGTTCATCACCGTTACCAGGAAACTGTTAGACTGGGCCCTCTTAGGATGCGTTGCAGACTCAATGTAATGACACAGACTTTTCACCCTAGCTGCGCAGGGAACCAAGCCCAGCTCTGACACAGTGGAGGTATCTGTCTGTTGTAATGCCATTACTGTCCCTGGCACAGAGACCATGGCAGGGCATGTCAGGGAGTTGGTTAGTGTCTGTGAGACATAGTCTCATGACTGGCTGCTGAGCAATGAAGTCAACCATGTTACCCACAGCAGAGTCAGAACCCCTCCCTGTGTTCGTTGCGTTTGGAAACGGGGGTATGCGCGACAATGGGCGCTGTCGTGCTAATTAATTGGTTACCAATTAAGTGGTAACCAGGGTTACCACTTCGCACTGCTAACACCCACACAGGCACGCGCGCGCACACACACGTATACATAAAACACATACAACATAACCATACACAGACAAAATTCCCTGGTTTCTATGGCAACATTTCAATGTTGTGTAAGTGTTGTGCTCTCTCTCTCTCTCTCTCTGTCTCTCTCTCTCTCTCTCTCTCTCTCTCTCTCTCTCTCTCTCTCTCTCTCTCTCTCTCTCTCTCTCTCTCTCTCTCTCTCTCTCTCTCTCTCTCTCTCTCTCTCTCTCTCTCTCTCTCTCTCTCTCTCTCTCTCTCTCTCTCTCTCTCTCTCTCTCTCTCTCTCACTCTCTCTCGAAAAAGGGTTGTTGCATTCCAGCCACACCCATGACAATTTAAGAGCATCAACACCATGGAAGTGAAGTGCTTTTTTGATATTATAGGCACGTTTTTATATAACCTATTTTGTTGTTGTAGTGGGGACAGTTACATTAGAACTTTAAAAAAATATATACTTTAAGGAAAACGTTTACATATAATTGTCGTATTTATTTGTATATTTATTTGTAATTTAAAAGTATGCATTAGGTGTCTGTAATAGCGTAAACATGGCAAAAACAAATGTAGACCTTAATAAATGCATTTTTATATTGGTGGGGGGCTGCCAACATTGAGGCACGGTTGCTTCGAAACTGCGCCCCCTGTCAGTTATTGAGTGTGTATATACAGTGCTGTCAGAAAGTACTCACACATGACTTTTTCCACATTTTGTTGTGTTATAAAGTGGTATGAATGAAATAGATTTAATTGTCATTTTTTTGTCAACGATCTACACAAAATACCAAATTCACCTTTGACCTCGATTACAGCTGTGAGTCTTTCTAGGTAAGTCTGTAAGAGCGTTGCATACCTGGATTATACAATATTTTCACATTCTTCTTTAAATAATTCTTCAAGCTCTGTCAAGTTGGTTGTTGATCATTGCTAGAAAGCCATTTTCAAGTCTTGCCAAATATTTTCTAGCCGATTTAAGTCAAAACTGTTACTAGGCCACTCAGGAGCATCCAATGTCGTCTTGGTAAGCAACTCCCGTGTATATTTGGCCTTGTGTTTTAGATTATTGTCTTGTTGAAAGGTGAATTTGTCTCCCAGTGTCTGTTGGAAAGCAGAACAGGGTTTTCCTTTAGGATTTCGCCTGTGCTTAGCTCTATTCCATTTCATTTTATAGTAAAATTGTTCAAGTCCATGCCGAAGACAAGCATACACATAACATGATGCAGACACCACCATGCTTGAAAATATGAATAGTGGTACTCAGTGATGTGTCGTGATGGATTTGCCACAAACACTTTGTATTCAGGACATAAAGTTAATTTCATTGCCAATTTCATTGCCTTTTTGCAAACAGGATGCATGTTTTGGAATATTTTTATTCTGTACAGGCTTCCTTCTTTTCATTCTGTCAATTAGGTTAGTATTGTGGAGTAACTACAATGTTGTTGATCCATCCTCAGTTTTCTCCTATCACAACCATTAAACTCTCTAACTGTTTTAAAGTCACCATTGGCCTCAAAGGTGAAATCACTGAGCGGTTTCCTTCCTCTCCGGCAACTGAGTTAAGGACGCCTGTATTTTTGAAGTGACTGGGTGTATTGATACACCACCCAAAGTGTAATTCATAACTTCACCATGCTCAAAGGGTGGAGCAGAGGTCTAAGGCACTGCATGTCAGTGCTAGGGCCATCACTATTAGACCATGGTTTGATCCCGGGCTGTATCACAACTGGTTGTGACCGGGAGTCCCATAGGGTGGCGCACAATTGGCCCAGTGTCGTCCGGGTTAGGGGAGGGCTTGGCTGGTGTAGGCCGTCATTGTAAATAAGAATTTGTTCTTAACTGAATTGCCTAGTTAAAAAAAGGGATATTCAATGTCTGCTTTTTATATTTTTACCCATCTGCCAATAGGTGCCCTTCTTTGCAAGGCATTGGAAAACCTCCCTGGTCTTTGTGGTTGAATCTGTGTTAGAAATTCCCTGCTCGACTGAGGGATCTTACAGATAATTGTATGTGTGGGCTACAGAGATGAGGTGGTCATAAAAAAATCATGTTAAACACTATTATTATACAACTCATTATCTGACTTATTAAGCACATTTTTACTACTGAAGCTATTTACGCTTGCCATAACACACGGGTTGAATACTTATTCACTCAAGACATTTCAGCTTTTCATTTTTAATGTACAACATTTGAAAAACATAATTCCACGTTATGGGATATTGTGCGTAGGTCAGTGACAAAACATCTAAATCCATTTTAAATTCAGTCTGCAACACAACAACATTTGGAAAAAGTCAAGGGGTGTGGATACTTTCTGAAGGCGCTGTAAATTATTGCTTATATCCTACGTATATCCCCCCCCAAAAAATTATAACCAACATTTTTATGTAAACTCAGCAAAAAAAGAAACGTCCTCTCACTGTCAACTGCGTTTATTGTCAGCAAACTTAACATGCGTAAATATTTGTATGAACATAACAAGATTCAACAACTGAGACATAAACTGAACAAGTTCCACAGACATGTGACTAACAGAAATAGAATAATGTGTGCCTGAACAAACGGCGGTCAAAATCAAAAGTAACAGTCAGTATCTGGTGTGGCCACCAGCTGCATTAAGTACTGCAGTGCATCTCCTCCTCATGGACTGCACCATATTTGCCAGTTCTTGCTGTGAGATGTTACCCCACTCTTCCACCGGGGCACCTGCAAGTTCCCGGACATTTCTGGGGGGAATGGCCCTAGCTGGCATTGTCATGCTGGAGGGTCATGTCAGGATGAGCCTGCAGGAAGGGTACCACATGAGGGAGGAGGAGGTCTTCCCTGTAAACCACAGCGTTGAGATTGCCTGCAATGACAACAAGCTCAGTCCGATGATGCTGTGACACACCGCCCTAGACCATGATGGACCCTCCACCTCCAAATCGATCCCGCTCCAGAGTACAGAGTATGCAGGTGTGAGGTAACGCTCATTCCTTCGACGATAAACGCGAATCCGACCATCACCCCTGGTGAGACAAAACCGCGACAAGTCAGTGAAGAGCACTTTTTTCCAGTCCTGTCTGGTCCAGCGACGGTGGGTTTGTGCCCATAGACAACGTTGTTGCTGGTGATGTCTGGTGAGGACCTGCCTTACAACAGGCCTACAAGCCCTCAGTCCAGCTTCTCTCAGCCTATTGCGGACAGTCTGAGCACTGATGGAGGGATTGTGCGTTCCTGGTGTAACTCGGGCAGTTGTTGTTGCAATCCTGTAACTGTCCCGCAGGTGTGATGTTCGGATGTACCGATCCTGTCCGTCCTGTCTCCCTGTAGCGCTGTCTTAGCTGTCTCACAGTACGGACATTGCAATTTATTGCCCTGGCCACATCTGCAGTCCTCATGCCTCCTTGCAGCATGCCTAATGCACGTTCACGCAGATGAGCAGGGACCCTGGGCATCTTTTTTTTGGTGTTTTTCAGAGTCAGTAGATAGGCCTCTCTAGTGTCCTAAGTTTTCATAACTGTGACCTTAGTTGCCTACCGTCTGTAAGCTGTTAGTGTCTTAACGACCGTTCCACAGGTGCATGTTCATTAATTGTTTATGGTTCATTGAACAAGCATGGTAAACAGTGTTTAAACCCTTTACAATGAAGAGCTGTGTAGTTATTTGGATTTTTACAAATTATCTTTGAAAGACAGGGTCCTGAAAAAGGGACGTTTCTATTTTTCTGAGTTTAGTTATCCGCTTTTAGTAAGATGGAAGAACATAGTTTGATAAGGGAGATGTTATGACCGTGAATCTTTCCCCCTGGGCGTGGTTCTGCCAGAAGAGTTGGGAATGAAGGAGTGGCCAAATGAAAAAGGGAAGATATAAAGGAGTCCATAAATATGTGTGTGTGTGGATTCCTGCTATAGCTGTCTAGCTGTCACCTCAACAACCCAGCAACAACCTGGTTCTACCGTGTTACACCTGAGGAGCGCAGTGAATAACAGGTAACGTAACGTTGCATTCATTTATGTCTTGAGACTGAGTTTGAGATTGTATTGTCCCATTGGTTTAGAGCTCTTATCGTGTTTTTATTGTTTTACTGTACAGTGTTTCAATTTTAAATGCACTTTAAATTCAAGTTTAGCTCCAGCTGTGTAGAATCATATTTCATGATACATAGACGGGGAAAAGGGGATAATGTTTTTTCCACATTTAACCCAACGCCTCTGAATCAGAGAGGTGCGGGAGGCTGCCTTAATCGACGTCCATGTCATCAGCGCCCAGGGAGCAGTTGTTGTGGGGGGTTAACTGCATTGCTCAAGGGCAGAACGGCAGATTTTTCCACCTTGCCGGCTCAAAGATTCAAACCAGCGACCTTTCAGTTACTGGCCAATGTGCTTAACCGCTAGGCTAGTGAGGGAATATTCCAATTATGTTTTGGCTGATTGGTTAGCCCTCCCCAAAAGTTGGTGCTTGCTCTGCTCTGCAGCCGAGCCAATTTAGTCCTGGGCTAAAGGTTGGTGTTATCCGACTTTAGAGTGTGCTATGCTGCAGTCCAAAAGTTCTCCTTTGGCAAACCAACCATTTGCAGTGTGAAAAGTCCTGGCATATAGCGTGAAACTAACCTCAATTTTGGCTGAATCGAAAAATTAATTGTCCAACATTTTCTATGAGAGAGATTAGACGTGTTCAGCATGCTGTTTGAAAACATGTTTTAAGTCTTGTAACGAAATATTTGTGCTGATCTATGGAATGTTCAGAAGTAGCTTCTGAGCAAAATAAGACTAAGAACTCTTAAGACGGTATGGCTTGAATGTCCCGTTCTGAATGACAAAGAAATACACAAAGCAAATGTGTTAGACTGAAATGTTGCTTCTTATAGTAGCTGCTGAGAAAAGGTAATCAACTTATTTGGGCATGACTGCAGTTACGGTTTGGAGGCCTATTATGGGATGGGAGCCCCTTATACTACGCATCCATATCATAATTGCGGTCATGTTATAGTCTATAAGACAATGCACAGCAAATGCAAGACTAGTCTGAGGGCAGGTAATCAGGTTATGATGTAATTGGTGAGTAGCTGTCTGTGGAATCTGACGTGCCAGGAGGAGAGGACAGTCACTTGTGTGACTGTGGCAGAATTATTACAGACAACAGATTCACAGTTCCATACACATTCCTTACAAAGGGCTTTAATTATGCATTAGATGCCATATTATGTCAATTTCCTCCAAGTATTACAATGGTCTTTAGGGTGGCCTTCTACCTTCATACTCTGTCTATGAGTAGGAACTTGGTCTACAATAATACAGCGATGTTGTGAGCCAATTTGAATTCACTAATGAATGTTTCCAAGCTCCTGCTTATTTGTTCTGAGCTGTCAGTTGGTACTTTAGAGAGAGGGGGATGTGACTGTCCCTCTCTAATGTCCCTTAGGATAAGCTGGTATAATCAGGGATGAAACTGGGGGAAACAATTCACTTGGAACTGAATGCCCGATGATCTGACAGTGGTGATTTGCTAGAGGGATTTTCTTTCTGCTGTTAGGGGACCATGGCTGCAACACTGCTTCCGTTTCTGATGAAGATAAAAAATCGTAGTGATGCTGTTCTCTCTTTACTTACAGATACTATGGAAGTAAGTACCTCACCTCCTCCAACCTCTACACTGACAACTAACGACTGAGAACTATCCCTGAAAGGAACTGTCTCAGTATTCTTGAAGTATTGTGTGGAAATAGTCTGTCTGTGTGTCTGTGTCTGTATGTATGGGAGTGTGTGCATAAGTGTTGGTGCCAGTATGCATGTGTGTATCTTTGACGGTGTGTGTGTGTATTAATCTTGACCCCCCCCCCAGCTCTCTGATGCTCTGTGTGGCTGTCCGTCCTCTGGTTATACCCCCCAGGGAAGCAATGGTATCTGGCCCAGTCAGAAGCAACCAGGGGGTCTTGTCTGGTCGACACAGCCTGGCCAACAGCCCACCCAACCCCAGGCCATGCCCTGCTTTCCTGGGCAGCCCAGCACCCCCTGCTGGCCTGGTCTACAACCATCCCAACCAGCCCCAGCTCCGGCTCAACCTCAGCCAATGCCCTGTTTTCCTGGGCAGCCCAACACCCCCTGCTGGCCTGGGCAACAGCCATCCCAACCAGCCCCAGCTCAAACCCAAAACTGGAACTGGCCTGGTCCGCAACCATCCCAACCAGCCCCAGCTCCATCCCTAAACTGGCCTGGTCCCCAACCACAACCACCCCAACCAGCCCCAGCTCCATCCCTAAACTGGCCTGGTCCCCAACCACAACCACCCCAACCAGCCCCAGCCCATCCCTGCCAGCCATGCTGGCCTGGACCCCATCCCCAGCCTCCCCAATTCCAGCCTCAGCCTGCTCTGATTCAAGCCCAGGCCCAGGGCCCCAGTCAGCCTAGTGTCCCAGGGTGGCCAGTCCCAGGCCTTAGCCCAAGCGTTAACCCAGGGTCTGGATGGCCATTAGGCCCTGGTCAGGACACAGATGGCTTCACACCTGCTCCACAGTGGAATCCGACACCAGCTGGACTGGTGAGAGACAAGGAGGGAGGGAAGGATGTTTCCAAATAAAATAAAATAAAATGTTATTGGTCACATACACATGGTTAGCAGATGTTAATGCGAGTGTAGCGAAATGCTTGTGCTTCTAGTTCCGACCATGCGGTAATATCTAACAAGTAATCTAACAATTTCACAACAGTAGATGTGGATTGGAAGGAGGAAATTTGCAATAAATTGTGTTGGTGTAAAGATAGAGCCATATCCTAAATGTCAGTGTGTTGTGTTGGTGTGTAGAGCGTTCCCTACAACCAGAACCTACAAAGAGGCATCTACGACAAGATGATGATCACCATCATGGGCCGGGTCAAACCAAATGCTAAGCAGTGAGTTCATCAACTTCCATAGTCTACTATGGTCTTTGTTGTTTACTAGGATTAATAAGATCCCTGAGAGACCCAGTGTGAGCATTGGATGTTAACATACGTGTCATTTTGTAAAGTTGATTGTTCTGAGCATGTCAGCTGCCTTCGTCTGATGACAGTGGCTTGTTTTCACTGTCTAATGTCTTGACCGATCCTATTATCAATCTGATCAATTAAACAATGATTTTTGATTTGTTTTTTTGGTCGTATCCCCCTCCAGGTTCACAGTCAACTTCCTGCGAGGTAAAGACATCGCCTTCCACTTCAACTCTCGGTTCAATGAGGGGGGCAAGCAGGCAGTGGTGAGGAACACCAAGGTGGGAGAGCACTGGGGGAAGGAGGAGAGGCACACACAGGGAAGTTTCCCCTTCATGGCCGGACAGTCCTTCGAGGTCAGTGGGAATATTCATTACAGCAGTGCAACTGTAGCCCCTACTGTACTAACTAATAAAAGGAATATAAAAAGTGTGTTTGCTATCATTATTAAGCATAGAACGATGGTTCGTTGTTTTTATTGATCTCTACTAGTTAAGGTTAGTACAGGGATAAAGTACTGTAACTAAAGTAGGTTGTAGATCAGCACTGTGGGATATCCTCTCTCTGAAGCACTGTCTGGTGAAAGCTTTGGTTGAATGCAGAGTCTATGTACTGTTGAGTGTCCGGGAGGTAGTCAGATGTACCTTTCAGGGATATTTATCGAACCAGGCTATTTTGCAAAGACAATCTGGCTTAAAGCTGCAATATGTCACTCTGGCGGCAACCCGACCAAATTCACATACAAATGTGTTATAGATCTGTCATTCTCATTGAAAGCAAGTCTCAGAAGCGGTAGATCTATGCACTATTTCTATGCTTTTGGTTCTAAAGTTGAGTTTTTTCGTATTTTGGCCTACTTTTGGTTTTGTATAGCAGCTTCAAACAGCTGAAAATACAATATTTTAGCTTTTTGAAAATATATTTCACAGTGGTTTAGATGCAGAGTTGGTCAGTGGCACCTTAATTGGGGAGAACGGCTCATAGTAATGAATGGAACAGAGTGAATGGAAGGGTGTCGAACGCATCAAACACATGGTTTTCATGTTTGATACCATTCCATTAGTTCCATTCCAGCCATTATAATGAGCCGTGCTCTTCTCAGCTGCCTCCTGTGTTAAGATGGTACAATGATTCTCTACACTATACTTGCTTGTTTTGTCACATAAACTGAAATTAGGCAAACTATTAGAATTTTAGCAACCAGGAAGTGACGGAGTGATTTCTGCACAGTGCACCTTTAAGAGTGTTCGTCTTTCCTTTCAGATGAAGATTCTGGTTACGTCTGGGGAGTTCAAGGTGGCTGTGAACGGAGCTCAGCTGTTTGAGTTTAAACACCGCGTCAGAGAACTCAACCAGATCGATCGCATCAACATCCTCTATGATGTCATCCTCATCTCCATCAACGTAGACACAATACCATGACACCCACACCCATGACATCAATATACCGTATATAACACCCAGCATAGGCTACATGCATAACATGGCATCAATCTGCATTTGTCTTTGCACCTGTTTTATGATGATGATAACGAGCTGTACACTTAAACCACATTAATTCCCACTAACAAACACTCCGTCTGCAAATGTGTGTAATGTTAAAGGCCTAAGAATTCAACAATGCCATTTAATTTTAATTCTTATTTCATATAACTATTTTCTGTTGAATGTCTATACAAATAAACATACTTTATGACTTTGAACTGACTAAATATATCAGTAGTTACAGAAGGTCTCTATATGAGAGGATTCAGCGTCCTCAGCTGATTCAGCGTTTTCAGAATCTAACCAGGTTAACTTCTGCCACTCTAAATAAGAAAAAACTGTTGGTTGAGTGTGGCACCTCCAACGCCAGGGTTGTGGGTTCGATTCCCACGGGGGAACAGTATGAAAATGTATGCGCTCACTACTGTAAGTCGCTCTGGATAAGAGCGCCTGCTAAATGACTAAAATGTAAATGTAAAATTGTGTGAAATAAAACCATTAAACTGAATGAAGTTATGTTTGAAATATTTTATTGTATCAGACCTCCCATACAACATCAAGACAGGTTTGACAGTCAACTCAATGCTCACAAACAAATCACAGTCAGACATAACACTCACAATAAAACCAGGGGAAATAGAGACAGTAAGCATAGATTCCAGAACATGTAGAGTAAGACAAACAGTACCCTCATTGAGAAAAGTCACGGTGCCATTGCACAATTACAGTGAATGTAAACAAGTCTACCCTTGCCGTGCAAGCTAAAACATTTTAGAGAATTCACAGTTAAAAGGATAAAACAGGCATAAATTATTTATGGCCACTCCATTTGCTTAGGGAAAACCCATGTCATTTTCTCCCCTCAACAGTGGATAGGACATGACATTTGCCCACATTGCAGTCCCAGAATTCATTCATTTTTCCTTCCTTCATTAATCCCTACAGCCGTTCAAAATCAAACAAAAATCTAATCAGAGTTTATTTGTCACGTGCAAGGATAAAGCAGGTGTAAAAAGTACAGTGAAACGATTGCTGGCAAGTTCTTCCTCAACGTCGCAGTAGTACGGAGTCATATAAAATAAATACACACAAGACATTTTTAAAAGTACACATGAGAATCTTAAATGCTATTCATTCTTAACAACTCATTTGTCCATCTTCACTCTATTTAATGTTTTTGTTTGCAATTTTATTAAACTTTTCTATGAGGAAGTGTCCGGTTCTCATTGTCCTTATGATTTGTTGATTACCGAGCGATTCCTGTCTGTGTGTATTTTCATATGTGTAATATGCATTTAATTCATATGCATGTCTGCTTGTATGCATCTTCTGTGTATGTCTCCTTTTTAGATCTTGTTGTCCAGCCTCTTCTCCACTGACTTTAGTAAGAGCTCAGAATACTGCTGCAGGAGAGCCAATGTCCTGTCCCCCTCACCTTTGACCCCTAACTCCCCTCTCATTGCTACCTCCCCCCTGAGCCCTTTACTTCTATGTACAAGGTGAGGTAGGGAGTCTAGCTCAGTCTTCACTGTTCCCAGAGCCTCAACCAGAACTGTCTCCATCTCCTGCTGCTCTGCATTGACCTCTGACCCACTGCTCAGCACCTGGGGAGAAACATGACATACTTTACTGTCTATACACAAGGTATAAACACACACAGATGCACACCCACACGCGTGCGCCGAATACAACAGGTGTAGACTTTAACGTGAAATGCTTACTTACAAGCCCTTAACCAACAATGCAGTTTTAAGAAAAATAAGAGTTAAGAAAAATATTTACTAAATAAATAAAAGTAAAAAATAAAAAAGCAACAATAAAGAGGCTATATACAGGGGGCACCGGTACCGAGTCAATGTGCGTGGGTACAGGTTAGTCGAGGTAATATGTACATGTAGGTAGGGGTAAAGTAACTATGCATAGATAATAACCAGAGAGTAGCAGCAGCGTAAAAGTGGGGGTGGGGGGGACAATGCACAAAGTCTGGGTAGCCATTTGATTAGCTGTTCGGGAGTCTTATGGCTTAGGGGTAGAAGCTGTTAAGAAGCCTTTTGGACCTAGACTTGGTGCTCCGGTACCGCTTGCCGTGCGGTAGTAGAGAAAACAGTCTATGACTAGGGTGAATGGCGTCTTTGGCAATTTTTAGGGCCTTCCCCTGACACTGCTTGGTATAGAGGTCCTGGATGGCAGAAAGCTTGGCCCCAGTGATGTACTGGGCCGTACGCACTACCCTCTGTAGCACCTTGCGGTCGGAGTCCGAGCAGTTGCCGTACCAGGCAGTGATGCAACCAGTCAGGATGCTCTCGATGGTGCAGCTGTAGAACTTTTTGAAGATCTGAGGACCCATGCCAATTCTTTTCTCCTAAGGAGAAATAGGCTTTGTTGTGCCCTCTTCACGACTGTCTTGGTGTGTTTGGACCATGATAGTTTGTTAGTGATGTGGAGAATGGGGGCGTGCTCGGTCCTCCTTTTCCTGTCGTCCACAATCATCTCTTTTGTCCTGATCATGTTGAGGGAAAGGTTGTTGTCCTGGCACCAGACTTCCAGGTCATTGACCTCCTCCATATAGGCTCTCATCGTCGTTGATGATCAAGCCTACCACCGTTGTGTTGACGGCAAACTTAATGAGGGTGTTGGAGTCGTGCTAGGCCACGCAGTCATGGGTGAACAGGGAGTACAGGAGGGGACTAAGCACGCACCCCTGAGGGGCCCCCGCATTGAGGATCAGCATGGCAGATGTGTTGTTCCCTACCCTTACCACCTGGGGGAGGCCCGTCAGGAAGTCCAGGATCCAGTTGCAGAGGGATGTGTTTAGTCCCAGAGTCCTTAGCTTAGTGATGAGCTTTGAGAGCATATGGTGTTGAATGCTGAGCTGTAGTCAATGAACAGCATTCTGACGTAAGTGTTCCTTTGTCCAGGTGGGAAAGGGCAGTGTTGAGTGCAATAGAGATTGCGTCATCTGTGGATCTGTTGGAGCAAATTGGAGTGGGTCTAGGGTTTCTGGGATGATGGTGTTGATGTGAGCCATGACCAGCCTTTCAAAGCACTTCAGGCTACAGACGTGAAGGTCGGTAGTCATTTAGGCAGGTTACCTTGGTGTTCTTGGGCACAGGGACTATGGTGGTCTGCTTGAAACATATAGGTATAACAGACTCGGCCAGGGAGAGGTTGAAAATGTCAGTGAAGACACTTGCAAGATTGTCAGCGAATGCTCGGAGTACACTTGCTGGTAATCCGTCTGGACCTGCGGCCTTGTGAATGTTGACCTGTTTAAAGGTCTAACTCACATCTGCTATGGCGAGCATGATCACACAGTCGTCTGGAACAGCTGGTGCTCTCATGCATGCTTCAGTGTTGCTTGCCTCGAAGCGCGCATATAATTAATTTAGCTTGTCTGTTAGGCTTGTGTCCCAACGCAGCTCGCAGCTGGGCTTCCCTTTGTAGACCGTAATAGTTTGCAAGCCCTGCCACATCCGACGAGCATTGGAGCAGGTGTAGTACGATTCAATCTTAGTCCTGTATTTATGCTTTGCCTGTTTCATGGTTCATCTGAGGGCATAGCGGGATAACTTATAAGCTTCCGGGTTAGAGTCCGCTCCTTGAAAGCGGCAGCTCAACCCTTTAGCTCAGTGCAGATGTTGCCTGTAATCCATGGCTTCTGGTTGGGGAATGTACGTACGGTCACTGTGGGGACAACGTCATCGATGCACTTATTGATGAAGCCAGTGACTGATGTGGTATACTCCTCAATGCCATCGGATGAGTCCCTCAACATTTTCCAGTCTGTGCTAGCAAAACAGTCCTGTAGCTTAGCATCTGCGTCATCTGACCCCTTCCGTATTGAGCGAGTCACTGGTACTTCCTGCTTTAGTTTTTGCTTGTAAGCAGGAATCAGGCCATATAATTATGTTCAGATTTGGCGAATGGAGGGTGAGGGAGAACTTTGTATGCGTCTCTGTGTGTGGAGTAAAGGTTGTCTAGAGCAGTGATTCTCAACTGGGGGTATCGCAACTGACTTTACACAACGTTACCGCTATACACAGGCGTGCGTGCACTGCATGGCTTATTGTTGCTGACTTTACACGTGCAGCGCGTCCGCAGTGATGAAATGGCTAGCTACGTTGGGACTCAAGAGGGTTTTCACGCTGAACACACTCACTGACAAATACAATGACGTTCTCACCCCACAAGCACACACTGATACAATAAAAATGTCATTCTGCAACATTGTTTTGTTTTAAATGTGACACGTCCAATCAGATAATACAGATCTTTTTGGACAGCTAGCTTGGTTGACAGCTAACAATGCAGATGTGTTCTGCAGGCATTGCACATGTGGATAGTTGGCTGTCACTTATGTCATGTAGGCTAGCTGTCGGAGTAAAATCATGGACAAGTTTTTTTAAACATGCAGCTCCCACTTCATCTACTGCTGCTTCCAATGTCAACAACCAGGCCCCTTTCAAGAAGAGAAAATACCACCCCCGACTTCAAATGGGGTTTTACATATATAGAAGACAGGCAGGGTGAGTGTAGACCGCTGTGTGTTCTATGCAACGAGCTGTTAGCTAATGAGAGCATGAAACCCTCCAAAATGAAAAGGCATATGGACACCAAACATCCAAGCCACAAAGACAGCGGCCTTAAAAAAAAAAAAAGTCAATATATGGAGGCCTCACAAGATTCATTGAAGAACGTATGCAAGGTACAAGAAAAGGTACTTCGCGCCTCATACCTTGTGGCCCAGCGCATTGCTAAGTGCAAAAAAAGCCCACACCAGCGCAGAGGATCTCATACTCCCTGCTGAGAATGATACGTGCACTGAAATCTTGGGAGAGTCAGTCGCCAACAAACTTAAAACCACACCCCTATCCAATGACACGGTGAGGAGGAGAATCCAGGACATATGAGGACATAACGCCAGACATCAGAGCGCATCAGTGCAAATGGTCATTACACACTGCAGCTTGTTGAATCAACAGGTGTGGTGGCTAACCATGCAATTCTAATGGTCTATGTCAGACATGTCTGGGATAATAACTTCGAGGAGCAGTTCCTTTTTAGTGCTGATCTGCACAACACCACCACTGCAGAGTCTGTCTTTAACACAGTGGATATGTAGCTGGGCTCCGTGGGACTGGCCTGGGATGGGTGCGTAAGTGTGACCACTGATGGGGCAGCTACCATGAAGGGAAAGCACTCCGGAGTAGTAAAGCAGATCTTGGAAAGAGCACCAAGTGCAATGTGGAACCACTGCTTCCTACACAGGAGGCATTGGCAGCGAAGGACATGGTGCCTGAGCTCCACGCCACTCTCCAGGATGTGATCAAGTGTGCCAACTATATCAAAAAGAGTTCCAGGAAAAGCAGGCGTTTCCAGGCCTTCTAAAGGGATATGGGGAGCGAGCACGAGCAGGTGCTTTATCATGCATGGGTCCGCTGCCTACCTGCCGGATATGTTTGAATTCGCACAATGTGTCAAAGAAAGGGACGGGGGCACAATCGTTTTGAACAGAGGGACAAAGTGGATGCCTTCAAGATGAAGCTCACCGTTTGGGCAAATCATAGTTCTAAAGGAAGGATTGACATGTTTCCCAATGCTGATTTTGAGATTCAGAATCTGATCAACAAAGCGCACGGCGACACACTGAAAAAACCTGTTAAACAGCGTCTTGTTAAACTGCAGGGAAAGTTTTGTGACTACTTCCCGGAGGAGAACAGAAGACAAGACGACTGGATACCGGACCCCTTTCAAGTGATGGGAAGCGTCACATTGCCAAGCAACGACGATGATCAGCTGCTGGAGCTGTCATTTTATAAACAGACTGAGCATGCACTTCCCGGAAATGACACTGCCAAAGTTCGGGTGCAGCGTGTTGGGAGAGTGTCCTGCTCTCACCTGTCATGCAATCAGAATCATGCTATCGTTCAGCACTACCTATCTGTGTGAAAGGGGCTTCGCTGCTATGGCCGTGCTGAAAACTAAAAGCAGAAATAAACTGGACAGCCAGCATGACCTCCAAGTTTCCCTGTCAACCATCACCCCAGACTTCAATAAACTTATCAAACTGAAGAAACATCCCCCGTTTCCCCACTGATAAGCCACACACACACGCACACAATAAATAAATAAACTGGTAAATTAGTTATTGTTCAGTATGTTAATTATTATTGTTAATTAATTCTGACATTCATATTACATTTTATTGAACTGGTTAAAAACTTACACCTATAAAAAAAATGGTTGTGAAACTATTCATACAGTCCATTATATTGGGTAGCGACTCAATTGTAATTGTCAATTTTGGGTCCCCAAGCAAAACCAGTTGAGAACCACTGGTCTAGAGTTTTTCTTCCTCTTGTTGCACATGTAACATGCTGGTAGAAATTAGGTGAAACAGATTTAAGTTTCCCTGCATTAAAGTGCCCAGCAACTAGGAGTACAGCCTCTGGATGAGCATTTTCTTGATTGCTTATGGCTTTATACAGCTCGTTGAGTGCGGTCTTAGTTCCAGCATCGGTTTGTGATGGTAAACAGGCAGCTACGAAAAATATAGATGAAAACTCTCTTGGTATATAGTGTGGTTTACAGCTTATCATGAGATACTCTACCTCAGGCGAGCAAAACCTTGAGACTTCCTTAATATTTGATTTTGCGCACCAGCTGTTATTTACAAATAGACACATACCGCCACCCCTTGTCTTACCGGAGGCAGCTGTTCTGTCTTGCCGATGCACGGAAATCCCAGCCAGTTGTATATTATCCATGTTGTCGTTCAGCCACGACCCGGTGACATTTTTAATGTCCAGTTGGTAGGATAGTCTTGAACGGAGCTCATCCAGTTTATTCTCCAATGATTGCACATTGGCCAATAGGACGGATGGTAGAGGCGGGTTACCCACTCGCCGACAAATTATCACAAGGCACCCGGACCTGCGTCCCTTGTATCGCCGTCTTCTCTTCCTGCGAATAACGGGGATTTGGGCCTGGTCGGGTATCTGGAGTAAATCCTTCGCGTCCGACTCGTTAATGAAAAAATCTTCGTACAATCCGAGGTAAGTAATCACTGTTCTGATATCCAAAAGCTCTTTTCGGTCATAAGAAATGGTGGCAGAAATATTATGTACAAAATAAGTTACAAAAAACACACAAAATAGCACAATTGGTTAGGAGCCTGTAAAACGGCAGCCATCTCCTCTGGCGCCATTCTTCCAGGACACGGATACGGACGCACACATTTGTCTTACTATCCTTGTGGGGACCAAACAATTGATTCCTATTCAAAATCCCATTTTCCCTAACCACTAACCCATAACCCAACCCTGAACTTAACCCTAACCTTAACCCTAACCCTAAATATAACCCTTACCTAACCCTAATCCTAATTGTAAACCTAGCCCTAATTGTAACCCTAACCCTAACACCTACGCCTAAAATAGCATTTATCCTGGTGGGGACCGGCTAAATGTCTCCACTTGTTTGAAGGACTTCTGGTCCCCACAAGGATAGTAAAACCAAACACACACACCAGACTGACCGTAGTATAGAGCTGGGTGGCTCTCCTCACACTGTTGTGCAGCTCTGCTATAGCCTGTCTACAGATTTCCACAGTGACAGCGGGATCTGTGGTAGAAGACATACATTCTGGTGTCTCATAATCATTGAGGAGATGAGAGTAGTAAACACAAAGAAAAACATGCTACAGTACAACACACACACATCATGGGTAGGTACAGAGCTAATACAACACACAAATGGTAACATGTTATGGATGCATTGGTATATGCTTTAGTCTGTGAACAATGTGAGTTAGTAAATTCGAGACAAACAGCACATGCAAATAGGCAAAGGGAAGGGTTGAATGCTGAAGGCATTAAGCTGACTCACCATTCAGGCAGCAGTGTTGACAGCAGGAAGGGACAGAAACAGATGGACAAACAGGCCAGAAAGCACACAGACACGTATGATGAAGAGAAGGATGAAGCGGAGGTAGAGAGATGGAGTGATGGAGAGGAAGAGTGGCGGTGAGGATGATAGAGGAGCGTCTGCGTTGATTCAGACCTGGCTGGGGGTCGGAGGTCAAGGTGTTGGCCTGGACCGACACTAGAAGGGGCTCTCTACACACCGCCTCCTCCAAGTCTGGAGCACTGAGAATGGAAAGGTTTCACGGGGAAACTTTGAGTGTTTGCAATGTATTGTTGTATTAGGGGGCTCCGTCTCAAACGACACCTTAGTCACCAAATATTTTAATACTTTGTTTTCTAGCCAAACATACTGCACTATGAAGAATTTATAAGGGTGCCATTTGAGTGTATCCTAAGTAAATAGACTACAGTTTACCTCTCTGAGTGCTTTATAGGAAGTGAGGTAGGTGAGACGGACACCAGCTGGACGTTACCCAGAAGCCCTTGCATCTGGGCCGTAGTCAGGGAGAGGCGTTTACCGAAGGCTGTAGAGACAGACAGCCCCAGGTTGATTAGTATCAATGCCTTTACATGAAGTTTACTAAACATTCCTTTAATCAACACTTTTCAGTATCTATAACATCCTCAATACAACATGTAAAAAATATCTAATTTCATACTTGCTTTGTGATGATGTCCTCTAATAACCTTGAAACTTTACAAAATTAATTCTGGCTTACTTTGGTGTTGTTTCCCGAGGGCAAGGTCTCTCATCGGGGAAACAGTCCAATCAGGTTGAGGTTTGGTCTCCGGGCAGAGGCTGCACCGAGGGCTGAGTGGCTGTTTGCTGGGCAGGGGAATGCGGGAGGGCTGGGTGCTCAGGGGCAACGCCAAGCTGGGATTGGGCGAGACTGTCGCACATGGAGGAGAAGGGGAGGGGCCAGGGAGAAGACAGGGAGAAGGGGAAGAGAGAGAAGAGGAGCGGGAACAGAGAGAGTGGGAAGAGGGGAAACAAGGAGAGGAGGAAGTGAGGCGAGGTGGTTCAGCCTCCAGTAGCCCACAAAAAGGCTTCCTGCTCTTGGGGCTGTTAGGTGTGTTTCTACTCCCTCCACTACCATCCTCCAGGCCTTGTGGTGTTAGGGAAGCATGGCAAGGCAGTAAGCCCAGATGGAGGCCCTCTGCCAGGGATGCAGAGTGGCTGGTCTTGGCCATGGAGCTGGTGGTGGGACTCATGTAGTCGCAGGGGGATCTGAGCTTGGGGATTTCCGAGGGCAGGCAGGAGACAAGAGGTGGGGTAGAAGAGGTAGAGGAGGGAGAAGGGAGGCAGGAGTGGGCTTTGGAAGGGTGTATATCGAAGGGGAGGTGCTGGGGGCGAGGGCACATCTCTCCTCTACCACTGGAGGGGTTTAGGGAGCGGGGGACTACGGGGGGTTGGGGGGGGGGGGGGGGGGGGGCAGGTCCAGGGTCATGGGAAGGGTCATGAGACAGTAGAGAGGATAGAAGAAAAAAAATAATGCTGCTTACTGTCAATTAGACAACCAATGTAATGTAAACTATTTTTTAAATGTCACATGTATATACTTAGACAGGTGTTTACTGATAAGCCATTAATCTTGTTTTGAGATCATGTGGCTTGTGCTGTACTCCCCCTCTGAGGTTAGATTATTAATATGTGCAGTATTATAATGTATGTGCCGTCCTGAACATCAGTGGCACTCAGCAACTCACCCTCTGTGGCCAGGTTCTGTACAGTCTGGGTCTTGTGTAGTCCAGCTGCTCTGTCCAGCAGGGCTGGAGCTCTGGCCAGAGGGCTTGACATCCTCCACAGATGAGCCCCAAGAGGCCTCTTCTTCTGGGGATGGGAACGCAGCACGGTGCCCCTTTCTGGAGCACACACATCCAGTCTGACACAGGGAGGGAAGCTTCATCAATCAATCAACCAATCAAATCACATTTTTCACAAATACATGATAAAAAACATATTTTGACTTGCAAATATTTCTCACAAATTACTTAGTCCCCCCCCTCTCTAAAGCTACTCACTTTGTCCCCTCCTGCCCTCTCGCAGGGGTCATGGGCCTCTCCCTGTCTTCGTGGCCCTTCCCCTGGCCCCCCTCCATCAGTGGCCTCACCTTGGACACCAAGGGCCCCTGCTCCCTCTCATGGGCCTTGGAAAACAGAGGGGTTCTCCTGTAGAGAGGACATCACCTGGTTACAGTGTACAGTCCTGTACTAGACAGGGTGAAAGCAACTCTAGACAATTTTTTAAAAACTTTGTTGGTGTCGCGTACATGTGAAAGTAGAAATGGGCTTCCATATGTATGTGTGTAAAAGTCTTTAGGATCCCTGGTAGGGATCACAGACTTAGGAGATCGTATACGTTTTGTTCTATGATCTAAATCAGTTAATATCCCTTTTTGAGCATTTTGAAGCATTTTTGGAATCAAAACAAGCACATCAAACACATAAAGGTTTCATAATTCATGAAGGTCATGTTGACTGACTGATATTACCGTATAAAATCTCCGCAGACCTCATTTTCGCCATTTATCCCAAAACCCCATTCTTTCCCCATTCATTTACCCCATAGGTATGGCCAACGAACCAGAGGTAGAAAATGCTAACTCATTTAGGTTTTTTATGACTACAAGCTAGCGAGCTCTATTACCTGTTGTAGGAGCCTCTGGCCAGGAATCGCGCTGACATACTGATGCTGGGAGCTGTCCTGCGCTCTTCTGGGGAGGCGGATAATTACAGTCAAATAATTGTAATTTGTACCTGTACAACAGTTTATGGGTATAATGTCACCTCCATGTGCAAAGTTGGAATGTGTCCTCTCTTACCCATATTGCTGGGCTCAGCCAGTGTTTCAAAGTGGTGTCTGAGGAAGGCCTGATGGTGACTGTCTTCTAGCGGGTCAGAGACTTTCCTCATCGCCTCATCCATACTAGACACTTCCATCTTCCTCTCCGCCTCCTCATCCTCTTCCTCCTCCAGGTCAGAACTGTCCTCGTCTGAGCTTAGAGGCTCTGCTGTGCCCTCAGAGTCTGGGAGGAGAGGTCAAAGTTCAAAAGTCAAAGGATGTGTGTGTGTGTGTGTGTGTGTGTGTGTGTGTGTGTGTGTGTGTGTGTGTGTGTGTGTGTGTGTGTGTGTGTGTGTGTGTGTGTGTGTGTGTGTGTGTGTGTGTGTGTGTGTATGTATGTATGTATGTATGTGTGTGTGTGTGTGTATGTATGTGTGTGTGTATGTGTGTGTGTATGTGTGTGTGTGTGTGTGTGTTCTTACCTCCATGATCCGGGTCAGGAGTAAGCTCTCTACTCCCATAGCCCACAGAACAGGCACTGTCTGGGCTCTGGCTGTCCTGGCTCTCCGGCCCACGGTTCCCCCTACTCAGGCTGCGGGGCGACTCCTTCACCAGGTAATCACTGAGAGGGGGGATGTTAGGGGATAGGGGAGAAAGAAGGAATGAACAGTGAGAAGACAAAAAGAAGAGATAGTCAAAAGAAGAGAGAGACAGAGACCGCAAGTTGATAGAAAAAGAGAAACATGAAAGGAAAAATTGAAGGTCGAAGTGGTGTGTGTGTGTGTGTGTGTGTGTGTGTGTGTGTGTGTGTGTGTGTGTGTGTGTGTGTGTGTGTATCTAAACATAGTGTACCTGCCCCGTCGTCTGGCAGCGTAAACGCTACCCTCGGGGTACAGCACACGTCCATCAGACCCCTGGGAGCCCAGGTCAGAGTCAGGGTTGGGGTTAGGGGTCAGCCAGGCAGCATAGTGACGTCTCTTAACCCGCTCCTCCAAGTCCTGCTTATACCACAGAACAGAGGAGCATTAGGGTTGGAGAAAACCAAATTCAAGTCCATCTACATACCTGTCTATAATCTTTTACTAATCTATTAGCTATCGATCAGGCATGGGCAACTTTGATGGGGGTGGGGGCCACCAAATATCTGCCTGCCCACCCACGTCCATACCCCCCCAACCCCCTTATAGCGAGCAAAACATTTTAGTGGCCCCACTCTTGACAGCAATTCTACACATTTTGCCATGGGGCGGAGAGAAGATTTTAAAATGTTATAACTCCTTTCCTGAAATTCTACTCATTTTGCCATGGGGTGTAGAGGAAAACGAGCTGTTTTACAGCTAACTTCCTGCAATTCTACACATTTTACCATAGGTTGGAGAGAAATGTTTGCAGTTTTTAATATGATATCTGAGCGAGGAAAACTAAACTTCCGGAGGACCTATCATCCTTTTACTCCCTCCGCTCTACCTTCTCTTCCTCTGATCTGCTGCTAAAGCCACTTTCTACCACTTTAAATGTCAAGCGTCTGCTTCTAACCCTAGGAAACTATTTTCCACCTTCTCCTCCCTCCTTCATCTTCCACCCCTCCCCCTCCCTGTGGAAGACTTTGTTAACCACACTGAAAAAAAGGTTGAAAACATCCGCTACTCATTCACTCAGCCTATTGAGTCCACTTGTCTCACTCACACAGAACTACCCTACGGCTGGACCTCTTTCTCCCCTCTCTATCCAGTCGACTAGTGAGGTCTGGCTGCCCAACAACCTGCAGGCTCGAACCCATCCCCTCCTCCCTTCTCCAGACCATCTCTGGAGACCTTCTCCCATTCCTCACTTCCTCATCAACTCATCCCTGACCACTGACTGCATCACCTCTGACTTCAAAATGGCCCGAGTTGCTCCCCTCCTCAAGAAACCAACACGACTCAATTAACATCAAAAACCATAGACCTGTATACCTTCTTTCTTGTCTTTCCAAAACACTTGAGCGTTCTGTCTCTGATTAACTTCCTCATTGTCTCTCTCAGAATAATCTTCTTGACCCTAACCAGTAAGGCTTCAAGATGGGTCACTCAACCGAGACTGCTCTTCTCTGTGTCACGGAGGCTCTCCACACTGCCAAATCTGACTCTCTCCTCTGCTCTCATCCTCCTAGATCTATCCACTGCCTTTGACACCGTGAACCATCAGATCCTCCTCTCCACCCTCTCAGGGCTGGACGTCACACTCTTGGATTGCATCCTACCTGGCAGGCCGCTCCTACCAGGTAACGTGGAGAGGATCTGTGTCTGCACCTCACTACTGGTGTCCCCCCGGGCTCAGTTCTAGGCCCTCTCCTCTTCTCTCTATAAACCAAGTCACTCGGCTCTGTCGTATCCTCACATGGTCTCTCCTATCATTGCTATGCGGATGACACTCAACTACTTTTCTCCTTCCCCCTTATGACACCCAGGTGGCGACACGCATCTCTGCGTGCCTGGCAGATATCTCAACTTGGATGGCGACCCATCACCTCAAGCTCAACCTCGACAAGACGGAACTGCTCTTCCTCCTGGGGGAGGCCTGCCCGCTCAAAGACCAATCCATAACGGTTGACAACTCCACAGTGTCACCCTCCCAGAGTGCAAAGAACCCTGGTGTGACCCTGGACAACACCCTGTCGTTCTCTGTAAACATCCAAGCAGTGACTCGCTCCTGCAGGTTCATGCTCTACAACATCTGTAGAGTACGACCCTACCTCACACAGGAAGCGGAACAGGTCCTAATCCAGGCACTTGTCATCTCCCATCTGGACTACTGCAACTTGCTGTTGGCTATGCTCAAACACTCTTCTCTATCCTGGCACCCCAATGGTGGAACCAGCTTACCCCTGAAGCTAGTACAGCAGAGTCCATGCCCATCTTCCGAAAACATCTGAAACCCTACTTCTTCAAACAGCCCCCCCCAAAAATTAAAACAAATAAACATTTACCAGCACTTGCACTTGAACCCCCCCCCCCTCCCCCCACCCTCCACCACACCCGAACCCACCCCTCCTTCTAGCTCTCACTCTACTGATAACGTACTGATAGCTACGTTATCGAGGAAAAATGTACTTTCTATGCTCTGGATAAGAGCGTCTGCTAAATTACGTCAATGTAAATCTGAGTGAGACTGCCTAACAAACTCAGACCATGATAAGAAATAGCTGGCCATGAAACTAACTTCTGCTGACATGGGCTAATTGACTGACTATCAGTGACTAACATAACAACTGAGAAACCGCTGATGCAAAAACAAATTTCAAAATTGCACCTTGTTTATTCTAACTCGCAACAGTAAGCTTATACCCCGACTGAGTCCATCAGAGGGCCTGCCAGTTGCGGCCTGCCAGTTGCCCATCCCTGCTATAGATAACCACTCTTCCCCCCCATCTCACTCTCCCTCCTCCCTCTCTCCCAGTCTCTCTCCCTCCTCCCTCTCTCCCAGTCTCTCTCCCTCCTCCCTCTCTCCCAGTCTCTCTCCCTCCTCCCTCTCTCCCAGTCTCTCTCCCTCTGCTTACCGAGGCCCCTTGCAGGCTGGAGGTGCTTCCTGCGTCGCTCGCTTTGAGCCGGGAGGCAGGGCCTTTCTTGTGAGAGGAGCCGGTGATGGAGAAGGCCTCTAGCTGTCTCAGGTCCAGCATAGACTTGACCATGAGTTCCAGAGAACCAATACGACAGGACCAGCGACGCCGGGGCCGACAGGAGGGCTCAGGGGCCAGAGGGCTGTCTAGGGCCTGGAGAGGAGAGTGGAAGACAGAGAGAAAGCGAGAGAGAGAGCGAGAGAGAGAGACAGAGCGAGAGTGAGAACGAGAGAGAGAGAGAGGAGGAAGGAAAGAAAGAAAGTACACTACGTATTTATTTGGTCAGTGAAGCTAAAATGTTGAATATGGCTCAGTACTCCAGCATTTTGGATTCGAGATCAGATTTCTTTGAGGGTATTTTCATACATATCTGTTTTACCGTTTACTTTATGTATCTACCCCCACCATTTGAAGTTGTATTTGAACTGAGTAAGTATTTGAACTGAAAATGTATTTAGTCAAATGTTTAGTATTTGGTCCCATAATCCAAGCACACACATAATCAAGCACGCACATAATCAAGCTCTACAAACTTGTTGGATGCATTTGCAGTTTGTTTTGGTTGTGTTTTGATTTTTGGTTTTCCATTAGTTCTGGGAATTACGTTTCCTGATCGGTGAAACTGAAAGTTTTTTAAACATTCTGAGTCAGAAGCGATTTGTTTTTTACTATGGTTCCTTAGAAGTTTGGGAGGTTTTATTAACGCTCTGAGAAAATAAATGATAGGTTATTTGGAGGTTTATGAATAACTTCCTAAAAACCTCCACTGAATGTTTCAATAAGACTTTTAATAACATTGCTAGCTTGTTTTGGGTTACCATTTTTTTAAACTCCAAACACATGGAAATTATATTCCTTAATCATGCATTCAAAATGTTATGTGACACGGCATCAGTCAGATTCAAACCTATAATCTTCTGTTCTCTGTCCATGGAATTAGTCCACTGCACCACCAGGATGGAGCTAGCACGCCATGTTTTTTAACTCATACAATGCTGATCATCTATTCAAACAGACCCCATTTAAAAGGAAACAAGCCCTCATTAAGATCAGGTGTGGTCAATTAGTGGGCGTGGCCAAAACACCTGCACATACTTAAGATAGAGGATAGGGAGAGTTTTGTTGACGCTGAGAACGGAATGTATATGTTTTTACACAACGGGTGGGTCTAATCCTGAATGCTGGTTAAAACTGCATTCCAGCCGGTGTCTATTCCACAAGTTACCACCAGCTAAATCTATGACATTAAAATGCCTATTTACTCTGTTCCATCTGACTGCACTGTCTCATCAGCCCAGCCAGGCAATTTATAAACTTGATCTCCAGTATAAAAAGCATCTAGACATTATCTCACATTTCTTCTCGACCAACATTTAGTTTTCAACAGAGGAGATTTGTATAAACCTTGCTGTCTGTCTCTCCAACATTTGCAACATTGTTTCAATATTCAAATTCTATCTCGAGCTGTCCCATTGTAATGAACGAGTCGGGACGAGAGACAGGCAGGGAGCGTTTCTCAGCCAGTCGAACTCATCAATCAGCTTGCATACTTTTTATGGATATATAGGTTAAAGGTCAAACTAAACGAAGTGCAGCTACTGTAGATTGCAGTCTTTCCAGATTCCATTTGAAGTGATTGTGTTAGCTGTGTTATTGGCTTGCTCCTCTGAACAGATGTCCATTAGCTCATTGTTATGGATGTATCCAAATAAATGTCACTAGAAAACAGCATAAACAAATGCAAATACAACTACTGTGGTTATTCTGGCTGCACTGTTTGGCGGGATTGTAAATTAGCTGTAGTTGGCTAGCAATGGAACGAACGACTGGGTCGCGTCCATAGATACAGAACAAAAAGACTGAACGACTTGGGTGCATCTCTGGCCACCGAACCAATAGAACGAACGACCAGCCGGCTTGGGTAGCAACACTAGACTTGTGTCGGGACTATATCTTGTGGAAGGATGAAATGGTATGAATATATTAATAAAAATAGCGTTATTAATTAAAATGTCAATCACTATTTGAATATGTTGGTAACCCGTTGTATAAAAGTGATAATGCCCTCGAAGCAGGTGAGTTGAGGATAAATCGGCACGGTTTGCTTCTCGGGCATTATCAATAAATTAAATAACATTGTTAGAACGTTCTCCGAAAGTTAACGTTTTCTTGTGGTTTTTATGGAAAGTTTTCTTAATGTTCCTGGAACAATTTGAGAACATTACTTCAAATAAAACCACGAGGAAACCTTAAGCAAACCAGTTGGAGAACGTTCCTAGAACATTACTAAAACTGAAATTAAATGCAACTATGTTTGAACGTTTAGGAAACGTTCTGTTAAAGTAATGACATACCAAGAAAATTATGTTTTTTGTCAAGTTCCTTAAATGTGCTGAGAATGTTCCAAAGCCAAGGAACTATCCTGCACCATTCCCAGAAAGTTGTGGGAAGGTTGTATGAAAAAGAACCATAGTACAACCACGCGCTCACCAAGCTCTGAGAAACATATGGTTCTCAGAACGTTATGTGCTAGCTGGGTAGGTACATAAAGTGTTTTTATGTGTTTTTTTATAAACTATAAAACAGATATGTATGAAAGTGTGCTCAAATAAAATATTACATTCTGTACTGTTGCCTCATAATATGAATTATAAAACATTTGATCTCAAATGCTGGAGTATAGAGCAAAAATAAGGAAATTAGTGTCACTGTCCAAAAAAATATGTAGGGGAGTGTAAGAAAGAGAGTAGCATGACCAGCAGAGGGCAGAATGGAGCAACCTCCGTGTGTGTGTGTGTGTGTGTGTGTGTGTGTGTGTGTGTGTGTGTGTGTGTGTGTGTGTGTGTGTGTGTGTGTGTGTGTGTGTGTGTGTGTGTGTGTGTGTGTGTGTGTGTGTGTGTGTGTGTGTGTGTGTGTGTGTGTGTAACTACAACAGTTCAACAAACCTTAGATTCCCAGTCCTGTCCTTCATCCGAGGCACCTATAATAGACAAGAATGCAGTATTTAATGTAGAGACACTATAGGTAGAAGTTGCCCAAATGTTACATCCAGATATGACGACTCTGTTCTGTACCTGCGTCGTCGTCATGGCTACTCCCTGATGAGGTGTTACTGTTTACTGTGAGCTGTTCCAGGTCACAGGGATCGTCCCTCTCCTCTGGCTCCTCCACCTCACGGTCACTCTCTGATGACATCAGACCAAGAGCCGGTGCACTGTACACCTCACGCCTATACCACACAACAACAACGAGACAGTAGGACTGGGCGATATGGCCAAAATATAATATGATATTTTAATATTTTGGGATGGTATGACGGTATATGATGTTTTTGAATAACAAAAGTAAAAAATGTGCTTCGTGAGTAGTGGGTGACCTTAGTGTGGCAACACATACGTTCTAAGATATTTCAAGAAATGTTAATGGGGCATTCTCCATTCTGATTGTTTGATTACTGATCAGGCAAACTTCAACCCCAATTAGTTTTTTTGCATTTTCATCAATTTATGCATTTCCTGCACTCATTTGAGATCATTTCCACACTTCCACGTATGGCTGCATGATATGGACAAAAAAATATAGGCCTTATTTTTTGACCAAATATTGCAATTACGATTTGACTTGCGATTTAGATCAAAACACTTGGGTGAACTGTTGGAATCATGGGAATAGAAAGACTATTCTAATTCTATAGATAGAATATAATAGTGGGCACTTTGTGTACAGTTTTGTTTGACATGACAACAAATAAAAAAGCCAGGGAGGAGTTATTGTGACAGGGTAGGAACCAAAGGGTTGGTCAGTGTTTAGCAACTTTACTTTAGCAACTGGGCCTCTAGGTCATCTGGCTGCTGATTATCCCTCACACCTGTCTCCATCATCAAGCACCCCAGCGCCTCATAACACTCACTCCCTGTACTTGCTTCCCAACTCTCAGCGCACTCATTACAGAATAACACCTCACCTAAGGAAAGCGTCAGGGAGTGTTTTTTGTTTTTTTGTGCCAGTATAAATGACGTCGGGTCCGGGAGCCAGTACAGGCCAGGCTCCCCTGCCTCCGCCGGCTAGTCAGTCTCTCATGCCTCAGCCGGATCGCTAGGCTCCCCTGCCTTAGCCGGCTCGTCGGGGCTTTCATGCCTCAGCCGGATCGCCAGACTCCCCTGCCTCAGCCGGCTCGTTGGGCTTTCATGCCTCTGCCGGATCGCCAGGCTCCCTGCTTCCACGTGCCCGTCAGGCTCTCATGCCTCAGCCGGACTGTCAGTTTCCAGCGCCTCAGCCGGCGTGACAGGTTCCCGCGCCTCAGCCGGCGTGACCGGTTCCCGCGCCTCAGCCGGCGTGACCGGTTCCCGCGCCTCAGCCGGCGTGACAGGTTCCCGTTTTCATGCGCCGCTGGACATGGCGTCAAATTCAAGATACAATAACAATGTGAACAGTCTGCTACCACACCGGATGAAGAAGCGGAAAGAGCGCGGAGATGTGGAAATGGACAGCGAGGAAGAAGGAAAGGAGCTGAGTGTAGAGGGAAGCAGTGTGGCGAGGAAGAGTGGCATCAAGTACAAAAATAAATGTAACCTGACGAGAGGAGAGTGAAGATGAATTACCTGCGGTGGCTCCTTGAGTGACAGGGAGCGGGGCTCAGTCTGTGAGGAAATCGGAATGGAGAGAGGGAGACGACTCAAGTAGCGGGCTAAACTATCAAAACGGACGCTACACGTGGCGTGGTAGCGTATCACATTTAACAAACCAAACATTGAAATACCGTCTTAGAAGGTAAAACCCAAACCGGTCCGTGCATCAATACCGGTATATAGTCAGTGGTATGGTATACCACCCAGCCCTAGGAGACTGTGAAATGTCTGTCCAGTCCTCTAGCCCATACTCCTTAGTTTCTTGTGGAAACTGTTACCCTACTGCTTACACCCATCCAATCCTTTACCTGAGTGTGGAGGTGTTGCAGGGGGGTGTGAGGGGGGTTCGTCTGAGTTGGGAAAGACGTTCTCTCATACTCATGGTCAGCTCTGGAGCCAGACGCCACATGAAGATACAGCTGGAATAGACAACAGGCCATCAGACAAACACAGACACAGACAGACAGACTCTCACACACACACACACACACACACACTAGGGCAGGGGTCATACCTGTCCCCAGACACAGAGATCAGATGTTTACAGTCGTTGGTGAACTTTATCCCAGTCACTATCTCTGAGAACAGGAGAAGAATCAATCAGCTGGCTGGTAGGTTGTTTTGATACTCTGTGTGTGTGTGTGTGTGTGTGTGTGTCATGGTCTGTTACCAGAGTGTCCAAACATGGTAGCCACACACACTCCAGAGCGGAAGTCAAAGATGCTGATGTTCTTATCGGAGCAGCTGGTGGCAACGTACTGACCAGACGGATCAGTCTGCACCTGCATGGGGAAAAACAGAACAAAAAAGGTAGAAACTAGTGGTGGGCACCAATATCGACAATTCAAATGATATCGATATCGTTTGATATCAATACGGAGCCAGGCATATCGTGATATCGGTTTATCCTTGCTGTATATTACTATGTAAAGGAGCATACGTGACTGTTCCTGCAGGCACAAAATCATCTCACCGGCTCTCAATTTAGCATAGTTAACTGCCTGCTGATGGGCCATCAACAGCCTTCCCATTGTACTCAAACTGGGTGGTAGGTTAAACCCCCAGAACATTCACACCTGTGACCTGGCCCAATGGGCAAGCATGTTGTCTGAACGTCACAAATCCGTGGACGTGAAGTCCACACAGTTGCAATGTTATTTAGTCAAACCAAAATGATATCGACACATCTCTAGTTGAAACGTAACCATCGCAAGCTTCAAAAAGACCTTCTTTGGGGAGCGGCAACAGGGAGATGAGATTTTGTATCTGTTTTTGACAGAGTTTTAGAGTTGAATGATACTAAACCTTAAGCAGGCTGCCGTCCTCAGTCTGTGAACCCTTGTAGAATGTCTTCTGTTTCCCATTGCTGATGTTGAAGATCCTGATGCATCGGTCCTGGCAGCCCACAGCAGCGTACTTACAGCTGGGCTCTACATCCATGTCGTACAGAGTGGTCTTCCTCACCACGTGGTGGGAGCGCCTGAACTCTGTACCTCCGTCTGTCTGGGGGGGGGGGATAACAACAACAACCTCTGTACCTCCGTCTGTCTGAGGGGGGGGGGGGGGGGAGAACAACAACAACCTCTGTACCTCCGTCTGTCTGAGGGGGGGGATAACAACAACAACCTCTGTACCTCCGTCTGTCTGAGGGGGGGGATAACAACAACAACCTCTGTACCTCCGTCTGTCTGAGGGGGGGGATAACAACAACAACCTCTGTACCTCCGTCTGTCTGAGGGGGGGGGAGGGGGGGGGGAGAGAACAACAACCTCTGTACCTCCGTCTGTCTGAGGGGGGGGATAACAACAACAACCTCTGTACCTCCGTCTGTCTGAGGGGGGGGGGGGGGGGAGAGAACAACAACCTCTGTACCTCCGTCTGTCTGAGGGGGGGGGGGGGGGGGAGAACAACAACCTCTGTACCTCTGTCTGTCTGAGGGGAGGGGGGGGGGGGGGAGAACAACAAACCTCTGTACCTCCGTCTGTCTGAGGGGGGATAACAACAAAACCTCTGTACCTCCGTCTGTCTGAGGGGGGGGGGGAGAACAACAACCTCTGTACCTCCGTCTGTCTGGGGGGGGGAAAACAACAACAACCTCTGTACCTCTGTCTGTCTGGGGGGGGGGAGAACAGCAACCTCTGTACCTCCGTCTGTCTGGGGGGGGGGGGAGAACAACAAAACCTCTGTACCTCCGTCTGTCTTGGGGGGGGGGGGGGGGAGAACAACAAAACCTCTGTACCTCCGTCTGTCTGGGGGGGAGAACAACAAAACCTCTGTACCTCTGTCTGTCTGAGGGGGGGGGGGAGAACAACAACAACCTCTGTACCTCTGTCTGTCTGGGGGGGGGAAAACAACAACAACCTCTGTACCTCTGTCTGTCTGGGGGGGGGGGAAACAACAACAACCTCTGTACCTCTGTCTGTCTGGGGGGGGGGAGAACAGCAACCTCTGTACCTCCGTCTGTCTGGGGGGGGGGAGAACAACAAAACCTCTGTACCTCCGTCTGTCTTGGGGGGGGGGGGGGAGAACAACAAAACCTCTGTACCTCCGTCTGTCTGGGGGGGAGAACAACAAAACCTCTGTACCTCCGTCTGTCTGGGGGGGACGAGAACAACAACCTCTGTACCTCTGTCTGTCTGAGGGGGGGGGGGGGGAGAGAACAACAACAACCTCTGTACCTCTGTCTGTCTGGGGGGGGAAAACAACAACAACCTCTGTACCTCTGTCTGTCTGAGGGGGGGGGGGGGGAGAGAACAACAACAACCTCTGTACCTCCGTCTGTCTGGGGGGGGGGAAAACAACAACAACCTCTGTACCTCTGTCTGTCTGGGGGGGGGGAAAACAACAACAACCTCTGTACCTCTGTCTGTCTGGGGGGGGGGGGGGGGGAGAACAGCAACCTCTGTACCTCCGTCTGTCTGGGGGGGGGGAGAACAACAAAACCTCTGTACCTCCGTCTGTCTTGGGGGGGGGGGGGGGGGAGAGAACAACAAAACCTCTGTACCTCCGTCTGTCTGGGGGGGGGATAACAACAACAACCTCTGTACCTCTGTCTGTTTGGGGGGGGGGGGGAGAACAGCAACCTCTGTACCTCCGTCTGTCTGGGGGGGGGGGGAAAACAACAAAACCTCTGTACCTCCGTCTGTCTTGGGGGGGGGGGGGGGGAGAACAACAAAACCTCTGTACCTCCGTCTGTCTGGGGGGGAGAACAACAAAACCTCTGTACCTCCGTCTGTCTGGGGGGGATGAGAACAACAACCTCTGTTGGAGTTATCTAGCTTACTCTTGAACAATAATGTTCACATCATCTTAAGGTATTCTACTCTCTATGCTCAGTGTCTGCAGTTCATGTACAAGCAGAGCTACATTCCCTTATAGACGGTAACGGATGTTTTTAAAACCAGATGGGGCCGTGTGCAATTTCTCTAAGTTAAATACCGACAGGCAGCCACTTGGTAAAAACAAAGAGCATGATAATAGATGGAACAGAGAGCACTGCCAGAGAAGATCAGATTGAGAGCGAGAGAGAGCGAGAGCGAGAGCGAGAGCGATCTATGTCAGTGTTTGTTTCCTAAACTGCCACTCGAATAATGTCTATTTACACTGGGAAAGATGCTAGCAGGAAGTTAACAAGACATTTTTGGATCTGGAAGTGGAACCCTGTCCCTGCGATGGACTCATGTTCCAGAACTTAACAGTGGTCCCAGCCCTCTATCCATTATCCTAACAGGGACAGTTGAAAGGGAAGGAGGAACGTATGAAGAGTGGATGATGATGATGACTGTTGTCTCTTATGGAAATGCTGAGATACTGAGAAGCCAGTTAGTGACAAAACGTTGCATTTACAACAACTCAAATTTTGGACTTCTGTAATTGCAACGTGACACCCGAACGTGTTCCTTACCCTGTGTTTCCTGACTGGGTGTTGAGTGCCTTACCCTGTGAGCCGTACGGAAGTAGATGCTCTTGTCTGCTCCACAGCTGATCATCCTCACCTTGTTGTCATTGGCTGAGGGAGGAGAGGCAAAGTAACCCTAGCCATGAAAACAACCCCAGAGCTTTGACCATGACAAAGACCCATCTCCTACTGTCAAAACCTACTACATAGACTGTGTCTGTTCTACATATGTTGACGTCCTGATAACGTCTCTCTCTCTGATGCCGGGAGGTTAAAGGTCGCTCACCAGCGAATCGGACAGCGGTGATGGATGAGGAGTGTTCGTCCAGGGTCTGGACCAGGCCGTAGTCTTTCTCAGCATCCAGGACGTGGATCAGACGGTCGCGGCTAGCGGTGGCTAACAGCTTCAGACCCGTCTCTGGTTTAGAGTATTCCAGACACAGGATCTCTGAGTCATGGGCCTCCACCTTCTGAATCTCTGTCATACTGCTGAGGTCATGAACCCTGCAGAAGACACGCACGCGCATACGCACACACACACACATCAAACACACACCCTGCACAGACATAACCAGCCTCCACTCCTATCCCATCCCCATTGCATTCTCTTCCCGTTCTGTACCTCAGCATCCCGTTGCGGTCTCCAGACGCCAGGTGTTTCCCATCGGGGCTGACACAGATGGTCCTAATGCCTGTCCTGGTCTCTGCTGTCTGACCGTCTGTCTTCTCTGTGCTAGCAGACACACTTCCCTCTGTTTCCACCAGGGCGGTGGTGTTTTCATCCATATAGATCACCTTCAACAAGTCCTGTGGGGTAGAGAGGTGGATGAAAAGGATGGCTGGAGTCCAACGGGGGTGAGGGAGAAAGATGACTCCCAGGAGCCAATACAGCAAGAGGGTTAACAGTTTATCTCAACACAACGCAGCTTTTTACATGCAGAGACGGGTCGGTATCTATTAGAGTACACTGTTAAGTATTGGACACATACCTTACTGAGAACATTCTGCGTATGTGTGTGTCCCTGCCTCTCTGTACTCCACAGTCTGACAGTGTTGTCTGCTGAACAGCTGAGGAACTCTCCAGAAGACAGGCCAGACTCTGGGACCTCTGGGACCATCTGGAGAACAGAGAGGGGAGGAAGAACACATGGAGAAGGATGCGATGGTATTGTAAAGGAACACTCGCTCTGCATCGTACTGAAGTACTTCCATATAGCCTCGACTACAGAGACACTTAATCATCTCTACAGCCCTCAAATATTACTCTGATATCTTGACATTTTACCTGTAGGTCCCAGACACAGGCGGCGTGGTAGAGGGCAGAATGCACCTTGCCTACCCTGTGGAGGTCCCTGACATCCCACACATACAGGCTGTGGTCGTTATACACACAGCTCAACCAATGACTGGCCGGGTCATAGGTCACCGCCACAGAGTCAGGGTAGCGGGCGGACATCTTGTTGGAGAACAGGTGGCTGATGGGAGAAAATAAGTCATGTGTGACTTATGTTAATGCATGGTGTACCAGGAGTAACCTGCTTCAGCTCCTAATATTGGTTGTAAAACAGGGTTGTGAAGATGCCCCTAGAAACTGATCTAAGGTTAGTTTCGTATTCCCCCACCTTAATAGTTAAGGTTAGCATTGGGAAGGGTCAGCTGATCCTAGATCTATACCAGGGTAACTTCTACCCAGAGGTGTGTGTGTGTGTCACACCTGGCCTGTGTGATGCTGGACACGTCAGTGCCAAGGTGGTGTGGTCTTGGCAGGGTACAGATGAACCCCAGGTCAGCAGGGCTGAAGGCTCGCACCATCCCATTAGCACAGCCACAGAAGATCAGCTCCTCTGACACACACAGAGACCTGGCCACACTGGTCTACGGGGGCAGGAAGAGATCAATCAACCAATCAGTCGACCAATGAATCAATCGATAACATTAAAGAGTGACTTGGAGGTGCTTCTCAGACACAGAGATTGACATTGCTACGCATGGTCTACAGAGGACAGGAAGTCATGCAACAGAGAAAATCGAGTGTCAAGGACCCAAGGATCCAGTCAGTAATGATCTAGGTTACATATCCACGCTCAATTTCCTGGCCTCACTCCTGGATGGACTTGGATGGACAAAGGTGTTCCCATTGAAAGTATCTCAAACGCATCCCTTCCCCGTCCCCAACCCTAATCTCTCTGTGATCCCCTTACTGCTGGCAGGACACAGGGGACACACAGACCTCAACAGAGCCTTCAGTTGGACAGAATCCATACCAAACACAGACATGAACTCCTTTCCCTCCACAGACACACGCCGGCCGTTTCCTAGCACGGGGCCATCTGTTAACAGTCCAAAGGCACCTTCACACTCCTATGTCAGTCACTCGCCCATAGGCCCACCCATTTGTCAGTGGCTCACCCATAGGCCCATCCATCTGTCAGTGACTCACCCGTAAGTCCACCCACTTGTCCAGCATCCTCTTGGGGTTGAACTCACAGAGCAGGCCGGAGGAGGTGATACAGAAGGTGCTTTCGGCCTTAGAGCCCCGCCCACACGCCACATCACAAAAAAAGTTGTTCCTCAGCTCCCCCAGGAGCCCAGAGCGCCCCAGCAGAGGTACAGGTGTACTGGCCTGCACAGACACAACATAAACACTAGTGTTATTAGTATTAGACTTAGTTTCAGGAGCCCAGAGCCCCCCAGCAGAGGAACAGGTGTACTGGCCTGTAGAGAGAAATGCAGTGAGTTAGTTATGTAAAATGCAATGAGTAACAAGAGTTAGCCATTCTGTTATTCTGCTCACAATCAGTAGCATTAGCCTGCACAGAAACCCAAGAAACAGAGATGAAAGTACCTTGATAGATTTGGAGTGGTCCAGGTACCAGAACTTGACGTGTCTGTTCCCTGCCGTCACAAAGTAGGAGCTATCCTCAGAGAAGGACACTGCTGTCACCTTACTGGACACCTTGTTAGCAGCAATTATTGTGTTCTTCTGCAACCACAACAAAAACACAAAATGTATGAGGGCAGTAACTATAGGAGTATAGACCCTGTGGCAGTTACACAAGCAGGAGGGCAGATAATAGTGATGTTGCTGTCTCTGGGGCAGTGGCTATAGCAGAAGGGTAGATAATAGTGATGTTGCTGTCTCTGGGGCAGTGGCTATAGCAGAAGGGTAGATAATAGTGATGTTGCTGTTTTTGGGGCAGTGGCTATAGCAGGAGGGCAGATAATAGTGATGTTGCTGTCTCTGGGGCAGTGGCTATAGCAGAAGGGTAGATAATAGTGATGTTGCTGTCTCTGGGGCAGTGGCTATAGCAGAAGGGCAGATAATAGTGATGTTGCTGTCTCTGGGGCAGTGGCTATAGCAGAAGGGTAGATAATAGTGATGTTGCTGTCTCTGGGGCAGTGGCTATAGCAGAAGGGTAGATAATAGTGATGTTGCTGTCTCTGGGGCAGTGGCTATAGCAGAAGGGCAGATAATAGTGATGTTGCTGTCTCTGGGGCAGTGGCTATAGCAGAAGGGTAGATAATAGTGATGTTGCTGTCTCTGGGGCAGTGGCTATAGCAGAAGGGTAGATAATAGTGATGTTGCTGTCTCTGGGGCAGTGGCTATAGCAGAAGGGTAGATAATAGTGATGTTGCTGTCTCTGGGGCAGTGGCTATAGCAGAAGGGCAGATAATAGTGATGTTGCTGTCTCTGGGGCAGTGGCTATAGCAGAAGGGCAGATAATAGTGATGTTGCTGTCTCTGGGGCAGTGGCTATAGCAGAAGGGCAGATAATAGTGATGTTGCTGTCTCTGGGGCAGTGGCTATAGCAGGAGGGCAGATAATAGTGATGTTGCTGTCTCTGGGGCAGTGGCTATAGCAGAAGGGCAGATAATAGTGATGTTGCTGTCTCTGGGGCAGTGGCTATAGCAGAAGGGTAGATAATAGTGATGTTGCTGTCTCTGGGGCAGTGGCTATAGCAGAAGGGTAGATAATAGTGATGTTGCTGTCTCTGGGGCAGTGGCTATAGCAGAAGGGTAGATAATAGTGTTGTTGCTGTCTCTGGGGCAGTGGCTATAGCAGAAGGGTAGATAATAGTGATGTTGCTGTCTCTGGGGCAGTGGCTATAGCAGAAGGGCAGATAATAGTGATGTTGCTGTCTCTGGGGCAGTGGCTATAGCAGAAGGGCAGATAATAGTGATGTTGCTGTCTCTGGGGCAGTGGCTATAGCAGGAGAGCAGATAATAGTGATGTTGCTGTCTCTGGGGCAGTGGCTATAGCAGGAGGGCAGATAATAGTGATGTTGCTGTCTCTGGGGCAGTGGCTATAGCAGAAGGGTAGATAATAGTGATGTTGCTGTCTCTGGGGCAGTGGCTATAGCAGAAGGGTAGATAATAGTGATGTTGCTGTCTCTGGGGCAGTGGCTATAGCAGAAGGGTAGATAATAGTGATGTTGCTGTCTCTGGGGCAGTGGTTATAGCAGGAGGGCAGATAATAGTGATGTTGCTGTCTCTGGGGCAGTGGCTATAGCAGGAGAGTAGATAATAGTGATGTTGCTGTCTCTGGGGCAGTGGCTATAGCAGAAGGGTAGATAATAGTGATGTTGCTGTCTCTGGGGCAGTGGCTATAGCAGGAGGGCAGATAATAGTGATGTTGCTGTCTCTGGGGCAGTGGCTATAGCAGGAGAGCAGATAATAGTGATGTTGCTGTCTCTGGGGCAGTGGCTATAGCAGAAGGGTAGATAATAGTGATGTTGCTGTCTCTGGGGCAGTGGCTATAGCAGGAGGGCAGATAATAGTGATGTTGCTGTCTCTGGGGCAGTGGCTATAGCAGGAGGGCAGATAATAGTGATGTTGCTGTCTCTGGGGCAGTGGCTATAGCAGAAGGGTAGATAATAGTGATGTTGCTGTCTCTGGGGCAGTGGCTATAGCAGAAGGGTAGATAATAGTGATGTTGCTGTCTCTGGGGCAGTGGCTATAGCAGAAGGGTAGATAATAGTGATGTTGCTGTCTCTGGGGCAGTGGCTATAGCAGAAGGGTAGATAATAGTGATGTTGCTGTCTCTGGGGCAGTGGCTATAGCAGAAGGGCAGATAATAGTGATGTTGCTGTCTCTGGGGCAGTGGCTATAGCAGAAGGGCAGATAATAGTGATGTTGCTGTCTCTGGGGCAGTGGCTATAGCAGAAGGGTAGATAATAGTGATGTTGCTGTCTCTGGGGCAGTGGCTATAGCAGAAGGGTAGATAATAGTGATGTTGCTGTCTCTGGGGCAGTGGCTATAGCAGAAGGGTAGATAATAGTGATGTTGCTGTCTCTGGGGCAGTGGTTATAGCAGGAGGGCAGATAATAGTGATGTTGCTGTCTCTGGGGCAGTGGCTATAGCAGGTGAGCAGATAATAGTGATGTTGCTGTCTCTGGGGCAGTGGCTATAGCAGGTGAGCAGATAATAGTGATGTTGCTGTCTCTGGGGCAGTGGCTATAGCAGAAGGGCAGATAATAGTGATGTTGCTGTCTCTGGGGCAGTGGCTATAGCAGAAGGGCAGATAATAGTGATGTTGCTGTCTCTGGGGCAGTGGCTATAGCAGGAGAGCAGATAATAGTGATGTTGCTGTCTCTGGGGCAGTGGCTATAGCAGAAGGGCAGATAATAGTGATGTTGCTGTCTCTGGGGCAGTGGCAATAGCAGAAGGGCAGATAATAGTGATGTTGCTGTCTCTGGGGCAGTGGCTATAGCAGAAGGGTAGATAATAGTGATGTTGCTGTCTCTGGGGCAGTGGCTATAGCAGAAGGGCAGAATATATTGATGTTGCTGTCTCTGGGGCAGTGGCTATAGCAGGAGGGCAGATAATAGTGATGTTGCTGTCTCTGGGGCAGTGGCTATAGCAGAAGGGCAGATAATAGTGATGTTGCTGTCTCTGGGGCAGTGGCTATAGCAGAAGGGTAGATAATAGTGATGTTGCTGTCTCTGGGGCAGTGGCTATAGCAGAAGGGCAGATAATAGTTATGTTGCTGTCTCTGGGGCAGTGGCTATAGCAGAAGGGTATATAATAGTGATGTTGCTGTCTCTGGGGCAGTGGCTATAGCAGAAGGCCAGATAATAGTGATGTTGCTGTCTCTGGGGCAGTGGCTATAGCAGAAGGGTAGATAATAGTGATGTTGCTGTCTCTGGGGCAGTGGCTATAGCAGGAGGGCAGATAATAGTGATGTTGCTGTCTCTGGGGCAGTGGCTATAGCAGAAGGGTAGATAATAGTGATGTTGCTGTTTTTGGGGTAGTGGCTATAGCAGAAGGGCAGATAATAGTGATGTTGCTGTCTCTGGGGCAGTGGCTATAGCAGAAGGGCAGATAATAGTGATGTTGCTGTCTCTGGGGCAGTGGCTATAGCAGAAGGGCAGATAATAGTGATGTTGCTGTCTCTGGGGCAGTGGCTATAGCAGAAGGGCAGACAATATTGGCTCATAGAAAGGTCACACGGGGCAGATGAGAATTTCCTTTGTTGACAGAAAGGTGACATTGGGCAACTTAAGTAAGATGCCTATTGGCCAGAGGCTGCTGGCGTACCTTCCATCCCCAGACGTGGACCATCATGTCGTGCTGGTAACCCACGCTAACGATGTATTTACTGTTGGGAGAGAAGGCCACACAGGATACGCCATACTTATGTTCCTGCAGCTCTGCCACCTGCCGAAACTCACAAACCTCCCAAACACGCACCGCAGGCAGGTGACCCGACTGGGAGGGGGAGGGAGTGCGAGAACGAGAGAAGGGGAGATAGATGGAGAGAAGGGGAGAGAGAGATAAAGTCACAGTGAGATTACACATGCTGTGTCCGCCACAATCCACTCAGTCTGAACCATTTCACACACTATCAAAAGGGTCAAAAGGTTGTTACTTGAATGTGACTGTGCCCAGGTCAGAGTTCAGGACATGGTCGACTGAGGATACAGGGACTCTATGAAAAACACTGTCTGTGGATCAGCTCCTCTCTGTGTGTGTGTGTGTGTGTGTGTGTGTGTGTGTGTGTGTGTGTGTGTGTGTGTGTGTGTGTGTGTGTGTGTGTGTGTGTGTGTGTGTGTGTGTGTGTGTGTGTGTGTGTGTGTGTGTGTGTGTGTGTGTGTGTGTGTGTGTGTGTGTGTGTGTGTGTGTGTGTGTGTGTGTGTGTGTGTGTGTGTGTTATCAGATCGTCCTCTCAGAGATACAGGGATATCCACATTTTTACCGCTAGTTTTTATCCTACTGATTGTTCTGCTTCTGTAACAGATTCATCATTGCTTCCATAGTAAGGGACTCAAATCAATATAATGACAGAGTCGATCAGTGATATTCTAGTCTTTAACCATGACCCAAAAGAAAAGGAAATGTAGGAAGGATTCAAATGAGATACCTTCCTCAATAACCAATAATAACGTATTCCCCCACCCTAATGGTTAAGGTTAGCATTGGGAAGGGTAAACTGATCCTAGATCTATACCTAAGGGTAACTTCTACCCAGAGAGGGGTGTGTGTGTGTGTGTGTGTGTGTGTGTGTGTGTGTGTGTGTGTGTGTGTCTGTGTGTGTGTGTGTGCGTGCGTGTGTAACCAACAGCAGACTTATGAGCACGGTACTTGGTACTTTGACCCCTGCTGCTATGGCAACTCTGAAGGGATCACCTATTTACAGCGAGAGGGATTTATTTCGGCTCTGATTGGCTAGCTGGGATTAGGCTAAAGCGCCACATCAACGTCGAGCCACATGAGCTAATCTGGAGTTAGAACATTACCACACCTACGGTACAACCGCACTACAACACAGGGAGATATTCAATCAAACCCACTGGCCAGCTTTTGAGGATTAAAATCAGAGAGAGAGAGAGAGAGAGAGAAAGAACTCACCTCTCCTGTGACCAAGTATTTGCCATCTGGAGAGAAGGACAGAGCTGTGATAGTTTTCCTGTTAAAAGAGAGAAGAGTATTCTGTGGTTACAGTCATACATGTATCAGTGGGTGTTTAGGGGATGATTAGCGGATGAATAGGTAATGAGTAGGATGGTGATCAGGGGTTGGTAGTGTGAGTGAGTAATGTCTCACCTGGATGTATTCAGGATGTGGTGCTGTCTGTTCTTCTTGGGGTTCAGCAGGACCACCACACAGCTACAGAGCAGGAGAAAAACACCAGGGTTACACATCAGGAATCACTACTGTAACTACAGTGTAATTACACTGTATCCTCTCATTGAAGTCGACCATCGTCTTCTGCACTTTATCGGCCGCTGAGTAATATGTGGCTGCAGAATAATAATTACGTGATATAAGGGCAATTTGCATTTCCAAAAAGGCAGTGAGGAATATGGCATTCACTGTGAATACTTATGTAAATAACATATTTCTGTATTTCATTCTCCAAGAAATTTGCAACCATTTCTAAAAACATGTTTTCACTTTGCCATTATGGGGTATTGTGAGAGGATAGATTTGGGGAAAAAATCTATTTCATAAATGTTTTATTCAGGCTGTAACACAACAAAATGTGGAATAAGTCAAGGGGTATGAATACTTTCTGAAGGCACTGTATGTGACAGTAGTGACCCAACAGGGGTGTTAGTTACCTAACAGGCTTTCGAAGGGCTGTTTGTTCCGTGTTCTGCAACAACGCTTCTCTTAATCCTGAATATATAATATGTAAAGCAGTGTTACCACTGTTAAAGCTTCCACTGATCCTAAACAGAATCTCTAAGCCTGTCCTGATAATCGTGTGAACCTCTATGAGCTTCTACCGGACTGCCATTCAAATCAGATACCGGAGTCCCTGTCATAATGTGTGCCTATCACTTCCTGCTATCATCACTTCCTGGTCACAGAGAATGTGGGGTTGTAAATTATGACAGGACACCCTGGCCGCTAATTAAGACAGGACACGCTGGCAGCTATGTGAAACAGCTATGTGTGAACCACGTCCCTGGCCTATTAAGTGTGCCAGGAGTTTAAAATAGAGGAGCGCAGGAGGATTGGCAAAGGTATGAACAATGGCACACACACACACAGTCCTTGGCGCAGAGCTAGTCCAAGGACCTAATTCTCTTGTTGTTCCAGACATTGGCCTAATTAATACGGTTATGACCGAGGCTTTTAGGAAGCATGACCTACTTACTGCATTTCTGCTTCTGTTTACTGTTTCTGCTTACAGGCAGACAGAGTCCGCAGCAACTCTGAGAAATGCTGATCGTCCACTAAATACTCCATTCGTTCATCCCTCGAGCCCCATCCCATCTTAGCTTGGACGTATTCAGCACTGCTAATGTTGAACAAGGACCTTACATAGTCTGCATGATGGAACAGCGACTCTGTGTACAGCACAGTTAAAGCACCACGTAGGGAATGAGAATAGAGTATTACAGAGCAATCTTGATGAGCTTTAAAAAGGGCATTGTAGTCCAAAAAGTGATTTGAATTATTTTGTAATTATATTTTGACACTATGAGGTTGAAATAACACTCTGAAGTTGTGAAAATTATGATAATGCCCTTTAGGTGCAAGAGCTTTTTTTTTTTTTTTTTGACTGAAATTTCAGCCTGTATGACATCACAATCTGATCTGATTATTCTGACCAATCATCTTTTATTTGCATAGAGTCTAGATGATCCTATCCTCCAATCAGGGCTGTGTATGTAAATATATTTAATTTGTATTGACACGCCCACACAATCAGACTGAGCATTTCAATGGCAAAAGGAGGCTCAGGGAAATAAATGATAAAAAGACATATTTGGAGTTATTTTCATGAAATAAACACACACAATGATTTAAGACATACATTGATGATTAAAAAAACACATTAAAAAGAATGCATGGGGGCTTTAACATTAATTGTTGAGCACCGTCAGATCAGAGAAGAAAAAAAAACACACAGATACCACAAACAGTGCTTAATAAGCTTTCGGGTTTCATTGTAGTGTGACAACAATCTCTCTCCGAATCTCTTTTATTCACAAGTAGTCACGCACGCATGCACCAGACCTGGGTTCAAATGTATGTGTTTTGAGTAAATACTTGAGTATTTCAATGGTTATTTGTAAAAAAAAAAAAAAGAATAGTCTACCAAATTGTACTTTTAAATGTAAATACTTATTTTAAATACTATAATGAACAAAAATAGGAAACGCAACATGCAACAATTCTACTGAGTTACAGTTCATATAAGGTAATCAGTCCATCAAAATAAATAAATTAGGCCCTAATCTATGGATTTCACATGAATGGGCAGGGGAGCAGCCATGGATGGGCATAGGCCCACTGGGGAGCCAGGCCCAGCCAGTCAGAATTAGTTTTTCCACACAAAAGGGATTTATTACAGACAGAAATACTCCACAGGTTCATCAGCTGTCTGGGTGTCTGGTGTCAGATGATGCCGCACGTGAAGAAGCCAGATGTGGAGGGAGCGTATATGTGTGTATGTAAACTCCCTCAAAACATCTGTGGCATTGTGTTGTGTAACAAAACGGCACATTTTAGAGTGTCCTTTTATTGTCCCCAGCACAAGGTGCACCTCTGTAATGATCATGCTGTTTAATCAGCTTCTTGATATGCCACATCTGTCAGATGGATGGATTATCTTGGCAAAAGAGAAATGCTCACTAACAGAGATGGAAACAAATTTGTGCACAACATTTGAGAGAAATAATCTTTTTGTGCATATTTAAAATTTCTGGGATCTTTTATTTCAGCTCTTGAAACATGGGACCAAAACTTTACATGTTGCATTTATATTTTTCTTCAGTAAAAATACCTGAGTTAAATTAATGGGAATGTATTTGAGTATTTTCAAAAACATGACTACTCATCTTTTCAAATACAATATATCTGAATACTTAATTTGAATGTATGTGAAAGTAATTGAGACATTTGAAATAGTATTTGAATCCAGGTATGGCATGCACACACTCACACCTGTCTCTCTCTTTCTCTCCCCCTTGACTCACCCAGCAGGATAGGCAACAAGACCAGAGTGGGGGTCACAGGCCAGACCACTGTTGCCAGAGGCTGTGATTCCCAGGACCCTCTCCAAAGTCACCTACAGAGGGAGACAGACAATTGTAGAGTTTTAACAAGCCAATCCCAAATCCTGCCCTAGTCCCTAGCCCACAATCACTATGCATTAGTGGAGATCTGAGAGGATTTTATAAAAAGGGATAATCAACTCGGGGGTCTATGCGTTCTCTGGAAAATAATGCAACGTTGTTCATTATTATGCATAGAACGCATAGCCCCTCGTTGATGATCCCTTATGTATTGCATGTCTGTTTATGAACCCTGGAAGATTAGCCCTGATGGACCACCCAGCTAGCAAATAACGTTCTAAGAACCATATGTTTCTTAGAGCGTGGTTATACTATGGTTATTTTGAATACAACCTTCAAACAATTTTCTGGGAATGGTGCAGTATAGTTGCTTGGCTTTGGAAGATTCTCAGCACATTTTAAGGATCATGGCAAAAAAACATTATTTTCTTGGTATTTCATTGCTTTAACAGAACGTTTCCTAAAAGTTCAAACATGTTTACATTTAATGTCAATTTTGGTAATGTTCTAGAAACGTTCTCCAACTTGGTTTGACATTGGGGATGTTCTGAAATAGTTTAGAGAACATTAAGAAACAATGTTCTTCTGTGGGAATTTCACTACTTCAGCATAATGTTTCCTACAGGCTTTCATCTTGTTCTACAGTTGAAGTCTGAAGTTTCCATACACCTCAGCCAAATACATTTAAAAACTCAGTTCTTCACAATTCCTGACATTTAATCAGGGAAAAATTCCCTGTTTTAGGTCAGTTAGGATCACCACTTTATTTTAAGAATGTCAAATGTCAGAATAATAGTAGAGAGAATGATTTATTTCAGCTTTTATTTATTTCATAACATTCCCAGTGGGTCAGAAGTATACATACACTCAATTAATATTTGGTAGCATTGCCTTTAAATTGTTTAACTTGGGTCAAATGTTTTGGGTAGCCTTCCACAAGCTTCCCACAATAAGTTGGGTGAATTTTGGCCCATTCCTCCTGACAGAGCTGGTGTAACTGAGTCAGGTTTGTAGGCCTCCTTGCTCGCACACAGTTTTTCAGTTCTGCCCACAAATTTTCTGTAGGATTGAGGTCAGGGCTTTGTGATGGCCACTCCAATACCTTGACTTTGTTGTTATTAAGCCATTTTGCCACAACTTTGGAAGTATGCTTTGGGTCATTGTCCATTTGGAAGACCCATTCAATATATCCACATAATTTTCTACCCTCATTTTCCACCCTCACCATCATCTATTTTGTGAAGTGCACCAGTTCCTCCTGCAGCAAAACACCCCCACAACATGATGCTGCCACCCCCGTGGATCACGGTTGGGAGGGTGTTCTTCGGCTTGCAAGCGTCCCCCATTTTCCTCCAAACATAACAATAGTCATTATGGCCAAACAGTTCTATTTTTGTTTCATCAGACCAGAGGACATTTCTCCAAAAAGTATGATCTTTGTCCCCATGTGCAGTTGCAAGCTGTAGTCTGGCTTTTTTATGGCAGTTTTGGAGCAGTAGCTTCTTTCTTGCTGAGCGATATAGGACTCGTTTTACTGTGGATATAGATACTTTTGTACGTGTTTCCTGCAGCATCTTCACAAGGTCCTTTGCTGTTGTTCTGGGATTGATTTGCACTTTTCGCACCAAAGTACGTTCATCTCCAGGAGACAGAACGTGTCTCCTTCCTGAGCGGTAGGACTGCTGCGTGGTCCCATGGTGTTTATACTTGCGTACTATTGTTTGTACAGATGAACGTGGTACCTTCAGGCGTTTGGAAATTGCTCCCAAGGATGAACCAGACTTGTGGAGGTCTACAATTATTTTTCTGAGGTCTTGGCTGATTCTTTTGATTTTCCCATGATGTCAAGCAAAGAGGCACTGAGTTTGAAGGTAGGCCTTGAAAGACATCCACAGGTACACCTCCAATTGACTCAAATGATGTCAATTAGACTATCAGAAGCTTCTAAAGCCATGACACCATTTTCTGGAATTTTCCAAGCTGTTTAAAGGCACAGTCAACTTAGTGTATGTAAACCTTTGACCCACACGAATTGTGATACAGTGAATTATAAGTGAAATAATCTGTCTGTAAACAATTGTTGAAAAATTACTTGTGTCATGCGCAAAGTAGATGTCCTAACCGACTTGCCAAAACTATAGTTTGTTACCAGGAAATGTGTGAAGTGGTATGTGAAGTGGTATGTAAACTTCCGACTTCAACTGTAGGTCTCAATGTCGTCATCCTCCGTTAGCTTGATTAAAAACGGATTTGGATGCGATTCGGCCTGCGTTTCTCCTTGCAGCTTCTTGACTTCCTCAAGCAGGCGGACATTCTGTAGATGCTGTTCTTCCAGCGTTCGTTCCTGAATGTCTTGTTGCGCTTGTTGGGCCCAGACGAACTGAGCTATCAACTTGTCGATGCTGATACTGCGTAAACGTCAACCCTGGTCTGACCACGTTGTCAGATTGCCTGCATTCTCCAACACGACTCATCCCCCTATCCACATCGACGAGACAGCAATGGAGAAGGTGGACAAACTGAAATGGTCCACCCACACAGACAGTGTGGTGAAGAAGGCACAACAGCGCCTCTTCAACCTCAGGAGGCTGAAGAAATGTGGCTTGTCACCTAAAACCCACAGACTTTTACAGATGCACAATTGAGAGCATCCTGTCGGGCTGTATCATTGCCTGGTACGGCAACTGCACCGTCCACAACCGCAGGGCTCTCCAGAGGGTGGTGCGGTCTGCACAATCATCACCTGGGGCAAACTACCTGCACTCCAGGACACCTACAGCACCTGATGTCACAGGAAGGCCAAAAAGATCATCAAGGACTGTCAGGTTTTGGCCAGGACTGTTCTGTTTTTTTGTCACTAGATGTCCCCATTGCACCTTTTTTTGTACCTTTTGTTTTTCCCTTGCTCTAATTATTGTTTGCACCTGTATGTCGTTCCCTTGTTAGTATTTAATCCCTGTGTTCCTCAGTTCCTTGCTCAGTGTTTGTATGTTAGCACCCAGCCCCAGCCCAAGCCTTGTTGTGAACATATATTTTTCTCTTGTTGGATTTTCCAGAGGTTCTCTGGTTTTGTTCTTTTGTATTTTGTATTAGTCTTTTGAGGTTTGTTTTTCCCTTGCTGTTTTTACCACTTTGTGGATTTTCTTTGTATTTTGGAAGATATCTATTTTTTATTAAACCACCATCTCTAGTACTGCTGTGTCTGCCTCATCTTCTGGGTTCTGCCGATTTAGTGACTGTTTCTCGCACCGGGTCTTGACAGAAACACTGAGCCATTAAAATGAACCCAGAGGCAGCCAGTACCCAGGACTTTTTTCCCATGCTGTCCCACCACGAGGGGACTGTCCAACGTCACGAAGCTGCTCTGGTTCAGCAAGAGGCCTTAATGGCTGGACATTCTCAACTTCTGTCGGAGATGATGACTTCCATAAAGCAGATTTCTGATCAACTTTCTCCTGCAACCGCTTCTGCTCCAGTTCATCAGATTCAAGTGCCCGTGGCAGTTAACCCCCTGGCTGAACCTCGTCTGCCGCCTCCCCAACGGTTCTCAGGTGATCCGAGTGGTTGTAAGGGGTTTTTCACCCAATGTTCTCTCTCCTTCGAGCTGCAACCCTCGTCATTTCCCACCGACCGGTCCAAGATAGCATATATCATCACCCTGCTGTCGGAAAAAGCCCTAGCCTGGGCTACTGCTGTGTGGGATGCCCAAAGTCCCTGCTGTGCCAGCTACTCTACCTTTGCTGAAGAATTCAAGCGAGTGTTTCAAGGTCCTACCAGCGGTCCTGACTCAGCCAAACAGCTCCTGACTCTCCGCCAAGGTCGGCGCAGCGTGACGGACTATGCCATCCAGTTCCGCACGGTGGCAGCAGCGAGTGGCTGGAATGACGAGGCGCTCACAGTGTGCTTTTTGAAGGGTCTTTCCGACACCATCCAAGATGAACTGGTCACTCGGGAACCACCGGACAACCTCGAGTCCCTGATCAAGTTGGCTTCACGCATAGACCAGCGTCTGAGAGAGAGAGAGCTCAACCGTAGATCTCTCACCCTAGCTCCTATCGGTCCCAGCTCCGAGTCTCCACCTTTATCCCCGCTGACTCCACCGGAACCCATGCAGGTTGGACGCATCTCCCAGGCTGAGAGAGACCGCCGGATGAGGGAGCGATGCTGTCTATATTGCGGCAAACCGGGCCATTTCCTCTCCACGTGTCCCGGGCTCCAGGGAAAACGCACTCTCCCGTGCAGGCCTGGGAGGACGGTAACGGGAAACATAACCTCCTCTCATCCATCCAACTCCCGCCTGCTCATTCCAGTTACCCTTTCCTGGGACAACCACGAGCTTCCCCTTCAAGCCTTGGTAGACTCTGGAGCCGCAGGTAACTTCATGGATGGTGTCTGGGCGAAGGAGAATGGCGTTCCCTCTGAACCTCTAAGTGACCCCATAAGGGTTACTACGTTGGATGGAAGCCCTTTGGGATCTGGACTTGTCACTCGTGTCACTACCCCCTTGCGTCTTTCAGTTTCCCAACACCAGGAAGTGATGAACTTTCATCTGACCTCGTGTTCCGAGTTCCCTCTCGTCCTTGGATACCCCTGGCTTCACAGCCATAACCCTCACATCGACTGGTCTGTGGGCACTATCAAGCAGTGGGGTCCTACGTGCCAAGCCACTTGTATCTTCCCAAGTTCCCCGAGTTCCCCTCCCGAGTCTCTAGAATCCATCGACCTGTCCCGAGTTCCCGAGTGTTACCATGACCTCAAACCGGTATTTAGCAAACAGAGGGCCACCAAACTACCACCTCATAGACCTTACGATTGCCCCATCGACCTGTTTCCGGGCACCTGCCCCCCCAGGGGTCGGATCTTTTCCCTATCTCCTCCCGAACGAGCTGCTATGGATACCTACATCAAGGACGCTCTGGCAGCAGGCCTCATGCGTCCATCCACCTCGCCGGCGGGAGCAGGGTTTTTCTTTGTGGCCAAAAAAGACGGGGGATTACGTCCTTGCATCGACTACCGGGGACTTAATGCCATAACCGTCCGTAACCGCTACCCGCTACCCCTTATGGCCACAGCCTTTGAGCTGCTCCAGGAAGCAGTGGTCTTCACTAAGCTTGACCTGCGGAACGCATACCATCTTGTGCGGATCAAACCCGGTGACGAGTGGAAGACCACTTTCAACACGCCTACTGGTCACTACGAATACTTGGTGATGCCCTTCGGCCTGACCAACGCCCCGGCTGTGTTCCAAGCGCTCATAAACGATGTGCTTAGGGATATGCTTAACATTTTCGTGTTTGTTTACTTGGATGACATCCTCATCTTTTCGAGCTCCCTTCAAGAACACACTAAGCATGTCAGACAAGTGCTCAAACGCCTCCTAGACAGCCATTTGTACGTTAAGCCGGAAAAGTGTGAATTCCATTCCTCTCGAGTACAGTTCCTGGGATTTGTAGTGGAACCCGGTCGAGTCCAGATGGACCCCAAGAAGGTAGGGGCGGTAGCAGATTGGCCCACCCCCAAGTCCGTTAAGGAAGTTCAGCGTTTCCTGGGCTTCACTAACTTCTACCGCAAGTTCATCAAGAACTTCAGCTCGGTGGCAGCCCCTCTCTCAGCTTTAACCAAGGGTGGCAACACAAGGTTTCTGTGGGGAAGAGAAGCTGAGACGGCCTTCCAAGGACTCAAGCAGCGCATCCTCTCTGCTCCCATCCTGACACTACCGACGGCGGATGAACCTTTTGTGGTGGAGGTAGACGCATCAGAGGTTGGTGTTGGAGCTGTCCTGTCTCAGAGGGGTGAAGACAAGAGGCTTCATCCTTGCGCCTTCTTCTCTCACCGGCTTACCCCGGCCGAGAGGAATTACGATGTGGGGGATCGTGAACTCCTAGCGGTTAAGATGGCATTGAAGGAATGGAGACACTGGCTCGAGGGGGCTTCTCAACCGTTTCAAGTGCTTACGGACCACAAAAATCTGGAGTATATCCAGCAGGCGAAGCGGTTGAACTCCAGACAAGCTCGATGGTCTCTTTTCTTCAGCCGATTCCAGTTTATTCTCACCTATAGACCCGGGTCGAAGAATCTCAAACCGGATGCCTTGTCACGAGTCTACTCTCCTGCCATTCGAGAAGATACTGACATGACTGTTCTTCCTGCCGCTAAGATCGTGGCTCCGATCTCGTGGCAAGTGGAGGATACCGTCAAACAAGCTCAAGCCATCGAACCGGGCCCTGGAGGAGGTCCTGCTAATCGGTTGTTTGTTCCCAAGGCAGCAAGGTCCCAAGTCCTTCTGTGGGGGCACTCCTCTCGCCTCACCTGTCACCCGGGCGTAGGTCGCACCTTGGAGTTCATCCAGCGTAAGTTCTGGTGGCCCACCATAAAAGAAGACGTTGCCACTTTCGTCAAGGCCTGTTCCGTGTGCTGCCAGGGCAAATCTTCTCACCTCCGCCCTCAAGGACTCCTTCACCCTTTATCTATTCCCCACCGACCCTGGTCCCATATCTCGCTGGACTTTATTACTGGCCTTCCTCCGTCCCATGGTAATACTACGATCCTAGTCATCATCGACAGGTTTTCTAAGGCGACCAGGTTTGTTCCCTTGACCAAATTACCTTCTGCCAAGGAAACAGCTGAGTTGGTGATTAACCATGTGTTCCGAGTCTTTGGCATCCCGCAAGATATGGTTTCCGACAGAGGTCCCCAGTTCGCCTCAAGGTTTTGGAAGGCCTTCTGCCAACTCATAGGGGCCACGGCCAGTTTATCTTCAGGGTACCATCCGGAGTCCAACGGCCAAACTGAGAGGATGAATCAGGAGCTGGAAACCACCCTCAGATGTATGGTTTCCAACAACCCATCCACATGGTCATCCTTCATTGTTTGGGCTGAGTACGCGCACAACACCTTGTGCTCCTCCTCCACTGGTATATCCCCGCACGAGTGTCAGTTTGGCTATGCTCCTCTATTGTTCCCGGACCAGGAGGCAGAAGTCAGAGTGCCTTCAGCCTCGAGGTTCATCAGACGCTGTCGGCTTACGTGGAAGAAGGCCCGTCTTAATCTTCTGCGTTCCTCACAGCAGTACCAACGACAAGCCAACAGACGTCGCCGTCCCGGTCCTACCCTGTACCCCGGCCAGAGAGTATGGCTCTCAACAAAAAACTTACCGCTACGGGTGGAGTCTCGCAAGCTGTCCCAGAGATTCATCGGACCCTTTAAGATTGCCAGGAGAGTCAATCCCGTTACTTTTCGCCTGCACTTACCCAGATCCCTTAAAATCAATCCCACATTTCACATTTCTTTATTAAAACCTGTTGTTTTTTCTCCCCTTATTCCGGCAGGCAGATCTCCCCCTCCGCCCCGTGTCATCGGAGGCCAGTCGGCTTATACCGTCCACCGGATACTGGACTCCCGCCGGGTGCAGCGGTCCTGGCAGTATCTGGTGGACTGGGAAGGCTACGGTCCCGAGGAGCGCTCCTGGGTTCCTGCCAAGGACATACTGGACCCTGACCTCATTCGTCAGTTCAGGGCCCTCCACCCTGAGAAGGCTGGTAGGAACGTCAGGAGCCGTTCCTAGGAGGGGGATTCTGTCAGGTTTTGGCCAGGACTGTTCTGTTTTTTTGTCACTAGATGTCCCCATTGCACCTTTTTTGTACCTTTTTGTTTTTCCCTTGCTCTAATTATTGTTTGCACCTGTATGTCGTTCCCTTGTTAGTATTTAATCCCTGTGTTCCTCAGTTCCTTGCTCAGTGTTTGTATGTTAGCACCCAGCCCCAGCCCAAGCCTTGTTGTGAACATATATTTTTCTCTTGTTGGATTTTCCAGAGGTTCTCTGGTTTTGTTCTTTTGTATTTTGTATTAGTCTTTTGAGGTTTGTTTTTCCCTTGCTGTTTTTACCACTTTGTGGATTTTCTTTGTATTTTGGAAGATATCTATTTTTTATTAAACCACCATCTCTAGTACTGCTGTGTCTGCCTCATCTTCTGGGTTCTGCCGATTTAGTGACTGTTTCTCGCACCGGGTCTTGACAAGGACAACAACCACCCGAGCCACTGCCAGAAGGCGAGGTCAGTACAGGTGCAAAGGTGGGACCGGGAGACTGAAAAATAGCTTATATCTCAAGGCCATCAGACTGTTAAACAGCCATCACTAACACAGAGAGACTGCTGCCTATATACAGACTTGAAATCATTGGCCACAAACAAATAGATCACTAGTCACTCTATTAATTTCATTTTAATAATGATGTTTACATACCTTGCATTACTCATCCAATATGTACGTATATACTGTATTTTATACCATCTATTGTATCTTGCCTATGCCGCTCGGTCATTCCTCATCCATATATTTATATGTACATATTCTTATTCCATCCCTTTACTTAGATTTGTGTGTATTAGGTAGTTGTTGTGGAATTGTTAGTGTCATGACGTGCCCCTATCTCTCTCTCTCTCTCTCTCTCCACAGTGTTATGACGGTCATAAATACTCTACTTCTGAGGCTGTAGTATTGGGATTGGAATGTGTGTCTTTGGGACACAGAGAGAGACTTGGCCAAACTTTAACCTCAAAAGGTTGAATGATGAAACAGTATCTCTGTAAATCCGGACAGTTTGAATGGTCGGTGGGAAATCAAGGAATGACCATGTCGAATTTGTTTCATTTGGTGACCTCATGAGTGACAGGAGATCCACATTATTGTGTCTTTGTTTGTAAACACTTCTCAATTATGGGGTTTGCATCCGAATGTTGTATAAAATAAATGATTAAGTATGAGAATACTTTTGGAAAGACAACAATGTGATTTAGTCTTCTAAATGAGAATAGTTTTTCATAGTAACTTATGATCAGTCAGTGGAACACCCCTTCTCTACTCCAGTATAAAACCAACTTCTGATGAAATTTACATTTAGACCAAAACATGCCGGGTTGCTGCCGGTGTGTGAAGTGGTTCTAGCTGTGACCTGAATAATCAACAATAGAGACCAATAGATTGCTACAGAAGGAGCAAATCCTAGACGCCACTTTACCAGTCTGCAGCTGGATATGTGTTTAAGTCTAGGATGAGGATACCGACAACAGCGGAAGCATCTATTCTAACAGATCAACTCTAAGAACTATGGTACTCTGAAAGCTCCATCTCAAGAACATTTCCCTATGCAACGACCATTAGTACGCTTGACGTATCCATTACAACAGAGCTACAAAGGACATGGCGACAAGACTTAAACAACCAGAGACTCTGACTGATCAAGTGTTTTCAATGGAGAGACAGCAATGACATACAAGCTTAAATATGTACATTGCATTTCTAAAATCCAAATGAGCGGTTGTTAAGGTGCTAAATATCCATATTTATGATGAACGTATACAACTGTATGTATGTACTGTAGAGGGTCCATTCTGTTCTTCCGCTCTTTATCTGTCCCCACCCCTTTCCTTTGTCTACGAAGCCGTCATATCGGTTTAGTCCACTAGGGACTTTTCAGTGTATCATGTGAGTAACCAATGTGTGTGTTTATGTAATTCTGTGTGATTATTTAGTGAGTTAGTAAATAAATAATTAAGCCAATTTGTATTTCACTGATTCATAATTTATGCTAGGGTTCGTGCAGATATCCAAGGGTTTGCGACATTCAGAATATGACTGGTGAGGTAATAATACATTAATAGGTGACAGTAATCGATAAGATATGAAAATATCTGAAGAGAGTTACATTCGGGAAATTGTAACTCTTTAAAAACAACATTTTCCTTTGTTTCCCCGACTTCCAAGTTAATTACTATTCCGTGATTAGTTTAATCATGGAATAATTACAAAGAGAATTGATTTGATAATATAACAGTCTTCACATTAATAAATAGTCAACGTTACGACATTAGATTACTTGTTGATATTGATGCACTGTCGGCAATAGAAGCACAAGCATTTCGCTACACTCGCAATAACATCTGCTAACCATGTGTATGTGACTAATAACATTTGATTTGACTACGTCTGTCACCAGAACTCGACGAGTCTCCCCCTGTTTTTTTTCTCTACATTACATTTTTTCCCTCAATCTACACACAAGACCCCATAATGACAAAATGAAAACAGGTTAAGATTTTTTGCTAATTTATTAAAAATAAAAAACAGAAATACCTTATTTACCTAAGTATTCAGACCCGTTGCTATGACACTCAAAATTGAGCTCAGGTGAATTCTGTTTCCATTGACCATACTTGGGATGTTTCTACAACTTGACTAGAGTCCACCTGTGGTTAATTCAATTGATTGGAAATTATTTGGAAAGGCACACACCTGTCTATTTAAGGTCCCCCAGTTGACAGTGGATGTCAGAGCAAAAACCAAGCCATGAGGTCGAAGGAATTGTTCGTAGAGCTCCGAGACAGGATTGTGTCGAGGCAAAGATCTGGGGAAGGATACCAAAACATTTCTGCTGCATTGAAAGCCCCAAGAACACAGTGGCCTCCCTCATTCCTAAATGGAAGAAGTTTAGAACCACCAAGACTCTTCCTAGAGCTGGCCGTCAGGCCAAACTGAGCAATCGGTATAGAAGGGCCTTGGTCAGGGAGGTGACCAAGAATCCGATGGTCACTCTGACAGAGCTCCAGAGTCCCTCTGTGGAGATGGAAGAACCTTCCAGAAGGAAAATCATCTCTGCAGCACTTCACCAATCAGGCCTTTACGGTAGAGTGGGAAGACGGAAGCCACTCCTCACTAAAATGCAAATGGCAGCCCGCTTGGAGTTTGCCCAAAGACACCTAAAGGACTCTCAGACCATGAGAAATAAGATTCTCTGGTCTGATGAAACCAAGATTGAACTCTTTGGCCTGAATGCCAAGCGTCACATCTGGAGGAAACCTGGCACCGTCCCTAGGGTGAAGCATGGTGGTGGCAGCATCATGCTGTGGGGATGTTAGTCAGCGGCAGGGACTGGGAGACTAGTCAGGATCGAGGGAAAGATGAACGGAGTAAAGTACAGAGAGATCCCTGATGAAAACCCTCTCCAGAATGCTCAGGACCTCAGACTGGGGCAAAGTTTCACCTTCCAACAAGACAATGACCCTAAGCACACAGCCAAGACAACGCAGGAGTGGTTTCGGGACAAGTCTCTGAATATTCTTGAGTGGCCCCGCCAGAGCCCGGACTTGAACCCGATCGAACATCTCTGGATAGACCTGAAAATAGCTGTACAGCGACGCTCCCCATCCAACCTGGCAGAGCTTGAGAGGATCTGCAGAGAAAAATCTGGGGGAAAAAATCGCCCAAATACAGATGTGCCAAGCTTGTAGCGTCATACCCAAGAAGACACAAGGCTATGATTATGTAAATTATATATTTATTTAGTTTTTTAAATAAATTTGCAAAAATTTCTAAAAACCTGTTTTTGCTTTGTCATCATGGGGTATTGTGTGTAGATTGATGAGGTGATTTTGTTTTTGTCAATTTTGGAATAAGGTGTAACAAAACAAAATGTGGAAAAAGTGAAGGCTTCTGAATACTTTCCGAATGCACTGTATATACAGTATAAGTCAAACGTTTGGATACACGTACTCATGTAAGGGTTTTTCTTGATTTTTACTATTTTCTACATTGCAGAAAAATAGTTTAGACAACAAAACTATGAAATAACACATATGGAACCATAAAGTAACCAAAAAAGTGTTAAACAAATCAAAATATATTTTAGATTCTTCAAAGTAGCCACCCTTTGCCTTGATGACAGCTTTGTACACTCTTGGCATTCTCTCAACCAGCTTCACCTGGAATGCTTTTCCAACAGTCTTGAATGAGTTCCCACATATGCTGAGCACGTTGGCTGCTTTTCCTTCACTCTGTGGTCCAACTCATCCCAACCCATCTCAATTGGGTTGAGGTCGGGTGATTGAGGAGGCCAGGTCATATGATGCAGCACTCCATCACTCTCCTTCTTGGTCAAATAGCCCTTACACAGCCTGGAGGTGTGTTGGGTCATTGTCCTGTTGAAAAACAAATGATAGTCCAACTAAGCGCAAACCAGGTTGGATGGCGTATCGGTGCAGAATGCTGTGGTAGCCATGCTGGTTAAGTGTGCCTTGAATTCTAAATAAAACACTGACAGTGTCACCAGCAAAGCACCACCACACCATCACACATCCTCCTCCATGCTTCACGGTGGGAACCACACATGCGGAGATCATCCGTTCACCACCTCTGCGTCTCAAAAAGACAAGGTGGTTGAAACCAAAAATCTCAAATTTGGACTCATCAGACCAAAGCACAGATTTCCACCGGTCTAATGTCCATTGCTCATGTTTGTTAGCCCAAGGAAGTATCTTCTTATTGGTGTCCCTTTAGTAGTGGTTTCTTTGCAGCAATTCGACCATTCACACAGTCAAGATTCACGCAGTCTCCTCCGAAGAGTTGATGTTGAGATGTGTCTGTTCCTTGAACTCGGTGGAGCATTTATTTGGGCTGCAATTTCTGAGGCTGGTAACTAATAAACTTATCCTCTGCAGCAGAGGTAACTCTGGGTCTTCCTTTCCTGTGGCTGTCCTCATGAGATCCAGTTTCATCATAGCCCTTGATGGTTTTTGCGACTGCACTTGAAGAAACGTTCAAAGTTCTTGAAATTGTCCGGATTGACTGACCTTCATGTCTTAAAGTAATGATGGACTGTCATTTCTCTTTGCTTATTTGAGCTGTTCTTGCAATAATATGGACTTGGTCAATTACCAAATAGGACTATCTTTTGTATACCACCCATACCTTGTCACAACACAACTGATTGGCTCAAACGCGTTAAGAAGGAAAGAAATTCCACAAATTAACTTTTCACAAGGCACACCTGTTAATTGAAATTGTATTCCAGGTGACTACCTCATGGAGCTGGTCGAGAGAATGCCAAGAGTGTGCAAAGCTGTCATCAAGTCAAAGGGTGGCTACTTTGAAGAATCTAAAATATATTTTGATTTGTTTAACACTTTTTTGGTTACTACATGAGTCCATATGTGTTATTTCATAGTTTTGATGTGTTCACTATTATTCTACAATGTAGAAAATAGTCAAAATAGGGAAAAACCCTTGAATGACTAGGTGTGTCCAAACTTTTGACTGGTACTGTATATACATATATACACACACACACACTACATGACCAAAAGTATGTGGACACCGCGTCAAACATCTCAGTCCAAAAACATGGGCAGTAATATGGAGTTGGTCCCCCCTTTGATCCTATAACAGCCTCCACTCTTCTGGGAAGGCTTTCCAATAATTGTTGGAACATTATTGCGGGGACTTGCTTCAATTCATCCACAAGAGCATTAGTGAGGTCGGGCATTGATGTTAGGTGATTAGGCCTGGCTTGCAGTTGGTGTTCCAATTCATCCCAAAGGTTTTCGATGGGGTTGAGGTCCGGGCTTTGTGCAGGCCAGTCACGTTCTTTCACACTGATATCGACAAACCATTTCTGTATGGACCTCGCTTTGCGCATGGGGGCATTGTCACACGGAAACAGGAAAAGGCCTTTCCCAAACTGTTGCCACAAAGTTGGAAGCACAGAATCATTCAGAATGTCATTGTATGCTGTAGCGTTAAGATTTCCCTTCAATGGAACTAAGGGGCCTAGCCCGAACCATGAAAAACAGCACCAGACCATTATTCCTCTCCCACCAAACTTTACAGTTGGCACTATGCATTGGGGCAGGTAGCGTTCTACTGACATCTGCCAAACCCAGATTCATCCATCGGATTGCCAGATGGTGAAGTGTGAATCGTCACTCCAGAGAACGCGTTTTCACTGCTCCAGAGTCCAATATCGGCGAGCTTTACACCACTCCAGCTGACGCTTGGGATTGCGCAAGGTGATCTTAGACCTGTATGCAGCTGCTCTACTATGGAAACCCATTTCATGAATCTCCCACCGAACAGTTCTTGTGCTGACGTTGCTTCCAGAGGCAGTTTGGAACTCGGTAGTGAGTTTTGCAACCGAGGATAAATATTTTTTCCAGCACTCAGTGGTCCCATTCTGTGAGCTTGAGTGGCCTACCATTTTGCAGCTGAGCCATTGTTGTTCCTAGACATTTCCACTTCACAATAACAGCACTTACAGTTGATTGGGTTAGCTCTTAGCAGAGCAGAAATTTGACAAACTGACTTGTTGCAAAGGTGGCATTCTATGACGGTGCCCTGTTGAAAGTCACTGAGCTCTTCAGTAAGGCCATTCTACTGCCAATGTTCATCTATGGAGTTTGCATGGCTGGCTGTGTGCTCGATTTTATACACCTGTCAGCAAGGGGTGTGGCTGAAATAGCTGAATCCACTATTTTCAAGGTGTGTCCACATACTTTTGTATATATAGTGTTAACGTGATGGGATGTATAGGCAATATGGACAGTATATGGATAGAATATGTATACTGAACAAAAATATAAAACACAACATGACACAATTTTAAAGATTTTACTGAATTAAAATGCAATTGTGTTCCTTTTCCGTAGCTTATGCCTGCCCATACCATAACCCCACCATGGAGCACTCTGTTCACAACGTTGACATCAGCAAACCGCTCGTCCACACGACACCATACACGTGGTCTGCGGTTGTGAGGCCTATTGGACGTACTGAAAAACTATTTAAAAACAACGTTGGTAGAGAAATAATCATTCCATTCTCTGGCAACAGCTCTGGTGGACATTCCTGCAGTCAGCATGCCAATTACACACCCCCTCAAAATATGAGACATCTGTGGCATTGTGTTGGTTGACAAAACTGTACATTTTAGAGTGGCCTTTTATTGTCCCCCAGCACAAGGTGCACCTGTGTAATGATCATCCTGTTTAATCAGTTTCTTGACTTTACATGTTGCGTTTATATTTTTGCTCAGTGTAGTATATCTGAATAATAGTATATGTAGTTAAATAGGTTTGGCCTTACCTATAATACAGTATATACATAATGTATGAAATGAGTAAAACAGTATGTAAACATTATTTAAAGTGATCAGTGTTCCATTATTAAAGTGACCAGTGTTCCATTACTATGTACATCCTGTAGCTTGTTAAGTGTGTTCCAGTGTTGGTCACACCCACTAATTGGCCAGACATGATCTTAATGTGCACTGTGGTCTGTTATAATATATAACATCAAGGAACCAGAGTAAAACGTTTTCAGAACCTCCCTGCAAACTAAAAATAAATGTTCTCAGAACAGGCGAAATTTTCACTTCTGTTCTCAGAAAGTAAAAAATATTAAGTTCAGTATTACTGGTTAGGAAATGTGTGGCTTCGTTTCCACAAGCTATGGCAAACTAAAAACAAGTTCCCACAACGTCCAAGGAACCAAATGTACTAGTTGGGTAATATCGACCTGAAACTGAAAGAAGCTGAATTGGTCTGGACAGAGAGCTAAACAAACACTTCAATACCTCCCTGGCATTTTCTGACACTGAATTGTGTCTATTATCATCAATACAACGTGAGAGGAGGTTGATTGATTAGTTTGCACGCTGTTCTGTACTTGATTTTCTCAACAATAACCCGATTAGATGGATCCACCGACTCAACCTCATGCATTGGAAGTGTCAAAATAGACTATCTTTTTTTTTTTTTACCTGGTTCTCAGGTGTTTACAGACCTATGACTATTTTATTGGGAATATGAAGTTTTACATTTGAACATTTTAATCTAAGGCATTTCTTGAGAGTGATATACCCACAATATGGCAAAATGTTGTTTCATTATTTTCCCCAAATGACACAAATAGAAATATAATTTGAATGCAATGACACTATAAATTACTCTAGTTAACCTATCATTCGGGCATAAATCTATGAAAAGCAAAACGGCAGTCACTCACCTTGTCGGCAAGGTTTTCCTTCCGATTCTTCCGCAGCATGTTCTTTATCCGACTTTTTATTGTTGACCCGTGCCCGTCTACTGTCATCTTGATGGTAAAATATCCCGATAAATGTCTTACTTTAAAAGTTATGCGATGTTTGAACCGTGAAATCCTTCTTTAGGATACAAACGCGCTTGCATCCTCAACTAATATTTTTTTGTAGCCGAGTAAACTTTAAGGGCATAGGCTTGTGTACAACTTTAATCTCTTGAGTAGGTTAGAGCAGCGGTAAACTCCGGTGACGGGTGTACTGTAGTCGGCTTAGCTCATGTTTAGCGACTCAACTAGTTATCTCCTCTAGTGCAGAGGTTCACAAACTGTGGGGCGCGGACCCTAGGGCGCAAAGGACTGCGGAAAAACGTTTTTATTGACTTTTTTTTAAGGAACTCAGTCTGGCTTTAATCTTACTCTTGAAAGTTGTAATAGTAGAATGAAATTGGTTAGTGCATCATCAGTAACTATTGTCATGGTATTCATTGCATACCTTAGAGAGCTATTTATAACTTGTCAGAAATGTCCAGTACAACTAGCCCATGACAGCTAAAGTTTCTTTATTTTTTTTAGCCCATTGTCATTTTTTGGTCACTCAAATATCACATGAATACACGTTAGAAAATTAGCTTTAAAACGGCAAAATGTTCTTTGCAACCCATGACATGTGTAGAATTGCAGGAAATAAGCTTTAAACCTGCAAAATTCTCTACACCAACAAGAGGGGTGTGAACAGTTTGTGTTATGAACAGTGCTTATGCCCAAAGAAATAGAACCCTATGGGTTCCCCAATGCTGGAAGAGGGGCCCCGAGTGAAAAAGTTTGCAAACCCTGCTCTAGTGCAGTAGGAGGCCCATATAGATGTAGATCTAAGGTCAGTTTTGTTCCCCCGCCTACCGATGGGCTGTGGAGATGGCAGCGGAATATGCAGATCGTAGATTAGTCCGTGTGTGTGTGTCAGTCATTCATCCCTACTTCTCGTGGCACGTTCCTTTGTTAAATTAGCACAGAGAGGGAAAAAAATGGATGTTATTTATCTAATACATGATATTGGTATTAGTAGGCACTCTACTAGCCCTATAAATGCAATCATTACCCCGTATCCGCCAGTGTAATAGAGACGCGAGTGTGTAAAACCCAGATAAAATATACATTTAAGCTGTGTCCTAAGTAGACCATTAGAACGCTGCAATAATTAATGTCTATAAGTACAAGTCAAATTATGATTCTGATATTTACAAATTGTTTAATTCTTGTGTTCTACTTTATTATTCCACATTCGATACTGTTCTACCACCTCGTGGCGTTTCGTGCAGGTTACAACAACTGCCACACCAAAGAAATGTATACGGTTGAATTCATTTTCAAGGCCACAGTATCGTGCCAGCACATCTCAGTGACTGACATAGCAGTCATTTCTTTACAAACAAATGCATCGAGGAGCATTATTCAACACTCAAGTCAGACAAACATTTACAAAGAGTATTTGTATATACACACACACACACACGCAGACTCACAGTAGGCTTTAATCGTGATTGTTTGACACACAAGATTGAAACAAATGTCTTTTGACTACAAGTAAAATAACAAAAATGTTGACATGTTATGCATAAATTCCTCAAAAATCAGACATGAGAATCATTGAACGAGGAAGTCCATTGTAAAACAGACAGGGAAGCAATTCATAAGGCAAATTCAAATATTTAACTTTTAAAAGTTTAATATTTATGGTTGTGACTGTGTAGAAATAATAAAAGGAATAGTAGAAATTCTATTCGCTAAAGACTTAAAAGTACTAATTATGAGAAAATTTCATTACCAGGCTTTTGGGAGTTAAGAGTGTATTTAAAAGGACTGGACACAACAATCGCAGCTATAATACATCGTCTTTACGGTGGCATAGAAATAACATTTACAGTGTTTTGGCCATTTACAAGAACACAGTGGCCATTTACACATGAATGTTGTATCTGAAATCAATGATTTTCAGCTGCAAAGATTAGGGCCGATTGGTAACTTTAAAATGGACCAGAAAGTAATTGACCTGTTTTGTGGTCCTGCAAGTTCATAATTTTTGTACAGACCTTCCCTAGAACTTATCTTCAACAATTACTTTGATGATTAAATAACAGAAGTAATCAACTTTCTACAACATAATAACAATATTGACTTCACCAAAAAAGTAGGACATCCCACATTCACCCCAACATGGGGCTAATGTCCCATGTACAACTACTGAAACAGCAGCCAAACCTTCAATACATGCATACAGTTCATTCATTTAACGTTTCGCTCAATGACTAGAGATGTTCTGAAAACTGACTGTCCTGTAGGTGTAAATTATTGTCTGCTTTGTTGTGTATTCACGAGTAGGCAGGCAGGCAGGCAGGCAAATGAGTACTAAAGCTGAGACGGGGTTAACTCACACAAACAACTGTCCAGGGTCCTTTGTATTTGTGAACAGGCACATGTGGCGGTCTCAATGGGATTACTGGACCTGAGTGCAGCCTTTAATGACAGTTAGTTAATGACACATCTGTTGACGTGACGTGTTGAGTATGATTCCCTTGTTCCTCTGGTTGGAACTAGGCTGAAATGTATCCTCCTTGGAGTGAAGGGAGAGGAAACGAGGTAGACAACTACTGTACGTTTGAGTCATTTAGCAGACACTCTTATCCAGAGCGACTTACAGTAGACTTGCTCTACCAACTGAGCCACACTGCATCGAGATGCACCAATGGAGGCAGTGTGGAAATGCAGCCTTCGTCTCAGCTCCACTAGGCCTTGTCAGACCTCATTGTCCTCTTCCCCCCGACAGAGCGGGTCACAGGCTGTGTTCCAGGCCGACCCATAGCCTGTGGTGTTTTACCCGGGCTTCCTTTAGTCATTGCTGCAGAGCTATTAACCCCAGCTCGGGTTGTCCTGGCCGGGCTATCTCCCCGTGTTGGTTTGGCTGCGCTGACATCAGTCTTCACCACAGGGCTTAACCCAGCCCGAGTCCCAGGGGCCGGGCTAGGGCTATCTCCAGCTTTCCGTACTTTAGGAGGCCTACCCCGAGTGGCAGGGCTACTGGCAGCTCTCTTCACAGGGTTACCCCCAGCTGGAGTCACTTTGGCAGAGTTACCTCCAGGCCCAGTCATCACCACAGGACTAGTAGTAACCCCAACCCGTCGTACTTTAGGAGTCCTACCCTGCCTCGTAGGTTCCCTTGGGGTTAGTTGGTTTTCACCATCCCCGGTGTCAGTCACAAGAATACCCCCAGGTCGAGACACTGGGGTACGGGCACTACCCGTGGCTTGTGTAACGTTGGCCGGGCCACCCCCAGTCGTTGCCACAGGGGTAGTAGTGATATGTTCAGTTGGTGGGGATTTAATGTCCAAGCGCGGTGGTCGTCGTGTTCTCTTCACAGTTGGAGCCTCCAAGCCATCTGCCAAGCCTCCCCCTCCCTTCTGTGTCAGCCAGCAATCCTTTTCCTTTAATGTCACCAAGCCGTCCTTTGCTTTCTGAGTGATCAAGCTATAATCTTCCTTCGGTGGGCCCGAGCTATCCTCTCCTTTTTGTGGGACCAAGTTGTTCGTTTCTTTCTGAGACGTTGTGCTATCCTGTTCTTTTTGTAGTTCTGAGCTATCCTTTCTTTTCTGTGTGACTGAGCTACCCTTGCCCTTCAGTGTCACAGAGCTCTTCTTTCCATTGTGTTGGACCAGGTTATCCTTGCGCTTCGGTGTGACCACACTATCCTTTCCCTTCCGCCCCACTTCTATGCCCTCGTGTTCAGAGAGAGCCTTCACCAGTACGGCTGCCTCTCCCTTGGTCAGAGACAGGCCCCAGCCTCCTGGATCGCGCTCACCCACCGCCCGCGGTTTCTCCAATGGCCTCCAGATGACACTGTTTAGGGGAGCGCTGTCCGCGAGGGGATACTTCATAACAGAAAGCCTATTGATCAAGTTTCTATTGATAAGGGACTTCTTCTCTGTAGGAGTTGATATGTTGTCTTTCTCTGTGGACGTCTCTTCTTCCATGGATCCATTACAGACAGGGGCCTGTGGTTCCTCCTTACCTACCTCTGGCCTCTCCTCTGCTGGGCTGTCTGAGGACTGCTCAGCCTCCCCAGACACTCTACCCTGGTCCTTCTTCTCGGGGTCAGTGGCAGACGCAGAGCACTGTGGGCTAGGGGTCTGCGAGAGGGGCTGAGAGGGGTGGATAATCCGGGGTGTACACTCCTTCTCCACAGCCTCCTTGGCTGCTGAGGTGGTGGTGGTGGAGAGGGAGGTGACCGTTGATGGTCTCTTCATAACCTTCACTGGGCAGACCACTCCTCCTGCTGTGGATAAAGGAAATACGCCACAGTTAGAATGACAGACTTACAACAACATATTCTAGTCAGAGTGGCAGTCTAACGATCATAACCCGTGCCACATTTTACCCATATAGTCTGCCAATGGACTTTAAAACAGAGTTATCACGCTCTTCCAATTCATCATAGTTTATATATATATCTTTTTTTTTTAGATATAGAACTTACATAACCTTCGAGACAAGAGTGAGAGACCGAATGTGGGTATCCTGTTCCTGTATGCGCTCACCTGGTATGGAAGCAGGAAGTATGATCTTGCCGCTTTCGGTGCGTAGAACAGCAGCCACTGGTTTCACAGAGCCCCTAGCTGCACCTGCCTGACCCAGAGAGCTAGCCCGAGACAACTGGGACACTGGGATACACAGAGAAAAATACATGAATAAATAAGAGCTATATTTAAATGGTTTATCAAAGTTATCTGGCTAACTCTATGATCCTGCTTAGTGCTCATACTCTCGTCGGACATTGGGAGAGGGAGTGAGAAACAGGTGATTAGCGACCCTTTGACTTGGCTGCGCAAGTTAAATGTTTCATTGGTCGCATCAGTGCGAGCAGCACATTCTACATGGTTACCTAAGGCTAAAACCATGATTTAGTCAAACAGTAAAGTACGTTATAACCTCATGATTCCTGTAATGAAAGTGTCTCCCCTCCCCTGTACCTGTTTCACTGGGGCCCTTCTACGGTGTCGAGTGAGCCACTCTCTCTCTCCTTTCAAAGGAAAAATAACGCTCCAGGAGAAAGTGTTCTGATTGTATAACATTTTTAAATCATATTGCGGGTAAAACACAGCTTTCCTGTTATCACAGTCGAAGAAAGGAGGTTATCAGCTTTCTGTAGGTATGATTTGTATTTCTTTTATAACCGAGATATCTGATAGGTTGGACATTAAACTATTTTGAATCAATACAGGAAAAGATGATGAAACAAGGTATTTCTTCAACACCATCTCAGTAGTACATTACACTTTTTCATAAAGCACTGTGAATGACTAAGATTACATTTCCCCCCTATTGCTTGCAAAGCTGTCATCAAGGCAAAGGGTGGCTTCTTTGAAGAAACCTAAATATAAAATATATTTGGATTTGTTTAACACTTTTTTGATTACTACATGATTCCATATGTGTTATTTCATAGTTTTGATGTCTTCACTATTATTCTACAATGTAGAAAATAGTAAAAAGAAAATAAAAACCCTGTAATGAGTAGGTGCGTCCAAACTTTTGACCGGTAATGTAGCTTTATCTGAATGTTTGCTAATTCATTGATCCAGCTTAATGCCATTCCTGCTGTTGTCAGACATACAGGAAACAGGTTATTATTACCTGTCAGGGTGTTGGGACTAGGGGTGAAGGCGGTGGATGAGAGCTGGCAGGTAGAGGAGACATAGACAGAGGTAGAGGGCACATCTGCTCTTCTCTGGGCAGCCAGAGCTCTCTTCTTCTCCCAGATCTCCTTCAGCTTGGCCTTGATCAGCTCCTCTGGCTTCCCTACGATGGAAGGAGATATGGGTTTATAACAACATGTCTTGGTTCTCAGGATGGAATGCCGCTAGTATCTTAGTTTTCTTCTGTTTTCTGGCTTTTCTTAACCATTGTGAGTTCACACACACACACACACACCACTGTTTTTGCTTTATAAACCATCTTTGAAAATAAGGAGTCTGAAACAACATAATATTCAAGTAGATTGTGAGTGAGTAATTTCAGTCAGACGTACCAGAAATGTACGTAATCTCCTTGACATAGACAGACTGGATCTCAGTCAGCATCCTTTTCTTCTCCTCCAGAGACTCAGAGTCCACCGACAGGGTACGAATCTCCTTCAGAGCCTGATGGAAGACACAGTTTAAATATATCTTTTGTATTCGATAATTATCAGGCTGCAAACCAATGGGAAAATCAGAGGTCACAATTGAACCATGAAAAAGTATGTGTCTACCACAGTACAGAATAGGATAAAATGAACCAAAACAAATGGCCAGCTACACAGCCACATAACAGACTGTTCCTTACTTGTGAAAGGAGGTGAAGCTTAGAGACCTTGGGGTCCAGTTTTTCCATGAACAGCACCTGTTTGAGTCTGGTGAAGAGTTCCTGATGCTCGCCGCGACGCAACCTTTCCGTCAGGGTACGGTTCTTACGACCCCCTCCCTCGCCAGACCCCTCCTCCTCTCTCTTTTCCCTCTGACGCTGCATGGCACAGGGGTCAAAGGTTAAGGGCCACTGAGCATTCTATTGGGTATGCCGAGACCTCTAAAGCAATTTTTTTTGCCATACATGACAGCTATGAATGAGTAGGCAAAACATCTCCGGAAAAGAGGGCCTAAGATTACTACAAAACAAGATGGCTCTGCAGTTATAATGGACAGATGGGAGAAGCCTTACCGTTTCATTTGGTGCTGTTTCCTCATCCTGACTGTTTTGTCTGTGGAGAATTTTTTATTTTATTTCATAAAAACATGTAATAAACTTAACTTGAACCCCAGCTTCCTTGAGACAGTCTCACGCAAATCATACTGCTAAATGTAAATAGCCAAACACACACGCACCCACACACTCTAGTCTTACTGTGTGTGTTTGACAGCGGCCCTCATCTGAGGGATGGTGATGCCCCGTCTCCTCTCCTCCACCGTCTCAATGTCAACCGCTTCCTCCTCTTCTTCCTGGGGAGAGAGAGAACACAACACACTCTGGCTTTACAAAACACTACAACAGAACTCATTCAAGTGCAACTGCAGCAAACAAGTTTCCAAATTAAACATAGTATTTAAAAAAAAAAGAGACTTAAATCAAACCATAAAAAATGATGCTCTCTTACCTCGGCATATTTATCACTGTCGGAATCCGAGTCATCCGACGAGTCGCCCGGATCCGAATCCGAGTCCTCAACATTAAAATCAGGATGCCCGTTCTCATGCATTCTCAGAGTCGTAAACTGACTGAACTTTGTGTCTTTCTGATATGATTCTGGGCTCCACGGTCGCGAGCCCTCCCCCACATCACCCCTCTCCCCCACCTCACAGGTCAGCTCTGTGGGACTAGAGTAGTTGACTTTGGCTGATCTAAGGTCAGATTTAAGGCCCTTTGACTGAGTCAGACTCTGTTTCTTCTGGGCTAGAGCTAATCTGGAGTCAGGTGTATTGGTATTTAACTCTGGGGTGTAGGAGAATTTTGCAGATTGCACAGTCTCCGTTTGAACTTCTATCAAGGCTCGAGGTGAGGGAGAAGAGGTTCCTTTCTGGTTCTTCTGGGCCTTTCCACCTGCAGGTCCAGAGGAAGATTTGGTCTCCAGATGAGGCACTCCTTGCTGCAAAGTTCTGGCTGCTACCGCTTCACCCACAGCTGTGGTTCTGATTAGTTTGGGTAGGCTGGGAGAACCACCAGTACCTCCAGGTTTAGGGAGCTGGATGAGGGTGAAGCCCCAAGGCAGGGCCACTCCGGCTGGGCCTTCCATGGTGCCCTGGCCTGGGCCCCTTGTGCCCTGGTCCCCTGCAATAGGTGAACATATCCTGAAGGAGTAGGTCCCAATCTGGCCCAGGAAGCTGGGGGTCTTCAGGGAGGAGGAGATAGTCAGAGAGACGGGGGAAGACGATGAGGTCTGGGATGGGGTGAAGGCACCTGACTGGCCTGTGATGAATTCGATGTGGGGGGAGTGGGGAGGGTTGTGGATGGAGGTGAGATGGGGGGGAGGGGGGAGTGTTTTGCGGGTAGATGGCTTGATAGCAGAACCTGTGGGGACAACACAAGATATCAGAGGGCGTTGAGGCAGTGTGTGTGTGTGTGTGTGTGTGTGTGTGTGTGTGTGTGTGTGTGTGTGTGTGTGTGTGTGTGTGTGTGTGTGTGTGTATACACACATGCATGAGTACATGAACTCACCAGGGGTATTTTTTTTATTCTTGGCCTCTATGTGACATATCTGATTCAGAGGTACCGGTTTTATCAGGTGTCCGTTGGTCTGATGATACGTTTTACAGCCCTGGGAGGAAGCGACTGTCTGTAGTAGCATCTTCTTCCCTGCAGGGGGCACCACACCAGGACGAGAGCCTGGGGCAGGAGGAGGGGCCATGGGGATCAGCAGCAGGTGAGAGCCGGCTGGGTCTTTAGGGTCTGTGGTGGTGGTGGTTTGACTAGTGGAGGTTTTTCCTTTAGATTTGGTGACACCTAGGGACCATGGTGGTTTGTAGGGAGGAAGCGTGTTCTTCCCTGGAGAAGAACATCAATGACAGTGTTAGAAAGATAACTTTTATGAGAGAATACATGCAGAACTTTAGCCGTCCTTGAACAATCAGACTTTGGTTCCTCAACTGACTAATTACATCACATTTAACACAATAAAACATTTACAAATGTTGAAGTAAGGTTAAGGTTAAAACTTCTACCTCAAGCCTCTATTCCCTCTTACCTGCTGGTGTCTGGAATACTTTCTGGGCCATAGACATAGATGTCACACTACTACTGCCTAAAGGAGTAACAGCTGTGCCTGCTGTCTTGAAGCGCCCAGCACCCCCAGGTGTTTTCTTCAACCTGGGTGAGCAGGAGAGAGGCTTCTGAGGGGCCTTCGCTACAGAGCTCAACCTTCCGGTGACGAACGCGGCCAGCCGATTGGTCGGGTGCAGAGCTCCCATCTGCCCCAGCAGCAGCCGGGCCTGAGAGTATGATTTACCGTTCACCTGGGGAGGAAGAAAGAAAGATAAACAAAGAAATGTGGAGGATTGAGCTTTTCACAAAACGTAGCCAAAATGTTGAATGTCCTCAATGACAATAAAACCACTACAAACTACACTTAATGCTAGGTCATTATTATTTTTATTATGTCTAGCTACAAGACTAAAATCAATGTAAAGTGAGCATAACAAGCCCACCTGGATGAGTCCTACAGCAGGGCAGGCTGGTTGTTTCTTCCTGGCTCTCAGTCTGCCTGCTGGCACCACTCCAGTCAGAAAGCAAGTCACGCCGACTTGCACCTCCGGCTTCTCAGGCTCTGGCTTAGGGAAGCCCTCTTCCTCCTTCTCATCTTCATCACTGTCATCTGTGACTTCACTATCGGATTGGTCAACATCATCGGTAGTGCCGTCTTCAGCCTTACTGATGCACACCTTGAAGTAAGGAAGTGGGTGATGATAACTCAAACACTCATGAGCATTGAATCGTCACTGATTGAGATTCTAAGCAGTGATGGAGCTATGTATTTTTAAAAACCGAAACATGGAGGAATTCTGAACGTTATCTGTACGGCAACATGAGTTGGTCCAAGTAACTGCGTCTTTAAGACAGAAACAGAAACTACATGTTTCTAAAATACTTTATTCGAATGTATATTATCCACCTACCTTGAATATGATGATGTTGCCCTCGGCCTTGCATGTGTGTGTGTTGGAGAGGAGGCGGACGTGGTAGCGGCCGATGTTGAAGGGTTCGGACAGACGGTTCTGGGCCATGCGTCGACACAGAACCCCCAGGACCAGTTTCTGATGCTGGTACCAGTTACACTCTGACTGGATCTCCAGCTCTATGGTGGGCTCAGGAGGACCTTCAGGCTTCTTGGCCTGGGTGGGAGGACTCTTCATTGGTACAACTACAGGGGAAAGGTCAGAGGTTACAGGTTGAGGGTTAGGAGTCAACCAGAATGTAACATTGTATGCTGGCACGCCTGGCAGAAGGGGTTTCGGGCAGTGTGTGGAATATACTGTAGGGAAGCCTCTATTGGGTGCACGTGCTCAAAAAGTAGGCTACCTGCGGCTGCGCACGTTCGTCCAATCCAAAATAATTCCAGCATCCAGTGCACTGTGCATGCGCCATTTGATGAATGTAAAGAACTCAAGCGTAATATCATTCAGCGATTGTCATTAGGCCCATGGCTCCACACTGCGAACATTTAGTCACCCTTTGACTTGGCTGCGCAAGTTTAATGTTTCATTGGTCGCATCAGTGCGAGCAGCACATTCCACATGGTCACCTCACTCAAAAACGTCCTATTTTATGTTGGAAAGGACGCTCAGCAAGGAAGAAGCCACTGCTCCAAAACCGCTGCTCCAAAACCGCCATAAAAAAAGCCAGACTATGGTCTCAGTCTTGACGCCGTCTCAGACCCCTTGTCCCCGTCTTGACTCGGTCCCCGCCCCCATGGTCTTGACTCGGACTCGATTTGCTCCGGTCTTGGAACGGTCTCGCTTTAGGTGGTCTTGAACAAAATGCTTCCCCAAAAATGTGAACAATAAATACAAAAATGTAATTGAAAACATTGTTTTATGCTTAGTTATAGTGAAGCACATCAATTCTGGTCTTCATTTTGACAGTTTGTTGCAAAAGTGATATATTTTGGTCTTTTAGTAGCAAATCTAGCTCTTTTTGCCCCTAGTCGTTCAAGTCTACCATTGAATTCGTGATGTAGAGGCACCTTTAGAAGATGGCTCTCTCATCTCAAGGGAGATGTGCTGGGTGGTACCACCTCAAGGCTTACTTTAAAAGCAAGTGACAGCGTGCCTTAATTGGCAATCGTCTTGGTAAGTGGAGTGTGCCAAAATATTTTGCATGATGCATCCAAATTCAACATTTTACTGGTTACTTCATACCCATCTGTGCTTTTACAAAGACAAAAAACATGTAGGTGTCACGTTGGCATGAAGGATCGGGAGACAGACGCAGGAATGCTTAATAGGGGTTTTTATTCAGCCCAAATTACGGCGTGCCGTGTAAAGGCACAGGGACGAAGACCAAACAAACACGTAACAAAAACACAGGGTTGAAACCCAAACAAAAGAGTGAAGAGTACCTTGAATAAATAACGCACGTGCACGATGATTAACACACGGGACGAGACACGTAATCATCTGCGCAATCCACAACGGCACGAAAGCCCAAAACACACAGCACAGGTACTCACACGCACCAACGGACATAGTAACAATAAATCGACAGCACCATGGTGAACAAAGGTACACATGCAATCAGTGGGAATAGGAGCCAGGTGTGCGCAATGAAAGTTCCAGAGGGATCTGTGACAGTAGGCTATGAGAATTATACGGTTTATATTCGTAACTACATCCATCGTAACAAGAAATAGATGAATATGGTGGTCATGTCAACATGTTGTATTTTTCCCCCAACCACTAAAACAGTTCAGCAGGCTCATAGTTCAGTAGCTGCCAGTTCTAATCCCACATGGGGCAGATGTTTATATACAGTACTGAAGACCAATCTGTGAGTTCATTTGACCATTGGAAAAAGAGCTACTTAGTAAATCCTGCAATGCGGGGTGGATTGAATTGAGCCCCTAATCTTCATTTTCAAGGTGATGATTGCACTTTTCTTCCCAACACAATACCGAAATAAATGTGAGTCCACATTAAAGATTTTTTTCTGCGTCCCATGGGGGATTCCAATTTACACCGCAAGTGGCAATAGATGTCAGGAACTCCACGCCTTACCACTGATCTAACTGTCCAGAGCCGTACATCATTTTATTATCAGAGCGTGCCAGTGGACTTCTGGTAAGTATGCTTTAGTGAGAACATTTTGGGATCAGGTACAACTACGTTCACACCCAAAAAGAGTATGACATGTTATATTATTTTTGGCCATACCTCATCAGATACATTGTTCTACACATACTGAGTATCTACACATACTGAGGGACTCTGTTTTGCTCACTCAGATGCTTTCTCCGATGAGATTGATGTGTCTTGATGTCGGTGCGCGTCTCAAAGTTGTACTTTTGTTGCCTTTAAAAAGGAGCTCATGTCTTATTCAGGGGAGCTTAGCTCTCCCTGGCTCCCCCGTAATTCGCACTCTGCTTTCAGGTACCCGCTTACCTGGTTTAGTTGGAGGTGAGAGGATGGCAGCAATCTTCTTCTGCAAAGACAGGAAAATCAATAAGTTATACATTAAAAAAGAGAGGGGCTAACTCTTATAAATGACCAGAATAGTCATCTTCCAAATACTTATTTCGATATCTCGCGATGGGATTCGCTCTGAATCACTAAGTCTCGGAAGAACCAATGACACCCGTCTGTTGGAGACAAACGGGTTGAGTGGTGAACGAGGTGAGCCTCTCACCTCCTTATAAAGGAGTCACTCGCCCACCCCTCTGGTCATTCTCACCTCTCTTCCTTGCAAAGAGAGTCAGTAGTGTTGGGTTCGACATTTTGAACATTGAGATATTAAATAAATGATAGATAGAATCAAGGGAGAAAGTTAAGGGTTCTCTGGAGAAGGACAGATAGCTGTGGAATGTGTTGGGGGACAGGAGCAGAGCACCGTGTTGATACAGGGGAGACAGATGGACATCTGTGGATTAGGTGAAGGAGGGGTTGAGGTCAGGTGAGGTCAGTTCCCCTTAAGGGAGTAATCAGAGTTAGTATCTGGTTACCTTCTTTCTCTTGGGCATAAACTAAGGACTGGAGAGAAGGAGTGTCTTAAGTAGGATGTATATAACCCAATGGAGAGTAATGTTTTGCTGTCTGATTACAGCTGTACAGAACCTTTGGGAAGAATTAAACTTGGTTAAAGCTTCTCTAGTGTCCGTGGGTCATTTACTCTGAAAAATAACAACCTAACAGTAGAAAGGCCTCTTTAGTGTCCTAAGTTTTCATAACTGTGACCTTAATTGACTACCGTCTGTCTGTAAGCTGATAGTGTCTTAACGACCGTTCCACAGGTGCATGTTCATTATTGTTTATGGTTCATTGAACAAGCATGGGAAACAGTGTTAAAACCCTTTACAATGAAGATCTGTGAAGTTATTTGGATTTTTACGAATTATCTTTGAAAGACAGGGTCCTGAAAAAGGTTTCTTATTAATATTGATTTGTTTAACACTTTGGTTACTACGTAATTCCATATGTGTTATTTCATAGTTTTGATGTCTTCACTATTATACTACAATGTAGAAAATAGTGAAAATAAAGAAAAACCCTTGAGTGAGTACATGTGTCCAAACTTTTGACTGGTACTGTACTTCCATACATTTTTTTAGCGGGCACCGGGTGACCTTCAGATGAGTGTTGTGAGGCCTGTGGGCGTCCTCGTGCAAAACTTGTACATGTTCGTGAGAGTCCCACCTTTCCACAGAGAGGTCATATTAGTGTGTAGGCCAACTGTTCGGACGCTACAGACAGAAGTTGGCAGATCGGCTGTACCAACTTCAGACGAGTCCCAAGACACGTGTGGAGCAAAACGGAGAACACCATCGTGTTCGCGAGAGTCTCATCTTTCCGTAGAGGGGTCATAATAGTTTGTAGGCCAAATCGTTCGGACGCAACAGAAGATTTCTGTTCGAAGCCCGATTTTAGCGATGTCTCATGGCCTGATAAACACAGCTCTAGCTCTGTCACCTTTCACTGCAGATGCAGATGCAGATGGATTAAGACGCATCCAATGCAAAGAAAAAAATACATCTCTCGTTTAAACTGACAGATTTTTATGGGGATTGTTTTATTATGCTAATTCGATTTCCGTGGGGGGCGAAGACATCGACCTTAGTGGGTTAAACGGTGTATAAAAAGTTGCCGCATCTACTCCGACAATAACTATTTAGTGTGTGTATGCGTGTTCAGCCTTACCTTTCCGCTGCTGGGGATGATGAAACCGTTACTGTCGTTGAATAGGTGCACCTGTGGTGGCAGCACCTGGGGAGTGGGTTTGGTGTTGAACTCTCTGACGCTGGCACACGTCATCACACTCTCAACGTACTTGTGGACTGGGTCCTTGTCCTCCTCTTGCAGCTGCAGACACACACATACAAGCCGTCATATCTTTTTCCTATACATCTTTTCTGAAATCAACATTTTCACCATTTGCTCCAGTCCTGTGACTTTTCAGGGTGGTAGTTTGACACTATGGGCTGTATCCCAAATTTGACCCTGTTTCCTATATAGTGCACTACTTTTGTTCAGGGCCCATATGGCTTTGGTCAAAAGTAGTGCACTATAAAGGGAAAAGGGTGCCATTTATGAGCATAGAATGACAGTGGCATTTACCTTAGGGGTGAGACGAGGGTGGTAGATCCTGGTTAGAGGCTTGATGGGTATGTTGGCAGCAGTTTTGGGGATGAAGAGGGGCTCTGGGTCCACCCCTGAGGTGAGGTCCCACAGGGTAAAGACGCGGATGCCTCGATTGGGGTGGACCTCATGGTCCACCTTAGACATAGCTGGACAGGGAGAGAAGGAGGAAACGTTCATTAGCGTGTTCCAAGTTGATGTGCAATGTTTCATTCATTTGGTCAATAAGAGAATAGAATGCAACATTGTTGTACATTCTGAGACAGACATTTGCCTTTGGCGCCGTCTCACAAGTCCCCAAATCCAGTCACCCTGGATATGAACTTACTGTAAACGGGAAGCATCTGGTTCTGGTGATTCTCTGCTGCTGTGGTCTGTTTGGTGATCTTGCATTTGAAGCAGGAGCAGCCCAACATACAGTCTGGCCTGTAGCAGTGGAGTGGACCCCTGGACACCCGGGCCAGGCTGGAACACACACACCCCAGCCTGCAGAACTCAGAACCACACTCTGGACCGTCCACTGGGCTGGCATTGGGGGCTCTAATCTTAGAAAGACCCTGAAGGGAACAGACAGAGAGACCATCAGACGGTGTGTGTGTGTGTGTGTGTGTGTGTGTGTGTGTGTGTGTGTGTGTGTGTGTGTGTGTGTCAGACCTACCTGTGCAGTGAGCAGGGCCATCAGGGCCGTCTCCACCCTCTCAGTAGTGATGTGTGTTCTGTCGTGTCCCTGGTAGAAGGTGGCATCCTCCATCTCCATCATTTTCAGCTGGATCTTAGAAAGGCCACTCAACCCGCTGGAGAGGCTTCCTCCTGGGCTGGTGTCCCTCCTCACTGCCCCCTTACCTGGAAGTAACCTATTGATACAAGGATAATGTATAATCAAAAGCTTTATTGTCCATTGTAGGGTAAAAAAAAAAAGGAGACTTGCTCAATCCCAAACACAAATATCTACAGAACATGAAAAATGTCAGACTCATTTCATATTGCTTTGGGTCAACATGAAATATAGAGAGATGTCTATACTGTATGATTTGGCATGGGTATAACGTGTCTGTAGTAGCACGCCCTTACCTTTGTGCATTAGGGCTGGTGACTTTCACCTCAGCTGTAGCTTCTGCAGCAGTTGTTTTGTTACTGTTGGAGTCCTGAATGGGCCGTAGTACAGAGGCGAATCTGCCTTTGCCCTGTTCTGGTGTTATATGGTGCTGTTTGCCTTGTGGCGGTGCATGTTTTGGTTTGGGCTTGGCTGCTTTAGGAGGGGTCACGTGGTCTTTGATAGGTGGAGGGGGCTTCTTTAGAGCAGCGTACAGAAGAGGTTTCTGGGAGAGAGGGCAGGGTCTACAGAAGGCAGGTGGGTGAGGCGGAGGGGCGTGCATCTTCAAAACGCTCTCCTGGGTCCGCACGTAGCTGGTCACAGGTAGCTGATAGGCCACGGAGGCCACGGAGCCCAGGGGGTTGTGGGAGAAGGCGTCGGTGCAGGCTCTGATTCGCTGGGTCTCTCTCTCCAGGTACTGGTCGAGCATGTCGCTGCAGAAGGCAGAGCGGTTGGGGTTCGGAGAGGACACTCTGGTCCTGATGAACTTGTCCCTCCAACCCTTGATTTTGGTCAGGTCACTGGTCTTCCCTGTCCTGGAGACAAAGGACCTGCTTCCATCTGCACAGAGAGGCGACAAGGTCATTAGAGAGAGAGACACGGGCCCGATTTAAAATCAACAACTAGACCCTTCACCTAGCCTCTACCCCCTTAGTGTTTGTAGGAGACAAGGTCATTAGAGAAGAGATACAGGCCCAATTCTAAATCAACCACTAGACCCTTCGCCATGCCACTACCTCTTCGGGGTTTGGAGACTAAGTATATTGCAACTATCCAGTCCCTTCAGATCTGCAAACACTGACGAGGTTGGGGCTTGGGGGTTATTATTGGACCAAACAATAACCTCAACCATTAACACTCCCCCATTCTACCACAGTAATAGCTGTGGAGGGAGACACTTTCGATCAGTCTGCATGGTCAATGCAGCACATGCAACAATGTTGATGACAACAATGTTGTTTCCACTTTGATCTTAATATAAATCCACAAGCGTTCTACAATATTAGCTTCTGTTTCTTACATCTGCAAACAGAGGCTTCTAAACAGCTTCTACCCCCAAGCCATAAGACTCCTGGACATCTAGTCAAATGGCTATCCAGACTATTTGCATTGTCCCCCCCCCCTCCACACCACTGCCACTCTCTGTTGTCATCTATGCATAGTCACTTTAATTAACTCTACCTACATGTACATACTACCTCAACTAACCAATGCTCCCGCACATTGACTCTGTACCGGCACCCCCCTGTTTACATTATGGTTTTTTACTGTTTCTCTTTAATTACTTGTTACTTTTATCTCTTATTCTTATCCGTATTTTTTTAAACTGCACTCTCGGTTAGGGGCTTGTAAGTAAGCATTTCACTGTAAGGTCTACACCTGTTATATTCGGCGCATGTGACTAATAACATTTGATTTGAGCTAGTTTGTTTTTTCTTAGCAAGTTAAGCTAAATCGTGTTAGCCACTAACTCTAATCGCTAGATAGATAGCTGGCTAGCTAACTAGCTAATAAAAGTAACGAGTCAGAGCAAACGTAGCTAGCTAATACAGCCTGATACCAGTGCTGGTGGAGGCATGTTGTTTGTGCAACAGTATCTTCTAAATCAAAGAGGAATAGGCAAAGCATGTACACTGCTCAAAAAACTCCAAGTCAATCACACTTCTGTGAAATCAAACTGTCCACTTAGGAAGCAACACTGATTGACAATAAATTTCACATGCTGTTGTGCAAATGGAATAGACAACAGGTGGAAATTATAGGCAATTAGCAAGACACCCCCAATAAAGGAGTGGTTCTGCAGGTGGTGACCACAGACCACTTCTCAGTTCCTATGCTTCCTGGCTGATGTTTTGGTCACTTTTGAATGCTGGCGGTGCTTTCACTCTAGTGGTAGCATGAGACGGAGTCACACAAGTGGCTCAGGTAGTGCAGCTCATCCAGGATGGCACATCAATGCGAGCTGTGGCAAGAAGGTTTGCTGTGTCTGTCAGCGTAGTGTCCAGAGCATGGAGGCACTACCAGGAGACAGGCCAGTACATCAGGAGACGTGGAGGAGGCCGTAGGAGGGCAACACCCCAGCAGCAGGACCGCTACCTCCGCCTTTGTGCAAGGAGGAGCAGGAGGAGCACTGCCAGAGCCCTGCAAAATGACCTCCAGCAGGCCACAAATGTGCATGTGTCTGCTCAAACGGTCAGAAACAGACTCCATGAGGGTGGTATGAGGGCCCGACGTCCACAGGTGGGGGTTGTGCTTACAGCCCAACACCGTGCAGGACGTTTGGCATTTGCCAGAGGACACCAAGATTGGCAAATTCGCCACTGGCGCCCTGTGCTCTTCACAGATGAAAGCAGGTTCACACTGAGCACTGTGACAGACGTGACAGAGTCTGGAGACGCCGTGGAGAACGTTCTGCTACCTGCAACATCCTCCAGCATGACCGGTTTGGCGGTGGGTCAGTCATGGTGTGGGGTGGCATTTCTTTGGGGGGGCCGCACAGCCCTCCATGTGGTAGCCTGACTGCCATTAGGTACCGAGATGAGATCCTCAGACACCTTGTGAGACCATATGCTGGTGCGGTTGGCCCTGGGTTCCTCCTAATGCAAGACAATGCTAGACCTCATGTGGCTGGAGTGTGTCAGCAGTTCCTGCAAGAGGAAGGCATTGATGCTATGGACTGGCCCGCCCGTTCCCCAGACCTGAATCCAATTGAGCACATCTGGGACATCATGTCTCGCTCCATCCACCAACGCCACGTTGCACCACAGACTGTCCAGGAGTTGGCGGATGCTTTAGTCCAGGTCTGGGAGGAGATCCCTCAGGAGACCATCCGCCACCTCATCAGGAGCATGCCCAGGCGTTGTAGGGAGGTCATACAGGCACGTGGAGGCCACACACACTACTGAGCCTCATTTTGACTTGTTTTAAGGACATTACATCAAAGTTGGATCAGCCTGTAGTGTGGTTTTCCACTTTAATTTTGAGTGTGACTCCAAATCCAGACCTCCATGGGTTGATAAATTTGATTTCCATTGATAATTTGTGTGATTTTGTTGTCAGGACATTCAACTATGTCAAGAAAAAAGTATTTAATAACAATATTTCATTCATTCAGATCTAGGATGTGTTATTTTAGTGTTCCCATTATTTTTTTAAGCAGTGTATATGTTGGCTACATGAATAAAGATTTAATGTAGCCAAAGATTATAGGGTCCTCTAGGAAACACTGAACATCACTTTGGTTCCGACCCTGTCACAATAACTCGTCCATGGCATTTTCATTCGTTGTCATGTCAAACAACACTGTATTTAAAGTGCCCACTATTATTTATATTTTAACTATAGAATTAGAATAAAACATTCTATTTCCCATGATTCCAAAAGTTCACCCAAGTGTTTTGATCTAAATCGCAATTGCAACATTTGGTTAAAAATTAGGTCTAGTATTTTTGCCCATATCGTGGCAGTGTGGAAATGATCTCAAATGAGTGCAGGAAATGCAGGAAATGATTTTAGGTTGAAGTTGAACAGTATAAAACAATCAGAATGGAGAAAGACCCATTGAAATCATTGAGAATATATGTGGCCACCCTAGGGTCACGCACTCGTCATAAAGCAAATGTAGAACTTTTATTAATCAAAAACATAAAATACCGTCAAATAGTGTCCAACATTTGAAAAATACCATATATGATATGATATTTTGGCTATATCGCCCAGCCCTACTTTCAAGTGTAATTAATTTACTACTAGGCTAGGCGTTAACAATTCTCAATTAGCGAATAATACTATGTCTATTAATACGTTCCCTTGTTGGTAACTATGACAAAATCCCTGGGCCTGCTAATAGTGTCTCTACTCAAATGAGAATGAATAATAACCCAGTGAAAGCAGCAAGTAAGTCTTGTGTTGACATCCCATATCATACTGTATTGTGAATGGCAATCAGTGAAAAAGACAGTTGGCGTTGATGTTCTATTTTGCAGCCTTACCAGTTTTCTCTGGGTGTTCCTGCACGACTGGTGACGTGTTACTTGGTGGCATATCCTCCACATGGACACCAAGAGCTTCCTGTGACACAGAGGAAGAGATTACATTTTCAATACCATCTGCACCTTCAGCAAATATACACAACGTTTCCCAATTATATTTTCGACTCAGGGGATCTAAATGAACAGTTGTCTGAAACTCTTTTTTTCCCCATAACTCTCAGAGCACGAGTGTTGTGTTTTACCTTGGAAGTAAAGGACACAAAAAGTAGACCCTCCACGTCGTCCAGTTGAGGCTGCATAGCGAGAGTTACCGGGCTGCTTGTTAACGTGACAGCCGCTTTCGCCACCTTAGTCCCCTTACTGACTTTTCCTGCATTGCTCCAACGATTGCCCCCTGATTTCCGCCCCTTCTTCCATGGCTTTGGGACGGCAAAGGGTGAGGTGGTTGGGGTTGGAAGTGAAGGTGAGGGGTTAGGTTTGGGAGCGATCTTCTGTAATTTGGATCTTTTAGGGGTTAAGCTGGCAGCCTTGCCCTCTTGAGGTTCGGCAACCAAAATGGGCGAGGTCATGGTGGGTTCTACAAGCGTAACCTTCTTTGAGGACGGAACCTCAGACTTCATTGGTTCTACAGTGGAAGGTTCTGAAGGCTTTGAACAGCTGTTGGTGTGTAACACAGCATACTGTGTAGCATTATGAGTGTTTGCAGTCAGGCTGGCCTGTATGAAGGGGTCCGTCCCAGCCCCACCTTGTCTCTCCTCCCCAGACCCCTGTCTCTCCCCAGGCCTGGAGGCTCCTGAAGACAGGGCTAGCTGGGCTTGGAGGTACCGTCTGTGGAAGACGTGGTCACCGTCACTATCGTCAAGATCTATCCCCTCCTCACTGGCAGACACATCAGTCTGGCTGGCATCGGAGTCTGCTGTAGGGGCTGTACCAGGGGCAACTCTCCTCAGCTTCGCTGAGACTTCAGCCTCCACAGGGTGAGTAGTAGAGAGATAATCTTTCTTCATGCTACAACACAATGAGCGATTTGTTCTAAATATGAAAAAATAAATTAAATTGGATCGGTGTATCAAAAATGTATGTCAAAATTAATAACATTGAGTGAACACACATCCAGGAAAACGTACAGTTATTACTATAACTACTGTTCCCTAAAGGAGGAAAACGAGGTACAACACAGCTGTGGGGAGATCGGGTGCTAGTTCCCTCTACTGAAGAACATTAGAATCACATCCGACAAGGCCAATGAACACTGTGCCTCACCGGAAGATAAACCCCATGCACGGATAAATATCTTAAATTCAGTACCGCTCTTCACCGACCCCAGAACTGGGCAGCGCGGGCCGAACAGTTGTTCTACCTCATTTCCCTCCTTCAGGGAACCGTAGTTATAGTCATAACCTAATTAAATAAGTTTCCTTTTAGTCGGTCAACTCGGTACAACACAGCTACGGGGACATGAAATCACACCCCAAGCCAACCCCAGCAGACACCAAATGAAATGGCCAATGGCAGACCACCCAGAGTTCCAACCTGACAGGAAAACCTGCGGTCCCAGGTACTGCGCAATCTGCGCACTGCCTAATGACCTTCTCCTGGCCTAGCCATAAGGGCAGTGAAATCCAAGCGATAAAACCTCACAAAAAAGTGTGTGGCGATGCCCAACTTGACACAGCACAAATATCTCCTACAGGCAACCCTTTAAAACAACGCCCAACACGCAGACAGACCCCTGGCGGAGTGAGCACATACATTGTTAGGCAATTCCTGCGTTTTGCTGTCATATGCCAGAAAAATTGCCTCCACAATCCAGTGCTTTTCCAAAATGCTGTTTGGAAAGCACTCTACCACGAGCCGGATTATCAAACCAGACAGACAGTTGGTCACACAAACGTACACCCTTGGTCCGCTCAAAGACACAGGGAATGTAAGCTAGAGACCTGTAGGATAGTCATGACTAGGGTTGCAAAGCGGCGGAAACTTTCCTGTAAATTTTGGGGAATTTTTCTTAAATGAACTTTAATTCATTATGTGGGATACACAAGGCAATTCTAGGTCTTGTGGCATATTTTGGTTAAACTATCCCCAATTCGGGCCTCCCGGGTGGCGCAGTGGTCTAGGGCACTGCATCGCAGCGCTAGCTGCGCCACCAGAGTCTCTGGGTTCGCGCCCAGGCTCTGTCGCAGCCGGCCGTGACCGGGAGGTCCGTGGGGCAACGCACAATTGGCCTAGCGTCGTCCGGGTTAGGGAGGGTTTGGCCGGTAGGGATATCCTTGTCTCATCGCGCTCCAGCGACTCCTGTGGCGGGCCAGGCGCAGTGCGCGCTAACCGAGGGGGCCAGGTGCACGGTGTTTCCTCCGACACATTGGTGCGGCTGGCTTCTGGGTTGGAGGCGCGCTGTGTTAAGAAGCAGTGCGGCTTGGTTGGGTTGTGCTTCGGAGGACGCGTGGCTTTCGACCTTCGTCTCTCCCGAGCCCGTACGGGTGTTGTATCGATGAGACAAGATAGTAATTACTAGCGATTGGATACCACGAAAAAAAATTGGGGAGAAAAGGGGGTAAAAGAAAAATGAAAAGAAAAAATGAAAAAAACTATCCCCAATTCAATGGAATTGCAACCCTCTGCATGCACAGTGCATTCTTCCATCACATGTGCAGTGCACTCTTCCACTACATGTGCAGCTGATTCTCAAGACCTTGCACACTAATGAGATGCTATTGAGGCCACACTACTACACTGTCTGAGCCAAGGACTACATGCTTTCTGGTTTTGATTGCAATACTGGGTGGGGTGAATATATTTTATATGACATACATGATTTTTTGTTAACTAGTAAATAGTAGTCTAGAGCAAAGTGTGTTTAAATCATTTCTAACTTGTTAACAATTTCTGCTAGTTAGTTTTTGCTACCATGTGGGTTTTAGTTTGCTTGAGCCTGCTAATTGAGGAGTGTTAATTCACCTGTTTCCATACATGTTTCATTTAAAAACATGTAACTTACAAAAGGAGTTGTTTAATCTAACTGCTTAACTATTTATCTGAACATTGAATTGTATTTGGGATTTTTTACAATATTTTTCCTAATCTTTAAAGGAAAATGCCACGGGCACTGTCTGATGTGTGGAGACATTTCACTGCAGCTAATGTAGAAGGAAAAGCTGTGTACATTTGCAAATACTGTGCCAAATCATATTTGAAGAATCAACAAAGATGCAGAATCATCTGGCTAAGTGCATAAAGTTCCCTCAGCGCTCACAACAAGCAACCTCTAACAAAGTCCCTCTACTTCTATTTGAGGTGAAAATTATGAATCAGACACCTTATCGATAGAAACAGCTCATGATCCTCCTGGAATCAAAAGTTTTTTTGACTCAATGGAGGAACGTAGTCAGAGAAATGCTGATGAATGTCTTGCTCGAGCTGTGTATGCAACTTGTTCACCTCTGATGCTCACAGGCAATGTGTTTTGGAAGAGCTTTCTGAATGTTCTTCGCCCAGCATACACCCCTCCAACCAGACATGCTTTATCTACTCATTTGCTGGATGCAGAGTTCAACAGAGTTCAGGTAAAGGTCAAACAAATCATAAAGAAAGCTAACTGTATTGCAATCATCTCTGATGGGTGGTCGAATGTTCGTGGGCAAGGAATAATTAACTACATCATCTCCACCCCTCAACCAGCATTCTACAAGAGCGCAGACAAAGGACAACAGACACACCGGTCTCTACATTGCAGATGAGCTGAAGGCAGTCATCAATGACCTTGGACAACAGAAGGTATTCGCACTGATGACAGACAATGCTGCAAACATGAAGGCTGCTTGGTCTAAAGTGGAGGAGTCCTACCGTCACATCACACCCTTTGGCTGTGCTGCTCATGCATTAAATCTGCTCCTCAAGTACATCATGGCACTGAAAACAATGGATACACTCTACAAGAGAACCAAGGAAATGGTTAGGTATGTGAAGGGTCATCAAGTTATAGCAGCAATCTACCTCATCAAGCAAAGTGAGAAGAATAAGAGCACCACATTGAAGCTGCCTAGCAACACCCGTTGGGGTGGTGTTGTCATCATGTTTGACAGTCTCCTGGAGGGGAAGGAGTCTCTCCAAGAAATGGCCATATCACAGTCTGCCAATATGGACAGCCCCATCAAGAGGATCCTCCTGGATGATGTATTTTGGGAGAGTGGTAAGCAGCCTGAAAACTATAGCAGTAGCCATAGCACGGATTGAGGGAGACAATGCCATCCTGTCTGATGTTCAGACTCTGCTTGCAGATGTAAAAGAAATCCATACTGCCTTGCCCACTTCACTGTTACTCCAAGCAGAGGACACTGCAGTTCTGAAATAAATCAAAAAGCGTGAAAACTGCCTGAAACCCATACACGCCGCAGCGTACTTGGGGTCCAAGTCTGGCAAGAGCGTCCTGTCTGGTGCAGAGATCAACAAGGCCTATCGTGTCATCACTACTGTCTCGCCACCTTGGCCTGGATGAGGGCAAGGTTCTTGGCAGTCTGGCGAAGTACACTTCCAAGCAAGGGCTTTGGGAAGGGCTTTGGGATGGAGATGTAATATGGCAGTCATGCCAACATATCTCAGCCACCAGCACATTCTGGCCTGCCAACAACGGGAGAAAATGCCTGAGCACTATGTACACCACCAACAGCTCCAGGTAATTGATGTGCAGCGTGCTCTGCGACACTGTCCACAACTCCGGATTGAGCTGCCCTCGCACAGTGCATCCCACCCTCGGGGTGATACGTCTGTCGTGATCACCTATTAGGATATAACTGGAACCATGGGGTCCCCAGCAACCAAAGCCGCGGGTCCCTCCACCGAGCCAGAGCCCATAAGCATGACTGGGATATCCGGAGTGACCAGTTTAGGTGGCACGACACGTCCATGCGAGTGTATCACACTGAAAAAACACGGTGGGCCGTCAGATTTTACGAAAACATTGTGTGATTTACTCAAACATGTTTTGTTTCTCCTCTCAATATGATTTCTTTGCTTGTAATCAATGCAACACGAAGCAAAATCAGATGTACTAGTTTGAATCATGTAGGGGGAGTGTGAACCAATAAAGTTAATTCATGCGGAGTAACAATTCAAACCGCGCGGGAGAAGAATCTTCCAGAAAGAACGCTGGCGGGTTAGCGGAGAAGACAGTACCTAGAATCTTGGTCAAGGTAAGCATGGTGGTTGATTTTATTCAATGTTTGTCTGTGTTGTTGTAGTCAGAATTGTAAGCAGTAACGTTATTAGTGGTTGCTCGATATCATCATTTTGTGCTCGTGTCTGAAACATATCGGCACGGCAGCTAAAGGTAAAAGACGATGTTGCTAGCTAGCTTCTATGAACAGTAAAACAAGACTAGGTCAAGATTTACATTTTGTAAGGAGGTAGTTGGCGAAACACCATGATAGTTACCTATTGTTCAAGAACTTCGAATTTACCAAGCCAAGAACTAATTAAGGTTTGCTGAGGAGTGCACATTGCTTGAGCTAGCTAACATGCTAGCTAACTTGCTACCTAACTAATGCTTTGGTGCTTGTGGACGACATCGTCTGCAATCACTTTGCAGCAGCATTTAGTGTGCCAATTTTTTTTTCTTGTGAGGTAAATGTATTAAAAAAATTAAGTAAAAAAAATATTTTTCATTACATATTTGAGATCTAATGATTATACACCTAATCCTTTGAGATAGGTGCTTTCATGCATTTTAACAGTTTGCCCATGGCTGCCTGCATGTTGTAAAATGTGGTGCAAAGGTGACATAGACTTATTGAAATGGGATGTGGAGTTCATTTTAGCAGTTGAACAGTATTACTTTATATTATGGGTGTCCATTTATCAATACATTTAAAATGATAAAATATTTCAACATATGTGCATATGAGTGGATGCATGCATAAATCAATAGAAAATTGAATCAAACATTTCATAATGAAAAAAGGTATTTAATGGATAAAATGTATATTTACAGGTCCATGATGTTTGCCTCCTACATTTGAGCTGCTTTGTCTACCCATTCAAAGGCTATATAGTGTTGGTGAGAACTTTTATCAGTGGTTGTTTTAGGTTGTGGAAATGTAAGGGGTGTTCAGAATTGGTGTCAAGTAGGTCCCAAAGTTAAAGCACCCACATTATGGCCGTACTGTCCGTTACCCATGTACATACATTGACTGTCCATGTGCATTTAAGACCTGGGATGCCTTAATTGTGCACCAAAGTAAAGTCCACTCAACAGAGGTTACTAAAAATCTTACTGAGAAGTGTTCTTTCACTGTATGTGGAGGATGGAGAACCAGTTTGAAATACAAACTGGCAAACTACCGCACTCGCCCTGAGAAGACTGGGATGTCCAGAGGTGAAGATTAAGTCCTTGAAGCACAAACCTGCAGGGAAGTCAAGTACAGCCTATGGTGTTAAAAAGACAAAGAGAGCAGAAGTGAACTTTTGCCCCACATATCCCTCAGGAGAAACAGAAGAGAGCCTCGGGGACATGCGGAAAGCTCTACTGTCCAATGTGAAGAAAGGGAACAACAGAGAGACAGTGAAGTTCAAAATGGAGAAGACATGAAGTTATCCGTGACGCACCCATGGTAGAGGACTTCATGGCAAGATGGCCTGCGCTCTTTAATGTCATTGAGATAAATTAGCCATGCCAAGTTATTTCTCTCCCTAGAGAGAACCCTCCAGTTTGCTGATGGTGTGATCATCTCCAGTCTATTCTCCTTTCTGCAGTTTTTAATCAAATTTGTTTAACTACTATTTTCAGGTCAATGCTGAGTTTAAGAGAATCACCACAACCCCACTCCAGTCCAAATGTATTTCTCAACTTGATATACACTCAGATAAACTGCTGAAGTTGTTCCAAAGAAGAGGAGGACAGCTGGGCAGAAGACTCATATCAATCATGGCACCTATGGCTGATGTAAGAATTAATTATGCTTCAAAAGACACATTCATATGTGGTTCTACACCAAAAGTTGACTTCAAAATAAAACATACATTTAAAAAAATCCTTCTCTTTTGTTAGAATAGCAACATAGATGTCAGACGAGAGTGCATCCTAAAAGGGAGTGTGTGTGTGTATATGGGTGAAGACCCAGAAAAGCTTGTTCAGGAATGTGGTATGCGTTTCCTTCTTCCTTCTCTTCCTCTCCTGTTCCGTGCCACCATCATATTCCATCACTAGCTATTCTATTACTGTGTCATCTCCTCGGTCTTCCATCTTATTTCATTAGCTGCGGTTAGATGCACCATTTTTTTCTTCCAGAATTGTATCATTCAGATGAGACTCAATGTCTTTTTTTGGTTTGCATGAATGCTGAATACAGCGATCGAAATTGGCTGTGTCTCAAATGTAATCTGAATAGAATGGAAATCTTGGTTAGAATTACTTCATTTTTGCCTTGTAAAATGCAGGTTTCAAATATTGCCAGCAGTTCTTGATTTAGTTGACACTTAAAAGGACTCTAGTCTTGATTTATTTCGGTCTGTATCATGCTCTTGTGCTTCATGAGCTATACTTTTTGCAACCTAGAGTCCCTGACTGTAAACACTTCATTGATGAATGATTCATGTTGTATGACTGACCAGTTTTGCCTTTGTGTCTTGTTCAGGGCATGGATGAAGAGTCCACCAAGGCAGCCATTGAGGACACTACTGTGGGGATCTACATGATCAAAGACCATGTGAGTGAGGAACCAGAGGACACTGGGATTATCCTTGAAGGCGTCAAGGTGCTGCAGGATCTGGGCAACGTAGCATTTGCTGTTGCGATGCTGTTCGGCCTCATGTATGCCATGAACCTCAGTTACCCTACCGAGCTCCGCTACACTAAGTCTTTCAGAAGGTTTTAATGGAACTGAATGGGGGAAACTTTCTAACAAAGCTGTTGCATTTAAAAACAGGCTGTTTCAGTGAGCCGTTTTGTGGTGCGTTTCACATTGTATGTTCGATTTACGTTGAACTTGTTAGATTGTTCACAAAAACCCAAAACAGAATGAGCATGTTTAAAGACGGAGCTATCGTGATTTTGTTAGACATTTTGTATGGTGTTTTGAGTAGATGCCCTTAATTTTCTTTGCGGCTTATGGAAAAAGTTCAGTTTCACTTTGTACTGACTTTTAGTCAATAGAATTAACATGCACCAATATGTACACATACCTACCTCATTCTTTGTCTGTTACTCCTTATGAAAAATAACTACCTCATTTTGTAACAAAATGCATTAGAGTGTGACCAATCGTTGTTAGGACAAGTCTTTTTTATACAGATATATAGCCTACATTACTGTGATTTAGACCTGTGCAATTCATTGAAACGAAATGCGCTGAAATGGAGTGAAACAGCTCTTCTCTTGACTCATTATGAAACCCAGAGACTGAACATGGGAAACCAGCATGAGTGTGTAACGCCACCTGCTCCCTCAACTCTGCTACCACTAGCCAATCATCCAAGTAGTCCAATATCCTGAACCCCAGACACCACATAGGTGCCAAACCCACCTCCACAACTTTGGTGAAAGTGCAAGGCCAGAGGGAAAGCCCGAAACTCATAGGCTACAGCCTCGAAATGGAACCTCGGGAACTTTCTATGAGGGGCATATATGGTCACATTAACCGACGCATTCTTCAGGTCGATGGAGGTGAACCAATCGCCCTGGCGCACTGACTGTAACAACCAGCTGTTTGTGAGAATTCTGTATTTGTAGACCCCGAGGTGCTTGTTCAGGGCACACAGGTCTAAAAATGGGACACAAAGTCCCGCCCCGTTTTGGAACCAGGAAATACCGTCTGTACCAACAATACTGGGCCTCTGACATAGGAACCACTCATATTGCCTTGTTCTGGAGAAGGGAAGAAAACTCCTCTCTCAAAACGGGCGCTGAGGCTTCCAGAACAGTCGATGTAATGACGTCATAAAAACGAGGGGGACGCACAACGAATTGTAGCCTTTACCCCAATGTCACCGTTTGCATAATCCAGGGCGACACTGCGCATGCGCGTCGTTGGTCGACACAGACAGTGAGTCTCCCGTAAAGTGCCATCTGAAGGTGGACTGGGAGAATTTGGTTATTATTTCCACCACTTTTGAGAACTGAGTGTCTGACTGTAAGCTCACGTGGAGGACACAACACTCTTGACACCTGTGAAGACCGTGGAACTTGGTGTAGAAACAATGTGTTTAAGTGCCGACATTTGCCTGAAGCCCGGTCCACTCTGGGTTGGCCGTGCCACTTGGGGATACTGTTGTCACAGCAAACTTCTGGGGAGGGGACCATGTCACATCCCTCTCATCTCGCTAGGTGCGCGGGGGCTGCTGATCTATGGGCAGACTCCGCTGGGAAGGCAGAGTTTGTACCTTCACGCCAACAGCGTGAGACTAAAATATTTAATGATAATAGGACCGAAATGTTTGGCTAATGGCTAGGAATGCCTTGGAGATCGACCAGTCAATCGCGATCGACCAGATAGTAAGAGAAGGTACACCTTGTCAAGCTGCGCCCCCACTCCACTGACAATCACGCAGCTGCTCGACATAGATCAATGAACGGCGCACTAGCAGCCAGGGCTTGTCCCGCTGCCCCGAAGCCAAGTCCTCCATCTCGATCTCAGAAAAAAACCTGGAACTAGCCAGAGACAACATGTCGTCATCCGAATGTGAGTCCTGTGTAACACCGAAAGAGACCGAGATATCAGCTCGCTCTGATTATACAAAACATTAAGAACAACTGCTCTGCCATGACATAGACTGACCAGGTGAAAGCTAAGATCCCTTATTGATGTCACTTGTTATATCCACTTCAATCAGTGTAGATGAAGGGGAGGAGACAGGTTAAAGAAGGATTTTTAAGCCTTGAAACAATTGAGACATGGATTGTGTAGGTGTGCCATTCAGAGGGTGAATGGGCAAGACAAAATATTTAGGTGCCTTTGAATGGGGTATGATAGTAGGTGCCAGTAACACCGGATTGTGTCAAGAACTGCAACGCTTACGGGTTTTTCACGCTCAACAGTTTCCCGTGAGAATGGTCCACCACCCAAAGGACATCCATCCAACTTGACACAACTGTGGGAAGCATTGGAGTCAACATGGGCCAATATCCCTGTGGAAATGCCTTTTATGCTCGCTTCAAGGCAAGCAACACTGAAGCATGCACGAGAGCACCAGCTGTTCTGGATGACTGTGTGATAATGCTCTCGGTAGCCGATGTGAGCAAGAACTTTAAACAGGTCAACATTCACAAAATCGCGGGGCCAGATTGATTACCAGGACGTGTACTCGAAGCATGCGAGGACCAACTGGCAAGTGTCTTCACTGACATTTTCAACCTCTCCCTGACCGAGTCTGTAATACCTACATGTATCAAGCAGACCGCCATAGTCCCTGTGCCCAAGGAAGCGAAAGTAACCTGCCTAAACGATTATCGCCCCGTAGCACTCACATCAGTAGCCATTAAGTGCTTTGAAAGGCTGGTCATGGCTCAAATCAACAGCATCCTCCCGGACACCCTAGACCCACTCCAATTCACATACCGCCCCAACAGATCCACAGATGACGCAATCTCAATCGCACTCCACACTGCCCTTTCCCACCTGGAAAAAAGGAACACATATGTGTAAACACCTCCCTCTGCAACTGGATCCTGGACTTCCTGACAGGCCGCCCCCAGGTGGTAAGGGTAGGCAACAACACGTCTGCCATGCTGATCTTCAACACTGAGGCCCCTCAGGGGTGGGTACTTAGTCCCCTCCTGTACTCCCTGTTCCCCCACGACTGCGTGGCCAAACACGACTCCAACACCATCATGACGTTTGCTGATGACACAACAGTGGTAGGCCTGATCACCGACAACGATGAGACAGCCTATAGCTAGGAGGTCAGAGAACTGGCAGTGTTGTGTCAGGACAACAACCTCTCCCTCAATGTGAGCGAGACAAAGGAGCTGATCGTGGACTACAGGAAAAGGCGGGGTCGAACAGGCCCATGTTAACATCAACGGAGCTGTAGTGGGTGTAATTGGTGTCCACATCACCAATGAACTATCATTGTCTAAACACACCAAGACAGTCGTAAAGACGGCAACACCCTTTCCCCCTCAGGAGACTGAAAAGATTTGGCATGTTTCCTCAGATCCTCAAAAAGTTCTACAGCTGCACCATCGAGAGCATCCTGACCGGTTGCATCACCGCCTGGTATGGCAACTGCTCGGCATCTGACCGTAAGCAGAGGGTAGTGCGTACTGACCCTACAGAGGGTAGTGCGTACGGCCCAGTGGCCAAGCTTCCTGCCATCCAGGACCTATATAATAGGCAGTGTCAGAGGAAAGCCCATAAAATTGTCAGAGACTCCAGTCACCCAAGTCATAGACTGTTTTCTCTGCTACCGCACGGCAAGCGGTACCAGAGCGTCCAGGACCAAAAGGCTCCTTAACAGCTTCTACCCCCAAGCCATAAGACTGCTGAACAATTAATCAATTGGCCACCGGACTATTTACATTGACACCCCCCCCCCCCCCCCCCCATTTGTTTTGTACACTGCTGCTACTCGCTGTTTATTATCTATGCAGTCACTTCACCCCTACCTACATGTACAAATTACCTCGACTAACCTGTACCCCCTGTAGATAGCCTCGTTATTGTTATTTTATTGTGTTACTTTTTATAATTTTTTTACTTTAGTTTATTTGGTAAATATGTTCTTAACTCTTCTTGAACTGCACTGTTGGTTAAGGGCTTGTAAGTAAGCATTTCACGGTAAGGTCTACACTTGTTGTATTCGGCGCATGTGACAAATAAAGTTTGATTTGGTCGCACGAGCTGGTTTGATCCAGGGCAGCCAGAGCATGCACCCAGCTGAGACATACACGACAACACTTATGAATATCATTCAAAGACATGGTGAAACCTCATGACTGTGGGCAAGGTTGTGAATTCGAACCCAGCTTAAAAGCCTTAGTTGACTCGTTCGTGCTAGTCATCTTACTTACAACCAGTTACCGAGGCTAAACCGCCATAAGAAAAACCTGTGGATGGTGAGGCTTCCGGTGAGGCATGGTGTTCGTTCACTGGCCTTGTCAGATGTGATTCTAATGTTCTTCAGTAGAGGGTGCTAGCGCGCAAACTCCCCATTGCTGTGTCGTACTGAGTTGACCGACTGAAATGGAACAGCTGAATTACAGTACAACGTGATAACAAAAAGCTTCACTAACCTGAGATCAGCCACGCCACTCACAATCTGCTCAGTCCCCTCACGACCATCGGGCCTAGCGGAGCTCAGACCAGGGGAGCGGGTATCTCCCTTCCCCGCCTGAGACTGCTCTGGCCTGGGCTTGGTGAGGCGCGGGCTGCCGCTGTCCTCCCGGAAGCCCTTAGCAAAGGGATTATAGTCTATCTTCAGCTGGGTGATCCTGGTGTTCTGGTACGACGTCACAGCATAGAACTCTGTCTGCGGAAACGTGAAGGTCATGACCTTCGGACTGAAAAGCTGGAGGTAGAGCATCTTAGGGTCAAAGCCAAGGTCTTCTCCATCTGCGACGGGGATCACGTGTAAACTGGGCCTGTAGCGGTGCATGGAGTGCAACATCACATGCCCCTCCTGGTCCAGGCAGTGGTTAGTCAGTTTGAGTTTATAGAAGGAGACCAGGCTGGCCATCCAGACCTTCCCCAGGGCTGATGAGTCCTGGTGGGGGAAGACTCTGCGTGAGGCCTGGCTGAGTGGTTCGCCAGGACCACTGGGTTCCCATTCCAGGTTCCAGCGATGGCGGTATGTGTCGATGGGGGTGATTGACAGGACAAGAGCATAACGGCGTGTTGGTTCCAGACCCGTCAGGCGGTAGCGGCAGTAGGGGAACATGCGCCGGCCCTGCTTTGTCAGGATCATCTCGGTTCCACAGCGATGGAACTCCTTCCAGACACTGCTGTTCTCCAGAGTGACCCCCACACCGCCGCATGACCTCACCGCTGAGAGGCCTCCCTCCTCGGGCTGCAGGCCTCCGGGGGCTGGGCTACTGGCAGCGGGTGATGAAAACGGTGAGGGGAGGGCTAGTTTGGCATCACTGTTTGTCATGGTGGCAGCTGGTGATGGAGATGCTGATGCTATGGGTGGGATGGCTGCCTTAGCATCAGTGTTTGCCTTACTATACATGGGTAAGGCTATAGTTCCACTCGCTTCTTTGTTTGTAATGGCGTCAGTGGATAAAGCTATGCCTAAGTTAGCTTCACTGTGTGTGGATGATGCCACAGCCAGGTTGACTTCAGTGTTTGTTATGGCATCGGTGGATGAAGCCATGGTTACGCTGGTTAAGCTCGCATCCTTGCCTGTCATGGTTACAGATTGGTCCTCCACCCCATCCTTGTAGGCCAGGCTTGGCTTACAGGTGACGCTGTCAGGTGAAATTGATGTGGTAATAGCCAAGTCCTCTACCCACTCCTCCATTACAGTAGGGTCCTCCGTAGTAAATTATTTTTGTTTAAAGCACATCAAGTTGAACTATGGTTATTTTCAGTTGACATCCTGGAAGAATCCAAAATATGTTGTTATGTTAGAATAATGGCTCATGTCAGTGACCAGATACTAGAGAACTAACATGTCAGGATGTCTACATGAATTATTATGGCATCAAAAATAACATTTAGCTGTCCAAATTGTATGTAAGAAATAATGTGTTGTAACATGATGAGATAGATTTTTTTTAAATGCATTGTTTTCATATTTGTGACAGACATGTCATATTCACTGTCTGCTATAGAGTGAAGAAGTGTAGATTCATCCAAAAACTGTAGGCCATTCCCAAAAGCTTGGACTAAATGTGGCTTACACCACACTTTACATCCATTTCCTGTTGTTTATCAGCTTCTAGTGTTTGGGAATTTGATCGAACAAGGGCATTGTATTCATGCAATGTGTCCTTCAAGTGTAGCGAGAGAAATTGCTCACTATGCTCTCTTCATTTGGTAACTTGCTCCAAAGCTCGGGCAGAGAACACAGTCTTCCGTCAGCTCCTAAACCAGAGACTAGCTACTCACCTGCACAATTAATGCAAGACCCTCTGGGGAGAATCTAAGTTGATTAATTAGTCTACTAGCCTACATTAGCCTACAAAACATTAAAAAATAGTTACAAAATATTACAAAAGTATTAGACTAAATGTTTAACAATTGTACGCACTGGTAACCAGGGTTGGGGAGTAGCCTGTTACATGCAATCTGATTACAAAAAAATTAACCACATACATTACCAACAAAAATATTGTAATCAGATTAGATACTTTTGAAAAACTAGATTACTTCTTGGATTCATTTTAAATTCAGAAAGGATGTTTGCCAATACACTGACACCTTTGTTTTCTCAACGACATTCAATTCAGCATTGAAAAAAGGCACAGATTTAAAGAGTCTGACCACAAGTCAGAGACCACTATGACAACACACCAAAGGCATTTGATGGATCCTTTTTGTCTTCTTCTAATGCATTTTTCTAATGTGAAAGTAATCAGATTACATTACTGAGATTGGGTAATCCAAAAACTACAGATTACAGTTTTGGATAGGTATCTAGCTACTTGCTGATTGCACTTAGAAAGTAACATACCCAACCCTGCTAGTAGCCTAGCCAAAAGGTCCATTCAAATTCACATTTTCATTCATCAAAATGTATGTTAGAGGCTAAAATTCAATTAATTACATTTCCCATTGGAGTCTTCTTGTCAATTTCAGTTCAGAAAAAATGCAAACGGTCCTTTCATGTATAGACGTGCGTAGGATATTGGAGGTTTTATCACTAATGTTTGTTAAATATGGTTATTCCAAATCATATTTCTTCTCACTTATCAAACAAACCATTGTTTTCCATGAACTTTAAATGAACTATTTCTTAAAAAACACAGGCCAGTGGAGTAGCCCTTAAAAGTTGTTTGACACCACCCTTCGTCCTGTCCTCACCAAGCCATGTTGTAAGCCTCCATGTATTTAGTCAGCAAGTTAAAAAGTTGGCCATTCACTGACGCCTACCTTTCACAACCGTAACGTTAGTTTGTGTTGCGCTGTTTGGAGAGCAATTACTACAGCGCAAACTCCAACTGTTGCGTGCCGTCATCGAAACAAAACGCCTCAAAATAATCTTCGAGTATGCACATTAACTCACAAATGGAGGCCGCCGAAGCCACGCAACGTAGCATCGACCATGCACACCGTCGACCAAGGCGCATGCACAACATCAACCCGCAATGGCGCGTGATTTACCACGCCAGCGCGAGGGAAAGCGGGAGTCCATCCCGTGGATATCTGCCACCTCGAGCCCAATTCTTGGCCTCGGACATGTCTGTGCAATATCCAACAAATACACAAATTGACTCTACCTTTGTGAATCGTGTAGGAATCGGATAGTGTTGTGACTCTCTTCAAATCGTGTGCATGTCCTTCCACTTCTTGGCTACCTCTCACTCCTTTCGAACATCTATTCTATTTAAATGCTCACTCCACGGAGGCACACACACACACATCCGTGCTCGGGGTGTGACGTAAGAGTCACCATGGCGGCACACACACTTGGGTTCGGTTGGTATGTGTTTCGCAGGCTCCCTCCAGAGGTTTAGCGGGCTGTTTCTAAGGTGCAACGGCCACACAAAGGCATGAAAGACTACCGACTCAATCTTTAGTCCAACTGATAATGCGATTAAAAAAAACGCGCAGCAGCTCTGTTTTGAACACCTATATTGGGGAAAAGGAAACATTTAGCCTATATTACTGCTGTGTGTGTGTCTGTTTGGTTGTTGGGCATCTGTTTGCCTGTCTGTCTCATATTTGGTCTGTCTGTCTGTCTGTATGACGATAGTCGGTCTGTCTTAGGTCTACCTGTCTGTATAATATGTTTCTGTATGTCTGTCTGTCTGGTGATAGTCTGTCTTTTTTATGTCTGTCTGTCTGCTGATGGTCTGTTTGTCTGTCAACAGAATGAATGGGGCGGCTGCTAGCCTAGTGGTTTGAGCGTTGGGCCAGTAACGGAAAGGTTGCTCGATCGAATCCCGGAGCTGACATGGTAAACATCTGTTGTTCAGCCCCTGAACAAGGCAGTTAACCCACTGTCCCTGGGGGTTGTAAATAAGAGTTTGTTCTTAACTGATTTGCCTAGTTAAATAAAGGTTTTTAAAAAACTGTGAAAAGTTAAACATTTACTAGCCATAGTAGGCATAACATGCTAGGCCCTTACCATATGCCATCAATACACTGAATAATAGGAGTTTATTTATTGTCTGGGACTGGAGCTTATAGCCCTACCATATAATTTCCCAATGTCAAAGTGTGCAAGTTGTTACATTGTAGCCAGACTGCAATGTCAGAAAGTAAAAAATGTAGCCTAATACAATGTTACAGTAGGCTGTGTGTGAAAGAAATGATACACTTTAAAAAGTATTCTTAAAAGTCAATATTGACCATCCAGGCTACTGTTGTGAAATATAAAAGCTCAGAGTACAAAATGTTACATTGTAAAGTAGCCAAACTGTTAGCAATAATAATAGCCAAAATTTTTACTTTTGCTGAGTTCATAGCAAAGTGGGAAGGGGGAATTTACCGCCATAGAGTTAGACAGAGGGCTCTAGATGGATAAAACCTATTTTGGCATAGACATTTTAAAGCAGTCAACTGGGTGGAACTTTCTATGGGGGAAGGATCACATGATTCCATCCGGGTCATCAGGAGGGATCAGCCAATGAATTAAAGTGTTGAGCAAACATTCCATAACTGTAGGTGTCAGTAAATCGCCATCCTTGGCTTCATACCTGTTCAAACTACACACTCTAGTTGGCAATATGCACCCTTTCAGTTTATTTGTCAACTCATAGAAGTAGTAGAAGAAAAAACTACTTCAAAATGGAGATGACTCAATGGCGCTGCCCGTGTGCTAACTAACACCATAATGGAACATATATAAACATATAAAGATATCTCTTTCATTCTCTATGTTTACCACATACGACTGGGAAAAATCTATTTTAACGGCCCTCCGACTGGTAATTACTGGTGGTAAACTAGTCTATCATTCTTGCGCTCCAAGTGGGAGGTGGAAATTTACCAGTTGTGAAGTTGTAAATACCAGTTGGATGTATTCATGTTCTTTGAACTCGTTGGCTAATTGCCAACAAGTTGTGTCAACAAACTAAAGGTATAGCTATCAGGCTTGTAAACCAATTATAGTGTTCAAAAACATTATGAATAGATTGCTTTAAAAAAAAAATTGTAGTTGCATGTGTAACAGTTTAACTTTATGGCGTCCCCTCGCGCGAACCAGGGACCCTCTGCACACATCAACAACTGACACCCACGAAGCGTCGTTACCCATCGCTCCACAAAAGCCACAGCCCTTGCAGAGCAAGGGGAACCACTACTTCAAGGTGTCAGAGCAAGTGACGTCACCGACTGAAAGGCTGCTAACGCGCACCACCGCTAACTAGCTAGCCATTTCACATCGGTTACACATGTAACTGCTGAAAATGCTGTAGGTGAGGTCAGAGGTCACCATATGGGAGAAGTCAGAGCTCAAGGATAATAGACACATTTCCCACTAGTAAATACCAGTTGGAGGGCCGTTCAAATGTATTTTTCCCAGTCATGTGTTAAATATATATAAAGATGAAATCTCTATCATTCTCTATGTCCCATTATGGTGTCTGGTTATGAACTGAGCTATAGCACGTGGGCCTGTATGGTTTATGCCCAGTATTTTTATATCAGTAGGCCGTGTTCAATTTCTCATTTACAGCATACCATAAATGGACAAATGTAAATTGCCCATATAGACTACTATTATATGCACCATTGTTCTAATTTTTCGCACTTTAATAACATCAACAACATGACTGCTGACTCAGCCCACGACAGTGGGAGGGAGGGGTGAAGGACAAGGAGACCAGATACAAGACTCCAGGGCCAGCCGAGTATTGCAGCCTATTGCCGTCTTCGACAGGCTGTGTGTGAGGGCGGGAGGTCCTGTCTGAACTCTTCACTTTGACAGCTTCGTTCATAACAGCTCCGCGCTGGTTGTAAAGTGCAAGAAGTATGAATGACCTGACTTCTGCATGAGGTGGTATCACCGAAAATGCTGCACGCAGTTTCTACCCAGCAGCCAGGAGACTCACATTCAGGTGTGATGAGTGTTTTAAAAGATCAAATTGACATTTCCGATCAATGAAATAACTCAATAATAAGTCATATTTGCATTTAAATTAGGCCTTCATCGGGAGTATGGAATTATGAGACGCAAAAACGAATCTATGATCCTATAAAAGGGACGACTTGTCCTATGCCATGAATCTCACACCAACAGTAATAGCAACAACAACAGCAAGACACACTTGGAAATGAAAATAGGCCCAGGCTAGTCTATTCAATTGTAGTAAGGAACTTAACCAATTTACTATTGAGATCAATTGTTAATGATTATCAATCAATAATCATCATTATTACTGTTGATTGATCACTGATTATTTTAACAAATGTGCTAAATAAAAAAATGGAAATAGTAACACAATAAAATAACAATAACAAGGCTATATACAAGGAGAAACGGTACCAGGTCAATGTGCAGGGGTACGAGGTAGTTGAGGTAATTGAGGTAATATTTACATGTAGGTAGGGGTAAAAGTGACTAGGGAATCGGGATAGATGATAAACAGAGTAGCAGCAGCGTATGTGAAGAGTGGGAAAGTGGGTCTATGGTCATGTCTACACTTGACACTTACATGCGACTTTTGCTATCAAAATATGAAGATTGCGTTGAAAAGACGGGTCTAGACGGACAAAGTTTAGCTGGCTAGTTAGCTGCAATAGTTAGCTACTGCCATCAGTTGTTGTTGTGTTATTATCATATTTTGCCTATTTCACCGTTTGTAGAAAGCATACTAGCATTTGAATATACTGTAGCCCAGGAAAAGGGAATCTGGACACACTGTGGACACGGTAGACACATTTAAATGTAGGTGTAGACATATGATACGTTCGGAATTCCATGATCAGAACTCTATGATCAGAATACTAAAGCTGCATGAACTGTGCTTGGCCCTCCTATGTTGAACATAATAAACACCTCCCTATCCACCGGATGTGTACCAAACTCAGTAATAAAGCCTCTCTTGAAAAAGCCAAAACTTGACCCAGAAAATATTAAAAAACTATCTGCCTACATCAAATCTCCCATTCCTCTCAAAGATGTTAGAAAAAGCTGTTGCGCAGCAACTCACTGCCTTCCTGAAGACAAACAATGTATACGAAATGCTTCAGTCTGGTTTTAGACCCCATCGTAGCACTGAGACTGCACTCGTGACGGTGGTAAATTACCTTTTAATGGCGTAAGACCAAGGCTCTGCATCTGTCCTCGTGCTCCTTAGTGCTGCTTTTGATAGCATCGATCACCACATTCTTTTGGAGAGATTGGAAACCCAAATTGGTCTACATGGACAAGTTCTGGCCTGGTTTAGATCTTATCTGTGGGAAAGATATCAGTTTGTCTCTGTGGATGGTTTGTCCTCTGACAAATCAACCGTAAATGTCAGTGTTCCTCAAGGTTCCACTTTAGGACCACTATTGTTTTCACTATATATTTGACCTCTTGGTGATGTCATTCGTAATCATAATGTTAACTTTCACTGCTATGCGGACGATACACAGCTGTACATTTTGATGAAATATGGTGAAGCCCCAAAATTGCCCTCCCTGGAAGCCTGTGTTTCAGACATAAGGAAGTTGATGGCGAAAAATGTTTTACTTTTAATCCCGGACAAAACAGAGATGCTAGTTCTAGGTCCCAAGAAACAAAGAGATCTTCTATTGGATCTGACAATAAATTTTTAATTTTTTTATTTTACCCCCTTTTTTCTCCCCCAATTTCGTGATATCCAATTATTAGTAGTTACTATCTTGTCTCATCGCTACAACTCCCGTACGTGCTCGGGAGAGACGAAACACAACCCAACCTAGCCGCACTGCTTCTTAACACAGCGCGCATCTAACCCAGAAGCCAGCCGCACCAATGTGTCGTAGGAAACACCGTGCACCTGGCGACCTTGGTTAGCGTGCACTGCGCCCGGCCCGCCACAGGAGTTGCTGGTGTGCGATGAGACAAGGATATCCCTACCAGCCAAACCCAGACGATGCTAGGCCAATTGTGCATCGCCCCACGGACCTCCTGGTTGCGGCCGGCTTCGACAGAGCCTGGGCGCGAACCCAGAGTATCTGGTGGCACAGCTAGCGCTGCGATGCAGGGCCCTAGACCACTGCGCCACCCAGGAGGCCCTTACAATTAATCTTGATGGTTGTACAGTTGTCTCAAATAAAACAGTGAAGGACCTCAGCGTTACTCTGGACCCTGATCTCTCTTTTGACGAACATATCAAGTCTGTTTCAAAGACAGCTTTTTTCCATCTATGTAACATCGTAAAAATCAGAAACTTTCTGTCCAAAAATGATGCAGAAAAATTTGTCCATGCTTTTGTCACTTCTAGATTAGACTACTGCAATGCTCTACTTTCCGGCTACCCGGATAAAGCACTAAATAAACTTCAGTTAGTGCTAAACACGGCTGCGAGGATCTTGACTAGAACCCCAAAATTTGATCATATTACTCCACTGGCTTCCTGTTAAGGCTAGGCCTGATTTCAAGGTTTTACTGCTAACCTACAAAGCATTACATGGGTTTTCTCCTACCTATCTTTCCGATTTGGTCCTGCCGTACATACATAAACGAACGCTTTCACAAGACGCAGGCCTCCTTATTGTCCCTAGAATTTCTAAGCAAACAGCTGGAGGAAGGGCTTGCTCCTTTAGAGCTCAATTTTTATGGAATGGTCTGCCCAACCATGTGAGAGATGCAGACTCGGTCTCGACCTTTAAGACCTTTAAGTCTTTATTGAAGACTCATCTCTTCAGTATGTCCTATGATTGAGTGTAGTCTGGCCCAGGTGCGTGAAGGTGAACGGAAAGGCACAGGAGCAATGAACCGCCCTTGCTGTCTCTGCCTGGCCGGTTCCCCTCTCTCCACTGAGATTCTCTGCCTCTAACCCTATTATGGGGGCTGAGTCACTGGCTTACTGGGGCTCTTCCATGCCGTCCCTAGGAGGGGTGTGTCACTTGAGTGGTTGAGTCACTGATGTGATCTTCCTGTCTGGGTTGGCGCCCCCCTTGGGTTCATGCCATGGGGGAGATCTTTGTGGTCTATACTCATCCTTGTCTCAGGGTAGTAAGTTGGTGGTTTGAAAATATCCCTCTAGTGGTGTGGGGGCTGTGCTTTGGCAAAGTGGGTGGGGTTGTATCCTTCTTGGTTGGCCCTGTCCGGGGGTATAGTCAGATGGGGCCACAGTGTCTCCCGACCCCTTCTGTCTCAGCCTCCAGTATTTATGCTGCAGTAGTTTATGTGTCAGGGGGCTAGGATCAGTCTGTTATATCTGGAGTAGGAAGTCTTTTACATACATGTTTTACATACATGTTTATATTTAGTTCATTTAGCAGGCACTTTTATCACACCATAGTGCCATCACGTTACTGTCTCCATGGGGAAATGATGTTGAAGTATCATTTACATGTTTAAAGTGGCGTTTAAATACAGTAGATGACAAAATTCATAACAGTTACAGTACCAGTCAACGGTTTGGACACACTGTAACATGTGTGCTGAGAGTTGGGGAAGCAAGTACAGGGAGTGAATCATTTAATAAATAAATGAATGAACATGGACAAAACAAGAAACACGAGCAGCGTACAGACATGAAACAACAGAACAGAAACAATAACGCCTGAGGAAGGAACCAAAAGGAGTGGCAGATGTAGGGAGGTAATCAAGAAGGTGAGGAAGTCCAGGTGAGTCTGATGAGGCGCTGGTGCGCGTTAACGATGGTGACAGGTGTGCGTAATAATGAGCAGCCTGGTGACCTAGAGCACAGGAGAGGGAGTATGACACACACCTATTTTCTACATTGTAGAATAATAGTGAAGACATCAAAACTATGAAATAACACATATGGAATCATGTAGTAACCCAAAAAGTTTAAAAAGAAATCGAAATATATATTTTTTGAAATTCTTCAAAGTAACCACCCATTGACTTGATGACAGCTTTGCACACGCTTGGCATTCTCTCAACCAGCTTCATGAGGTAGTCACCTGGAATGCATTTCAATTAACAGGTGTGCCTTGTAAAAAGTTAATTTGTGGAATTTATTTCCTTCTTAATGCATTTGAGCCAATCAGTTTTGTGATAAGGTAGGGGTGGCCTACAGAAAATAGCCCTATTTGGTAAAATACCAAGTCCATATTATGGCAAGAACAGCTCAAATAAGCAACAAGAAAAAACAGTCCATCATTACTTTAAAACTTCTTAGGGATAGCCCCCTTTATTAAAATGTTGACCCCAATTGGTGCTTATTTGACAGAGTTACAGTCAATCAAGTGAAGAATGCCCGCGTCATTGGCGAGCCATGAAGGCGTCGCTCTCTGACCAAATTTGGTGTCCTATAGGATTTACTACACCTCTAATGATATAGTGAAGTCTGGTTACGTTCTAGGATCTCTGAGGAATAAATATGAACATGATTTGACTGGTTGAAACAACGTTTAGGGTTAGTTGATTTTCCCAGATTCCTTTCTTTGCAAAATGAACGAGCGGAAAAACAAAATCGATTGTGCATGCTATATGGACCTTTTTAGGATATAAAAAATGATTTTATCTAACAAAACGACACTTCATGTGATCACTGGGGCCCTTTAGATGATAAATCAGAGCAAGATTTCTGAATGAAAGTACACATTTCACCTTCAGAAGTGAATTTATCAAACGTATCGCTGTGAAAAAAGTATTTTGTTGTTAGGAGCTCTCCTCAAACAATAGCATGACATTTTTTTCACAGTAATAGCTACTGTAATTTGGACAGTGCAGTTATATTAACAAGAATTTAAACTTTCAGCCAATATAAGACACTTACAGATGAAGTCGGAACGTTACATACACCTTAAACTCTGTTTTTCACAATTCCTGACATTTAATCCTAGTAATAACTCCCTGTCTTAGGTCAGTTAGGATCACCACTTTATTTTAAGAATGTGAAATGTCAGAATAATAGTAGAGAGAATGATTTATTTCAGCTTTATTTCTTTCATCACATTCCCAGTGGGTCAGAATTTTACATACACTCAATTAGTATTTGGTAGCATTGCCTTTAAATTGTTTAACTTGGGTCAAACGTTTTGGGTAGCCTTCCACAAGCTTCCCACAATAAGTTGGGTGAATTTTGTCCCATTCCTCCTGACAGAGCTGGTGTAACTGAGTCAGGTTTGTAGTAGAGGTCGACCGATTAATCGGAATGGCCGATTAATTAGGGCCGATTTCAAGTTTTCATAACAATCGGAAATCGGTAATTATGGACGCCGATTTTGCCGATTATTATTATTTATTTTTTTACACCTTTATTTAACTAGGCAAGTCAGTTAAGAACACATTCTTATTTTCAATGACGGCCTAGGAACAGTGGGTTAACTGCCTTGTTCAGGGGCAGAACGACAGATTTTTACCTTGTCAGCTCAGGGATTCAATCTTGCAACCTTATGGATAACTAGTCCAACGCTCTAACCACCTGCCTCACGAGGAGCCCGCCTGTTACGTGAATGCAGTAAGAAGCCAAGGTAAGTTGCTAGCTACCATTATACTTATCTTATAAAAAACAATCAATCAATCATCATAATCACTAGTTATAACTCACATGGTTGATGATATTACTAGTTTATCTAGCATGTCCTGCGTTGCATATAATCGATGCGGTGCGCATTCGCGAAAAAGGACTGTCGTGGCTCCAACATGTACCTAACCATTAACATCAATGCCTTTCTTAAAATCAATACACAGAAGTACATATTTTTAAACCTGCATATTTAGCTAAAAGAAATCCAGGTTAGCAGGCAATATTAACCAGGTGAAATTGTGTCACTTCTCTTGAGTCAAAGTATATGCAACAGTTTGGGCCGCCTGGCTCGTTGCGAACTAATTTGCCAGAATTTTACGTAATTATGACATAACATTGAAGGTTGTGCAATGTAACAGGAATATTTAGACTTATGGATGCCACCCGTTAGATAATATACGGAACGGTTCCGTATTTCACTGAAAGAATAAACGTTTTGTTTTTGAGATTATAGTTTCTGGATTCAACCATATTAATGACCTAAGGCTCGTATTTCTGTGTGTTATTATGTTATAATTAAGTCTATGATTTGATTGAGCAGTCTGACTGAGCGGTGGTCGGCACCAGCAGGCTCGTCAGCATTCATTCAAACAGCACTTTCGTGCGTTTTGCCAGCAGCTCTTCGCAATGCTTCAAGCATTGCTCTGTTTATGACTTCAAGCCTATCAACTCCCGAGATTAGGCTGGTGTAACCGATGTGAAATTGCTAGCTAGTTAGCGGGGTGCGCGCTAATAGCGTTTCAAACGTCACTCGCTCTGAGACTTGGAGTAGTTGTTCCCCTTGCTCTGCTGCTTCGAGGGTGGCTGTTGTCGATGTGTTCCTGGTTCGAGCCCAGGTAGCTGCGAGGAGAGGGATGGAAGCTATACTGTTACACTGGCAATACTAAAGTGCCTATAAGAACATCCAATAGTCAAAGGTATATGAAATACAAATCATATAGAGAGAAATAGTCCTATAATTCCTATAATAACTACAACCTAAAACTTCTTACCTGGGAATATTGAAGACTCATGTTAAAAGGAACCACCAGCGTGGAATATGTTCTCATGTTCTGAGCAAGGAACTTAAACGTTAGCTTTCTTACATGGCACATATTGCACTTTTACTTTCTTCTCCTACACTTTGTTTTTGCATTATTTAAACCAAATTGAACATGCTTCATTATTTATTTGAGGCTAAATTGATTTTATTTATGTATTATATTAAGTTAAAATAAGTGTTCATTCAGTATTGTTGTAATTGTCATTATTACCAATAAAAAAAATTGGCCGATTAATCGGTATTGACCTTTTTTAAAAGGTCCTACAATAATCGGTATCGGTATCGGCGTTGAAAAATCATAATCGGTCGACCTCTAGTTTGTAGGCCTCCTTGCTCACACACGCTTTTTTAGTTCTGCCCACAAATTTTCTATGGGATTGAGGTCAGGGCTTTGTGATGGCCACTCCAATACCATGACTTTGTTGTCCTTAAGCCATTTTGCCACAACTTTGGAAGTATGCTTGGGGTCATTGTCCATTTGAAAGATCCATTTGCGACCAAGCTTTAACTTCCTGACTGATGTCTTGAGATGTTGCTTCAATATATCCACATAATTTTCCATCCTCATGATGCCATCTATTTTGTGAAGTGCACCAGTCCCTCCTGCAGCAAAGCACCCCCACAACATGATGCTGCCACCCCCGTGTTTCACGGTTGGGATGGTGTTCTTTGGATTGCAAGCCTCCCCATTTTTCCACCAAACATAACGATGGTCATTATGGCCAAACAGCTCTATTTTTGTTTCATCAGATCAGAGGACATTTCTCCAAAAAGTACGATCTTTGTCCCCATTTGCAGTTGCAAACCGTAGTCTGGCTTTTTTTATGGCGGTTTTGAAGCAGTGGCTTCTTCCTTGCTGAGCGACCTTTCAGGTTATGTCGATATAGGACTCGAATTACTGTGGATATAGATAGTTTTGTACCTGTTTCCTCCGGCATCTTCACAAGGCCCTTTGCTGTTGTTCTGGGATTGATTTGCACTTTTCGCACCAAAGTACATTCATCTCTAGGAGACAGAATGCGTCTCCTTCCTGAGCGGTAGGACGGCTGCGTGGTCCCATGGTGTTTATACTTGCGTACTATTGTTTGTACAGATGAACGTGGTACCTTCAGACGTTTGGAAATTGCTCCCAAGGATGAAACAGACTTGTGGAGGTCTAACATTTTTTTTCTGAGGTCTTGGCTGATTTCTTTAGATTTTTCCCATGATGTCAAGCAAAGAGGCACTGAGTTTGAAGGTAGGCCTTGAAATACATCCACAGGTACACTTCCAATTGACTCAAATGATGTCAATTAGCCTATCAGAAGCTTATAAAGCCATGACATCATTTTCTGGAATGTTCCAAGCTGTTTAAAGGCACCGTCAACTTAGTGTATTTAAATTTCTGACCCACTGGAATTGTGATACAGTGAATTATAAGTGAAATAATCTGTCTGTCTGTTGTTGGAAAAATTACTTGTGTCATGCACAAAGTAGATGTCCTAACCGACTTGCCAAAACTATAGTTTGTTAACAAGACATTTGTGGAGTGGTTGAAAAACAAGTTTTAATGATTCCAACATAAGTGTATGTAAACTTCCGACTTCAACTGTATATGTACCGACATTTGTTGTTTCTCTAAAATCTGCGATTGTGACACACGGCGTTGAATGATTTAAAACTGTCCTGTCCCGCCTATCCCTATAAGTTTTTAAGACATGAAGGTCAGTCAATCCAGAACATTTCAAGAACTTTGAAAGTTTCTTCAAGTGCAGTCGCAGAAACCATTAAACCGCTACGATGAAACTGGCTCTCATCAGGACCGACACAGGAAAGGAAGACCCAGAGTTACCTCTGCTGCAGAGGATAAGATCATTTGAGGTAACTGCACCTCAGATTGCAGCCCAAATAAATGCTTCACAGAGTTCAAGTAACAGACACATTTCAACATCAACAGTTCAAATGAAACTGCGTGAATCAGGCCTTCATGGCCGAATTGCTTCAAAGAAACCACTCCTAAAGAACATCAATAAGAAGAAGAGACTTGCTTGAGCCAAGAAACACAAGCAATGGACGTTAGACCAGTGTAAATCTGTCCTTTGGTCTGATGAGTACAAATTTCAGATTTTTGGTTCTAACCGCTGTGTCTTTGTGAGACGCAGAGTAGGTGAACACATGTGGAGATCTCCACATGTGTGGTTCCCACCATGAAGCATGGAGGAGGAGGTGCGATGTTGTGGGGGTGCTTTGCTGGTAACACTGTCTGTGAGTTATTTAGAATTCAAGGCATACTTAACCAGCATGGCTGACACAGAATTCTGCAGCAATACGCCATCCCGTCTGGTTTGCGTTGAGTGGAACTATAATTTGTTTTTCAACAGGACAATGACCCAAAACACACCTCCAGGCTGTGTAAGGGCTATTTGACCAATAAGAAGAGTGATGGAGTGCTACATCAGATGTCCTGTCCTCCACAATCACCCGACCTAAAACCAAAGGAAGATTGATTGGGATGAGTTGGACAGCAGAGTGAAGGAAAAGCAGCCAACAAGTGCTCAGCATATGTGGGAACTCCTTTAACGGCAGCGTCCCACCTCTTCAACAGCCAGTGAAACTGCAGGGCGCCAAATTCAAAACAACAGAAATACCATAATTAAAATTCCTCAAACATATACATGTATTTTACACCTTTTTAAAGATATACTTGTTGTAAATCCAGCCACACTGTCCGATTTCAAAAAGGCTTTACGACGAAAGCAAACCAAACGATTATGTTAGGTGAGTGCCTCTTCACAGAATAACACAGCCATTTTTCCAGCCAAAGAGAGGATTCACAAAAAGCAGAAATATAGATAAAATTAATCACTAACCTTTGATGATCTTCATCAGATGACTCTCATAGGACTTCATGTTACACAATACATGTATGTTTTGTTCGGTAAAGTTCTGAGTTTACATTGGCGCGTTACGTTCAGTAGTTCCAAAACATCCAGTGATTTTGCAGAGAGCCACATCAATTTACAGAAATACTCATTATAAATGTTGATGAAAATACAAGTGTTATGCATGGAATTAGAGATATACTTCTCCTTAATGCAACCGCTGTCAGATTTCAAAAAAGCTTTACGGAAAAAGCAAACCATGCCATAATCTGAGGTCAGCGCTCAGAGCCCAATCAAGACAATAATATATCCGCCATATTGTGCAGTCACCAGAAGTCAGAAATAACATTATAAACATTCACTTACCTTTGATGATCTTCATCAGAATGCACTCCCAGGAATCCCAGTTCCACAATAAATGTTTGTTTTGTTCGATAATGTCCATCATTTATGTCCAAATTCCTCCGTTGTTGTTCTCGCGTTCAGTACACTTTCCAAACTCACGACGCGCGGGCAAGTCCAGCGGAAAGTACGGACGAAAAGTTAAAGTTATATTACAGTCCGTAAAAACATGACAAACGAAGTATTGAATCAATCTCTAGGATGTTTTTAACATAATTCTTCAATAATGTTCCAACCGGAGAATTCCTTTGTCTTCAGAAGTGCAATGGAACAGAGCTCGCTCTCACATGAACGCGCATGGTCAGCGCATGTTCAGCTCATGGCAGACCTTACTCAATCCCCTCTCATTCGGCCCCACTTCACAGTAGAAGCATCAGACAAGGTTCTAAAGACTGTTGACATCTAGTGGAAGCCTTAGCTTACCAATATCCCACTGTATCTTCAATAGGAGCTGAGTTGAAAATCGACCAATTTCAGATTTCCCACTTCCTGGTTGGATTTTTTCTCAGGTTTTTGCCTGCCATATGAGTTCTGGTATACTCACATACATCATTCAAACAGTTTTAGAAACTTCAGAGTGTTTCCTATCCAAATCTAGCTTTTATGGCTGAGTAGCAGGCCGTTTACTCTGGGCACGCTTTTCATCCCTACCCCAAAGAAGTTGGGAAAGCATTCCTCATGAAGCTGTTTGAGAGAATGCCAAGAGTGTGCAAAGCTGTCATCAAAGCAAAGGGTGGCTATTTGAAGAATCTCAAATATAAAATACATTTAGATTTGTTTTACACTTTTTTGGTTACTACATGATTCCATATGTGTTATTTCATAGTTTTGATGTCTTCACTATTCAGTAGCGTGCCGTGGGGCTGGCGCCTGGGCCTTCAGTGAGGTCCTACACAGTCCCACCCGAATTAATCCACCTCTTATTATCATCATTATGATGCCATGGCTCTAGACACTATACATTTAGACAGAAACGCAGTATAACCAGGCGTTGCGTCACCTTGAAATTGACATTTTTTTTCAGAGAATTGCAGGGGAAGAGTACAATACAGTACAGTTCAACTAATAGGCAAGAACATAGTCGAGTGCAACAGAGTTATATTAATATTCTTCTTCTATCCATTTCTGGTCCACAAACTTTGAGCTTTAAGTCCCCCAAAAAATAAATACAGTGTGTTCACTAAACAGCGCATTGTCGCACCCAAAGCAGTTTCACCGTGATGATAAAGACACATAACTATTCACTGAAAATAAAAGAAAACAAATAATTTGCAACATAGGCTATTTGCCATTTTATTTTGTTAATATATAGGCTATTTAATATTAACGAAATAAAATGCGAAACATACATACACATTTAATAAAAAATAACATGCATTGTATGCCTACTCACCAAATGTCACGCCCTGGCCTTAGTATTCTTTGTTTTCTTAATTATTTTAGTTAGGTCAGGGTGTGACATGGGGAATGTATGTGTTTTTTGTAGTGTCTAGGGTGGTTGTAAGGTTTAGGGGGTTTATTAGAGTAGTTGGGTTTATGTTTAGTATAGTAGTCTAGCTGTGTCTATGGTTGAGTGTAGGTATCTAGGAAAGTCTATGGTTGCCTGAATTGGGTCTCAATTAGAGACAGCTGGTTATTGTTGTCTCTGATTGGGAGCCATATTTAAGGCAACCATAGGCTTTAGCTGTTTGTGGGGAATTGTCTATGTCGAAGTGTTTTGTGTCAGCACTGATTTTTGTATAGCTTCTTGTTGTTTTGTTTTTTCCTTCTTTAAAATAAAAGAAGTCCCGTTGACGATCGTGACACCAAAGACTGATTATTTGAACACAAAATCCTTCCTCCTTTCTTTCCTCAAGAAGACTTCAATGACTCTGTTGTACAGTCTATCTGTGCGTTTTAGTTCCACCAATAAGTCCTTTTCTATCGACATGGAGGCTAATGCTGAAAGCCGAGTCTGTCCCATTGACAGACTCCCATTGAATGTTTCAAGCAAAAAACAAAACAAAAAATCATCCAAACGTGCATTAAATCCATCAGCCATAAGCACAGTATCCCCGTCATGGTCATCATGATGTTCCAGTACGTGGTTAAACAGCTCCTTTAGGGCAACTCTCTTTTCAAAGACTGCATTGACCAATCTAGATGTATATTGCCACCTCGTTGGTGCAACCTTAGGAAGACGACGCTTGCAGATGTCATCCAGCAGTTGCGTGCGTTTAGGGGATCGTGAGAAAAATGCTGCAAGGCCATTGAGGTTGGCAAAGAAGACCTTGCATTCTTTAAGCTTTGAGGCTCCTTGAGTCAGTACTCGAATATGTTATATGCTACACTTAATTAGGTTTAAGTCCAGAGAGGCTTGAGAAATTATCTAGATCTCCATTGAGATTGTGAAGGGATCCAGATTGAGGATTTAATAGAGAACTAGAGTCATTGGCTTACATTGACACTTTTATTTTTAAGTCCTGGATTACTAACCCCTTGATATTATTGTTGAATCTGATTTTAACAGCTAACATTTCAATGGCCATAACAAATAGATATGGAGACAGTGTACAACCTTGTTTAACTCCTCTGGACAGTCAATACTTTCTGAGAAGTAACCATTACTGGGGTTGCTATACATAACTTCAACCCATTGTATAAGAGATTCACCAAAATTAAAATAGTCCAGGCATTTATATATACATTCTAGTTGTACTTTATCAAAGGCCTTTTCAAAATCTGCTATGAAGACCACGCCTGGTTTCTTCAATGTTTCATAGTGTTCTATTGTTTCAAGTAATTGTCTTATGTTATCTCCAATGTATCATCCATGTGAAAAACCTGTCTCATCAGGATGAATAATATCTGAAAAAACCTTTTTAATTCTATGTGCTATGCATTTTCACAGGATTTTTTGCATCACAACATTGATGTGTAAGGGGCCTCCAGTTTTTTAAGTGGACTGGATCTTTATACTTGCCACCGGGTTCCTGTTTCAGTAATAGTGAAATCAGATCTTCTTACTGAGATCTTCTTACTGAGCCCTTTTTTCCACCTGTCTTTGTAGGAAGTTGACTTTTGTTTAGGGCACATTGTCATGGCCGTGAAAAGAAGAGGACCAAGGTGCAGTGTGGTGAGCGTACATGTTCCTTTAATTAATAAAAATGACGCCGAACAAAACAATAAACACTACAAAAACAAACCGTGAAGCTAAAGGCTATGTGCCCTAAACAAAGTCAACTTCCCACAAAGACAGGTGGGAAAAAGGGATACCTAAGTATGGTTCCCAATCAGAGACAACGATAGACAGCTGCCTCTGATTGAGAACCACACCCGGCCAAACACAAAGAAATAGAAAACATAGAAATAAAGAAACTAGAATGCCCACCCTAGTCACACCCTGGCCTAACCAAAATAGAGAATAAAAGCTTCTCTATGGCCAGGGCGTTACACACATAGCCTTTAGCTTCACGGTTTGTTTTTGTAGTGTTTGTTGTTTTGTTCGGCGTCTTTTTTCCAAATAAAGAGAAAATGTACGCTCACCACGCTGCACCTTGGTCCTCTTCTTTTCACGGCCGTGACAGTTCATTAATATCATCACCCCTTTTGAACTTCTTTGCCCATGACAGAAATACATTTCTCCCTCCCAGTCCCGTTTCTGTACAATGTCATCTATAGTTGCAGTGTGAGTTTCCTGTAAACAATAGATATTATATTCCTTCTCTTTTAGCCAGGTAAAGAGTGATTGTCTTTTTTAATTATCTCCATTTTAACTCCTCCACATTTACTGGATTGGTTGAACAGTGCAGAAGAGAACCTCCCCCGACAGTTTTTTTTCTTCTTGTCAAGTCCAGTATGTAGATGATCTAATTTCAGGCGTTTCTTTTACGCCTGCTAAATTAGGTTACTGTTACATGCTGACTAGACTGGGAGCGGGTGTGTGTCGGCGTGCTCCATCGTGCGCATGCTGATTTTGTCCACCCACAGCAGGCGCGATCAGGACACACAGGTTGAAACATCAAAACTATATTAATTTGGGGACAGGTCGAAAAGCATTTAACATTTATGGAAACGTAGCTAGCTTGCTGTTGCTAGCTAATTTGTCCTGGGATATAAACATTGTTTTTTTTTTACCTGAAATGCACAAGGTCCTCTACTCAGACAATTAATCCACAGATAAAAGGGTAAACCGACTTAGTTTCTAATAATCTCTCCTCCTTCTGGCTTCTTCTTCTTCTTTGGACTTTATATGGTGGTTGGCAACCAACTTTAAGGTGCATTACTACATTTACATTTTACATTTAAGTCATTTAGCAGACGCTCTTATCCAGAGCGACTTACAAATTGGTGCATTCACCTTATGATATCCAGTGGAACAACCACTTTACAATAGTGCATCTAACTCTTTGAAGGGGGGGGGGTTAGAAGGATTACTTTATCCTATCCTAGGTATTCCTTAAAGAGGTGGGGTTTCAGGTGTCTCCGGAAGGTGGTGATTGACTCCGCTGACCTGGCGTCGTGAGGGAGTTTGTTCCACCATTGGGGTGCCAGAGCAGCGAACAGTTTTGACTGGGCTGAGCGGGAACTGTACTTCCTCAGAGGTAGGGAGGCGAGCAGGCCAGAGGTGGATGAACGCAGTGCCCTTGTTTGGGTGTAGGGCCTGATCAGAGCCTGAAGGTACAGAGGTGCCGTTCCCCTCACAGCTCCGTAGGCAAGCACCATGGTCTTGTAGCGGATGCGAGCTTCAACTGGAAGCCAGTGGAGAGAGCGGAGGAGCGGGGTGACGTGAGAGAACTTGGGAAGGTTGAACACCAGACGGGCTGCGGCGTTCTGGATGAGTTGTAGGGGTTTAATGGCACAGGCAGGGAGCCCAGCCAACAGCGAGTTGCAGTAATCCAGACGGGAGATGACAAGTGCCTGGATTAGGACCTGCGCCGCTTCCTGTGTGAGGCAGGGTCGTACTCTGCGAATGTTGTAGAGCATGAACCTACAGGAACGGGTCACCGCCTTGATGTTAGTTGAGAACGACAGGGTGTTGTCCAGGATCACACCAAGGTTCTTAGCACTCTGGGAGGAGGACACAATGGAGTTACTACCACCAACTGGACTGGAGTATGGACGTCAGTTCATCTTTCAATCCCCCACGTGGGTACATGATCCTAAAAACCAATGAGGAGATGGGAAAGGCGGGATTTCCACCGCGCCAAGCGTCACAAATAGAACCAAGTTATATTTTAACCCTGGTGCCCGAGTGTAGCCCTCTCCCAGCAGAGAAGCCTTGGCTCATGGAGGGGTAGACCGGGTTGCCAAGGTTCCCAGGTCTACTGAGCAGGCAGAAGTTGAAGCTTTGCCTTCCTTCTTGCAAAATTTGCACATGTGCCGCATGGCGGCGACAACCGCCCCAAACAGTTCCTTCAGCTCGATGTCAAAGAGGATGGACAAGTTGAGCTAGAATTCTATTGGCGGGGGCTTTCAATCACCTGCGAGTGAATGGGCTTTTCAGATCAGAGCACAGAGCCACGTGTGTGCACATTTGTTGATATTCTTTGTTAGTTAACGAGTTATAAGCCCAGTTGTAGATAACTATATGTCAACAATGGGGAGTTACTGCTTCCTACAAGAGCACAAAACGTGTATGCCACATTTCAAGTTGTCGTTGAAAAGCCAGTCAGGTAAAACGCTTATGTCTTAATGTCCCCTTTCTGCACATATTGTTTTAAAACCAAACTCCTGCTTGGACAGATAAATTCATCCAAAGTATTCTTCTTTCTTTATTTGAAGTATTGCAATTCAGTACCAGTTGAAAACTGCTTATAATGTAACAACCTGCATGTCAAATTATATATTTTATAAAGAAATGTTATTAATACCAAGTCCTACATTTCCTTCGTTCAGTGAATCTTTTTTCAAATAAATGTCTATATACTACAGTTATGGACAGTTGTTCCTTTTACTGTGCTCTTGATTGAATTCTGTTTCAAACTATAAAAATGTTTAACTAGTATCCTCTTACAAACAGCTTTACCCTTGTTTCCTTCCAAAAAATATAAAGGATCCATTTCCCAAATACGTCTGAAAATGCTTTAGAGAAGTATATAATATTTCCTATTCCATACACATACTGCACTCCCAACACACCATGGTTGATAGTTCCCATTACGATTTTATTTGACAATTTATAAAATACATAAAATGTTACACCAGGCAACAGATACCAAAGTTGTTGAGGATACATAAACAAAAAAACTCAAGAAACTCGTTTCCATTGTGGTCCTCTATTGCTAGGCAAGGGCTTTAGGGAAAAGTCAAGTGTCATGGGCAATCTGTGCCATACATTCAACCATAGATAAAGTTCAAATATTTACATACACGGTATCAAACAAAGCTAATATACACCTAGCAAATAACTCTACCAGCGCAGAGTTGTTTATTTTAAAAAACATTTAGGGGGTTGTTAACACTAGAAGGTTATCTCATTATTAACCAAGCCTTGCAGGAGTGTTTGAACCTATGACCGGCAGAAACTGTTTTAATCGCAGCCAGTAGTTTTTTCCACTCTACCACTGCCGTATATAAAACATGTTCTGACCAGTACAACTCTTAAATCGACATCGTACAAAGTCTATGGCTCTGCCTCTTGTGGCGTCCGAAGAGTCCCTAGCTGAAGTAAAAAAAAAAAAAAATCAGATACTGGGGGACTGTGCCATATAAGATTTTGTGGGCCAATCCCAACTTCAATTGAACAACCCTTTTATCAACCGTTAGCCACTAGAGTTCTCTGAGTTGAGAAGGGCCAACATGAGACAGAGGGCTCAGATTCAGTATCGTCCTTGCTATTTTATTGTGTGCTGTTTATAGTTTGTACCAAGTAGTGAAAGCATAATCATAGTGAGGCTGCACTATTGCTATTGCAAGTGTTTTAAAGGTACCCTTATCCAGAAAATAGACAATCACCTACACCTAAAAACTCCTAGGGTTGATAAATTACTCTCAACTTCTTTAAATGTTTAAGAGAAAGCAGGTTATTCCCTATCCCTATCCCATACTCATACTGCACTCCTAACACCCCAGAGCCTCCAAGAAAATAGGTTGTTCCTTACACCTAAGCTAAGGCCGACATATGTTTTCTTCCATTACTTCTTAAAGTGTTTCAGAGAAAACAGGTTGCTCCCTATCCCATACACATATCGGCTGATGGTGGTATAGTACGTGGTGATGAAGAACTCCACCTCGGACGAGGAGGGGAAGTCGTAAGGGCTGAAGGCCAGGTAGAGGACCAAGTGGAGGGTCCAGTCCATCTGGAACACCCCATGGCTGCTAAGATGCCCACCACCCCTTCTTTCTCGGAGGCTGCCCCCCTGCTGCACCTAACGCTGACACCCCCACCCTCCTCTACTCTAGCAGCATCTGGTGCATTCAAGGTGCATTAGGTGCATTAGGTGCATTAGGTGCATTCAACTAAAGTAGGTGAGACAAACACATATCAAGACACTGGGGGATTGGAAATGATGCAGACAATTTCATTGATGGAAGAAACAATCTATCCGCAATATTAAAGATGATCCACCCCCTACATGTTTTGTGTCAGCTGGACACCCCTGAGAAAAGTGTGGTCAAAGACCACAGATCTGGAATCAGATCACTCTACCCCCAAAACGAACCATTAGACTAGAGGGATAACAAAATATCTGACTCTGGATCAGTGGTTAGGGGGAACCTCTCCCGACTCCATGGGATTTACAGACCTTTACAATGAGACAGCTGGTCGCGGTGACGATGAATAGAAGCAGCAGATTGCAGAGCAGAATATAAAGGTACTTGTAGACTTGGTTAGTGGTCGGGCAGTTCTCCTTGGGACAGTGGAAGAAGTCTGGAGGGCAGCTGCCGTCATGTGTATAGTTATCCATATGACCGTCCAGGTTCATGAGATAGGGAAGGAGCTCCCAGGAGTATGGCTAGCATCACACACAGCCTACTCACAGCCCAGGCCAACCGGATGTTGTCCAGAAAGATGGGTAAGTTGCCCCTCGTCTCAGGATCTCAACGCCTCTGGTAACGGAAGATGCTGAAGAGGACGGTGAAGAGGATGCTGGCAATTTTGCCGAACACCAACATTTCAAACCAATAGAGCCAAACACATAACTTTATCTCCGCCTGACCAGGGCGCAAACTCATATAACCCTCCGCAGTGTAAGAAACAAGAAGCACTAGCAATAGCCTGGAAATAGCCCACCACTGACCAAGAAAAGCTAAGCCATCTGGGGTGACAGTACTTCTAGGTCTCAGGAAGGCCCTAGCAATGCACTTTAGCCATCAGCTGCTATACTACTTTACTCTCACCGGGAAGGACTTGAGCGGCCGGCAAGACCAGGTGGTGAGGATGGACGCAGAGCGCAATGACGTTGTGGTTGGTGGCAACGAGGTTGGAGGCAGTGAGGCCTGGGAGAAACACCTCGAAGGTCTTCAGACAGGAGATCTGGTTCTGTACTAAAGACAGGATCAGGACTACATAACCCACAATGCCCACGGTGGAGATGAAGATCCTGAACACCAGGAGCTCAAGGGTGTCAACCACTTCTGTCTGTTGGAAACTTGGCCAATGTGTGTGTAAGAACCCTTTGCACAGCCAGCCAAAAGAATGGACTCCCTCTCTTGAGCCTGGTGCCTCTGCAGGTTGTTCCTTGCCACTGCTTCTGCTTGCTTGTTGGGAATCTAGGCCCAGATTATTTACAGACAGAACTATACACATCAAATTTGATTGATTGAGGAACCGTTGATCTATCCTTCTCCACACACCAACATACTGTTTGTGTGTGTTTGAGCTAGTGAGCTTGTAGATTATTTGTTCTCTACTTCATTGTACCTTTCTGCCTCAGTGACCTCAAGCTCTGTTGCCATGCCTTCTAAGGCATCTGATCCCAGACTGCTGATTGGTTAAGCTCATTCGGTGACAAGGAACCAGAGGATGCGAGGCCTGGGACTGAGAGTCCCTTAAATTGCACCTTGGAGCTTTTTTCGGAGAGCCTCAACTCTGAGATGAGCACACTGAGCCTAACTTTCAAGGTGTGCCACCGCATGCCACCCACAAATTAGCTTGCATAATTAAACTGGTTTGTTGCGTAACGAGGTTGATTTCCACCCATTCAACTCAACTCACACAATCTGCCTCTGTGTTATTACTTCCATGGCAAACATTTGTCACCTTAAAGCTTATGGAAGCAAAAAACAGTACATCCATGAATAGACCTCGTACTTAAGTTCTATTTAACCCTTTATTCAAGTCTGATGATCATTATATGGGTTGAATTCAGACTTAGGATGTAAAAGCTCATGAATAAAATCTCTCCACCCATTTAGAACGAAGTCAGACAAGTTCCATGTGAGGCCCTTCTTGTGAGGACAACATGTAGAAATTAAATTCAGTTTATAGGTTAGCAACGTTTACAAAGTGGGGATTAATAGAGAGACTTAGCAAGGGGGAAAGGAGCGAGAGCAGATAATGTAGGCAACATTATCATCAGTATAGCATGCAGGTATTTGCACTTAGTGCACCTAAAACACACCTAGCTCAACATCACTGAACGTTCACTCATCCTTTCACCCTCTCCCAAGTTTCTCTTGTCAGTCCCTCAGACTCTCGCCCACTCTCTCATCGCGCTCTTCTGTACTTTAATACCCAATCCTCACTCCCTCATGTCTTTTTCATCAATCTCTCATCCCATTTTAGAGGGGCACATCTCAATAGTCTACAGTGGCACCCTCTCCTAACCTCCTTTTCTCCATCAGCACTGACAGGTTTGTTTTGAAAAACGTACTTGGTCTAATTTGAGGGGAGTGAATGAGGGGAGTGAATGAGAGCAGAAGGGCAGGGGTAACTTTTTAGAATGAGATTGAGATGCTGTCAGAGAGACAGAGAGAGTCTGAAGTCAAGTGTTTACTGTTTGCTGATGATCTGGTGCTTCTGTCACCAACCAAGGAGGGCCTACAGCAGCACCTAGATCTTCTGCACAGATTCTGACAGACCTGGGCTCTGGCAGTAAATCTCAGTAAGACATAAAAAATGGTGTTCCAAAAAAGGTCCAGTAGCTAGGACCACAAATACAAATTCCATCTAGACACTGTTGCCCTAGAGCACACAAAAAATGATACATACCTCGGCCTAAATATCAGCGCCACAGGTAACTTCCACAAAACTGTGAACGAGCTGAGAAACAAGGAAAGAAGGCCCTTCTATGCCATCAAAAGGAACATAACATTTGACATAACAATTAGGATCTGACTAAAAATACTTGAATCAGTTATAGAACTGTGAGGTCTGGGGTCCGCTCACCAAAAATAATTGACAAAATGGGACAAACACCAAATTGAGACTCTGCATGCAGAATTCTGCAAAAACTATTCTCTGTGTACAATGTAAAACACCAAATAATGCATGCAGAGCAGAATTAGGCCGATACGTGCTAATTATCAAAATCCAGAAAAGAGCCGTTAAATCCTACAACTACCTAAAAGGAAGCGATTCCCAAACTTCCATAACAAAGCCATCACCTACAGAGAGATGAACCTGGAGATAAGTCCCCTAAATAAGCTGGTCCTGGGGCTCTGTTCACAAACACAAACAGACCCCACAGAGCCACAAGACAGCAACACAATTAGACCCAACCAAATCATGAGAAAACTAAAAGATAATTACTTGATACATTGGAAAGAATTAACAAAAACACAGAGCAAAATATAATGTTATTTGGCCCTAACCAGAGAGTAAACAGTGGCAGAATACCTGACCACTTTGACTGACCCAAACTTAAGGAAAGCTTTGACTATGTACAAACTTAGCGAGCATAGCCTTGCTATTGAGAAAGGCCGCCGTAGACAGACCTGGCTCTCAAGAGAAGACAGGCTATGTGCACACTGCCCACAAAATGAGGTGGAAACTGAGCTGCACTTCCTAACCTCCTACCAAATGTATGACCATATTAGAAACACATATTTCCCTCAGATTACACAGATCCACAAAGAATTTGAAAACAAACTCAATTTTGATAAACTCCCATATCTACTGGGTGAAATACCACAGTGTGCCATCACAGCAGCAAGATTTGTGACCTGTTGCCACAAGAAAAGGGCAGCCAGTGAACAACAAACACCATTGTATATACAACCCATATTTATGTTGATTTATTTTCCCTTTTGTACTTTAACTATTTGCACATCATTACAATACTGTATATAGACTTAATATGCCATTTTAAATGTCTTTATTATTTTGGAATTTCTGTGAGTGTAATGTTAACTGTTAATTTGTATTGTTTATTTCACTTTGGTTTATTATCTACTTCACTTGCTTTGGCAATGTTAGCATGTGTTTCCCATGCCAATAAAGCCCTTAAATTTAAATTTAAATTGAATTGAGTGTCCAGTGGTGCAGACAAAGGACAAGGAGAGGAAACAATTTTAGTAGATTGAGATACATACCGGGTAATGTGTGAGTGAGGACAGAAGACAAGGGTAGGAATCCACTTTAGATTATTGAGATACAGCCACATCCAGAGTGAGTAAGAGCCCTCTGGTGCGTGAGCAGTCGCTTAAGATGCACTCCCTCAGTGGCTCCCAAGCTTTATTTTATTTTAATACATGGCAAAACATTTTGAATTACAAGATTTGCTATAGAACTGCAACATTTTCTCTTAGCCTCATGGCAAAATGTGTAGAATAGCATGAGATTAGCTATATAACTGCACATTTTTAACTCTGCCCCATGGCGAAATGTGTAGAATTGCAGGAAATTTGCTTTAAACAGCAACATTTCCTCTCAGCCTCATGGCAAAATGTGTAGAATAGCATATGATTATCTATAAAACTGCATATGTTTTTTCTCTGCCCCATAGTAAAATGTGTAAAATTGCAGGAAATTAGCTGTTTTCCTAAATAAATGTTTTTTCTCTAAAAAGAAACATATACATTGACTGACCTTCATGTCTTAAAGTAATGATGGACTGTCATTTCTCTTTGCTTATTTGAGCTGCTCTTGCCATAATATGGATTTGGTCTTTTACCAAATAGGGCTATCTTCTGTATACCACCCCTACCTTGTCACAACACAACTGATTGGCTCAAACGCATTAAGAAGGAAAGAAATTCCACAAATTAACTTTTAACAAGGCACACCTGTTAATTAAAATGCATTCCAGGTGACTACCTCATAAAGCTGGTTGAGAGAATGCCAAGCGTGTGCAAAGCTGTCAAGGCAAAGGGTGGCTACTTTGAAGAATCTCAAGAATATAAAATAGATTTTGATTTGTTAAAAACTTTTTGGGTTTCCACATAATTCCACATTTCATGGTTTTGATGTCTTCACTAATATTCTACAATGTAGAAAATAGTACAAATAAAGAAAAACCCTTGAGTGAGTAGGTGTGTCCAAACTTTTGACTGGTACTGTATACAGCTTAAATTGACCTTTGCCATCCTCTGATGAAGGCCTACATGAAATAGCGAACTCCGCGCTATGGGTGGTAAATGATTGGATCTGATTAATTTGATTCAATGCAACTTCATCTTTGACAACTGCAACTTCCTATCTATTTGAAATGTTATGGTTATTTTGCTCTAAACTTGGGTTGCATATGGAACTGGGGCAATGTAAATAATTGTAAGGCTACTCATTTTTAATTCCCAAATAGCACCTTGTGTGACCATAAAAGCCTGTGTGCAATTGGACACCATATATCAGACCTCAGGATGAGACCCAGATGCAGACCGTTCGAATCACAGATGTTTATTTACAAAACAGGGAGCAGGCAAACGACAGGTCAAGGGCAGGCAGAGGTCAGTAATCCAGAGCAGTGTCAGTAAGGTACAGAACGGGAGGCAGGCTCAGGGTCAGGGCAGGCAGAGGTCAGTAATCTAGGGCAGTGTCAGTAAAGTACAGAACCGCAAGCAGGCTCAGGGTCAGGCAGAGGTCAGTAATCTAGGGCAGTGTCAGATAGGTACAGAACAGCAGGCAGACTCAGGGTCAGGGCAGGCAGAATGGTCAAAACCATGAGGACGAGAAAACTCGAAACTCGAAACTCGAAAACGGGAAAACAAGCTGGTATGACTTGACAAGACAAACTGGCAACAGACAAACAGAAAATGCTGTTATAAATACACAGGAGATAATGGGGACAAATGGGAGACACATGGCGGAGACAAGCACAAGACAGGTGAAACAGATCAGGGTGTGACAGTACCCTCCCCTCTAGGGGCGCCACCTGGCGTCCTACCTGGGCACGTACCTGGTTGACCAGGGTGCCAGCAGCGGAACTCAGCAATGAGGGCTGGGTCCATGATGTTTCCTAGCCAGCACCTCTCCTCCGGGCCATAACCCTCCCAGTCAACCAGGTACTGGAATCCCCTGCCCCGAGGTCGAACACTCAGGAGGCGCCTCACTGTGTATGCTGGATGGTCGTCGATGAGACCGGGTAGAAGAGTGAGCCTGGAAAAACAGGAGACAACGGCTGTGAGACAGGGTTTTAATTCTAGATACATGGAAAGTGGGACGTATACGGAGAGTGCGGGACAACAGAAGGCAAAAAGCAGAGGGGCATTAGAGATGGAGAAAGGCTAAAGTTTGCGGGACTCCACCCAGAGGGGCAGATCCCGAGTGAACACTCATACCCTCTACCCGAGACGATAGCGGGGAGCAGGGGTCCGGTGGCGGCCTGTCGCCGATACCTGGAGGTGGTCTTGAGGAGGGCGGACCGGGCTCTCTTCCAGGTCCGGCGACAGTGGCGGACAAACATCTGGGCCGAGGGTATGCTGACCTCTTCCTCCTGCTCAGGGAATAGCGGAGGATGATAACCCATGAAACACTTGAACGGCGAGAGACCAGTGGCCGAGCAGGGAAGGGTGTTGTGGGCGTATTCCACCCACATGAGTTGCTGGCTCCAGGTGGTGGGGTTGGCGGAGACGAGGCAATGAAGAGTTGTCTCCAGGTCCTGATTGGCTCGCTCCGACTGGCCGTTAGATTTGGTACAAAAACCGGAGGTCAGGCTGGCGATGCCCCAATGAGGGTGCAGAACGCCTTCCAGAACCGGGACGAGAAATGAGGACCGCGGTCAGAGACCATGTTCACCGGAAGTCCATTGATGCTGCACCATGAGCTGGGCCGTTTCCTTGGCTGAGCGTAACTTGGGAAGGGGAATAAAATGGGCAGTTTTGGTTAACCTATCCACCACCGTGAGGATAGTGGTGTTGCCATCTGATGGATGGAGACCCGTGACGAAGTCCAGGGATATATGGGACCAGGGGCGGTGAGAAATGGGAAGAGGTTGAAGGAGAAGGAGGACATAGTTTTATTCTGGGCACACACGGTGCAGGCGGCGACGAACGCGGAGACGTCAGGAACTAAGGTGGGCCACCAAAAACGTTGTCGTACAAAGGCCAGGGTCTGTATTTCAAGGCCTACCTTCAAACTCACTGCCTCTTTGCTTGACATCATGGGAAAATCAAAAGAAATCAGCCAAGACCTCAGAAAAAAACTGTAGACCTCCACAAGTGTGGTTCATCCTTGGGAGCAATTTCCAAACGAATGAAGGTACCACGTTCATTTATACAAACAATAGTACGCAAGTATTAACACCATGGGACCACGCAGCCATCATATCGCTCAGGAAGAAGACGCGTTCTGTCTCCTAGAGATGAATGTACTTTGGTGTGAAAAGTGCAAATCAATCCCAGAACAAAAGCAAAGGACCTTGTGAAGATGCCGGAGGAAACAGGTACAAAAGTATCTATATCCACAGTAAAAATAGTCCTATATCGACATAACCTGAAAGGCCACTCAGTAAGGAAGAAACCACTGCTCCAAAACCGCCATAAAAAAGCCAGACTACGGTTTGCAACTGCAGATGGGGACAAATATTGTACTTTTTGGAGAAATGTCCTCTGGTCTGATGAAACAAAAATAGAACTGTTTGGCCATAATGACCATCAATATGTTTGGAGGAAAAAGGGGGAGGCTTGCAAGCTGAAGAACACCATCCCAACCGTGAAACACAGGGTGGCAGCATCATGGTGTTTTGCTGCAGGAGGGACTGGTGCACTTCACAAAATAGATGGCATTATGAGGATGGAAAATTATGTGGATATATTGAAGCAACATCTCAAGACATCAGTCGGGAAGTTAAAGCTTGGTCGCAAATGGGTCTTTCAAATGGACAATGACCCCAAGCATACTTCCAAAGTTGTGGCAAAATGACTTAAGGACAACAAAGTCAAGGTATTGGAGTGGGCATCACAAAGCCCTGACCTCAATCCCATAGACAATTTGTGTGCAGAACTGTAAAAGCATGTGAGAGCAAGGAGGCGTACAAACCTGACTCAGTTACACCAGCTCTGTCAGGAGGGATGGGACAAAATTAACCCAACTTATTGTGGGAAGCTTGTGGAAGGCTACCCGAAACGTTTGACCCAAGTTAAACAATTTAAAGGCAATGTAACAAAATACTAATTGAGTGTATGTAAACTTCTGAACCACTGGGAATGTGATGAAAGAAATAGAAGCTGAAATAAATAATTCTCTCTACTATTATTCTGACATTTCACATTCTTAAAATAAAGTGGTGATCCTAACTGACCTAAGACAGGGCATTTTTACTCTGATTAAATGTCAGGAATTGTGAAAAACGGAGTTTAAATGTATTTGGCTAAGGTGTATGTAAAATTCCGATTTCAACTGTGTATATATATATATATATATATACAGTACCAGTCATAAGTTTGGACACACCTACTCATTCAAGGTTTTTTCTTTATTTTTTACTATTTTCTACATTGTAGAATAATAGTGAAGACATCAGAACTATGAAATAACACATATGGAATCAAGTAGTAACCAGAAAAGTAACCACTCCAACACTCTCCTTCAAATAACCCTTACACAGCCTGGTGGGGTGTTGGGTCATTGTACCGTTGAAAAAAAATGATAGTCCCACTAAGCGCAAACCAGATGGCATGGCTGGTTAAGTGTGCCATCTAAATAAATCACAGACAGTGTCACCAGCAAAGCACCACCACACCATCACACATCCTCCTCCATGCTTCACGGTGGGAACCACACATGCAGAGATCATCCATTCACCTACTAAATGATTCCTTGTGTTATTTCATAGTTTTGATGTCTTCACTATTATCCTACAATGTAAAAAATTGCAAAATAATGAAAAACCGTTGAATGAGTAGGTGTCTCCAAACTTTTGACTAGAACTGTTAAGCTAGGACAATGAATTCGTTTTCACCCAGACAACACAGGATTTTTTTGCCTAAAATACATTTGAAATATTCTACATTGTAGGAGCAGATCCCACTGCAATTGTGTGGCTTACGGTAATATATTTGGACAGGAAGCAAACCCGGGCGCTGGTGTAAAATGCAAACACCCTATGCATTGTGCCAATAGGGTTAACCCACTTGCTGGGAATTATAACATGGCTCATATAGCGAGGATCAATAAAATAATAGACATGTATCATAATCATAATCATGTATCATAATCATATCATAATCATATCATCACCAAGATCCAAGATGGCGTAGCAGTCGGATGAGTCTTTGTTTTGTCCTGTCCCGTGTAAATAGTCTTCGTATTTTTCGTATACATTTCGTATATATTTTAATTTCACTTTCCATCTAGGAACTGAATATACATTCCTACATTCCGCCTCACCCAATGTGGTACGGACCTGCTATTTTTTTATACTTTAGAACCGTAACCCCAATCAGAAGCTAGCCAGATAACTAGATACTAGCTAGTAGTCAGTTAGCCACTGCTGCGGTCTTCACCCTCAACTCGGACACAGCCAGCTTCAATACCGGGCCAATACCTGCCAGTCTGCAAGCGCGATATCAACCCAGAGCATATAGGACTGCTTTTTCTCTACCACATCACCGGATTCCTGACGCAAGCTCTGGACAATTACACCGTATCATCACAGCTAGCTAGCTGCAACCGAGTGGCTACTACTGGCTAACACCTCTGTCCCGAAGCAAGCACCAGTTAGCCTTGAGCTAGCCTCGAGCTAGGCCCATCTGCCGGCTAGCTGAAGAGGTCTACCAGCGAATTCTTGGGCTACAATACCAGCTACAAGCTAATTTAGCAATTTTTTTGCCGCTGCTAGTAGCTTTTACCTTCTGCACAGACACCAGCCCTGTTATTAGCCTGGATATTACTCACCAATTTACCAGCATCGGACTGTCTCTCGACAACAACGCCGGATTCCTGCCGTAATCCCTGAGCCACTGCTTCTGATCCTCACAGCTAGCTTGCGGCTAGCGCAGCTAGCGCCACTGCCACGAAGCTAGCACCAGTTAGCAAACACAATTCTACAATTCACAACCTCTCTTTCGCCATCGCCATCTGGCTTGGATTCTCTGTCGACACGACCACGTCTGAGCAGACCCCCTCCGTCTGAGCAGACCACCCCCCGGGCTACTAACTTTAAATGCCGCGTGCTAGCTTACTGGAGGCCTCCCTGCTCCATCTACGGCTGCCCCCTGGACACTATGATCACTTGGCTACATAGCTGATGCATGCTTGACTGTCCATTAATTCACGGTACTCCATTCTGTTTATTTGTGTTTTATCTGTCGGCTCTGTGCTTTAACTCAGGATCTGTGTGTAGTTAATCCGACCCTCTCTGCCTAGTCGTCGCCATTTTTACCTGTTGTTGCTGTGTTAGACTAGCACCCTGTTATTGCTGCTGTTATCTTACCTGTTGTTTTAGCTAGCTCTCCCAATCAAGACCTGCAATCACTTTATGCCTTATTGTATGTCTCTCTCAAACATCAATATGCCTTGCATACTGTTGTTCAGGCTAGTTATCATTATCATTGTTTTGGTTTGCAATGGACCCTGTAGTTCCACTCTCCGTACCTCTGATACCTCCTTGGTCCCACCCCCCACACATGCGGTGACCTCACCCATTGAGACCAGCATGTCCAGAGATACAACCTCTCTTATCATCACCCAGTGCCTGGGCTTGCCTCCGCTGTACCCACGCCCCACCATACCCCTGTCTGCACATTATGCCCAGAATCTATTCTACCACGCCCATAAATCTGCTCCTTTTATTCTTTGTCCCCAACGCTCTAGGCGACCTGTTTTGATAGCCTTTAGCCGCACCCTCATCCTACTACTCCTCTGTTCCTCGGGTGATGTGGAGGTAAACCCAGGCCCTGCATGTCCCCAGTCACCCTCATTTGTTGACTTCTGTGATCGAAAAAGCCTTGGCCTCATGCATGTCAACATCAGAAGCCTCCTCCCTAAGTTTGCCTTACTCACCGCTTTAGCACACTCTGCCAACCCTGATGTCCTTGCCGTGTCCGAATCCTGGCTTAGGAAGGCCACCAAAAATTCTGAGATTTCCATACCCAACTATAACACTTTCCGTCAAGATAGAACTGCCAAAGGGGGAGGAGTTGCAATCTACTGCAGAGATAGCCTGCAAAGTTCTGTCATACTTTCCAGGTCTATGCCCAAACAGTTCGAACTTCTAATTTTAAAAATTAATCTCTCCAGAAATAAGTCTCTCACTGTTGCCGCCTGCTACCGACCCCCCTCAGCTCCCAGCTGTGCCCTGGACACCATCTGTGAATTGATCGCTCCCCATCTAGCTTCAGAGTTTGTTCTGTTAGGTGACCTAAACTGGGATATGCTTAACACCCCGGCAGTCCTACAATCCAAGCTTGATGCCCTCAATCTCACACAAATCATCAAGGAACCCACCAGGTACAACCCTAAATCAGTAAACATGGGCACCCTAATAGACATTATCCTGACCAACCTGCCCTCCAAATACACCTCTGCTGTCTTCAATCAAGATCTCAGCGATCACTGCCTCATTGCCTGTATCCGCCACGGGTCCGCGGTCAAACGACCACCCCTCATCACTGTCAAACGCTCCCTAAAACACTTCTGCGAGCAGGCCTTTCTAATCGACCTGGCCCGGGTACCCTGGAAGGATATTGACCTCATCCCGTCAGTTGAGGATGCCTGGTCATTCTTTAAATGTTACTTCCTCACCATATTAGACAAGCATGCTCCGTTCAAAAAATGCAGAACCAAGAACAGATATAGCCCTTGGTTCACTCCAGACCTGACTGCCCTCGACCAGCACAAAAACATCCTGTGGCGAACTGCAATAGCATCGAAGAGCCCCCGCGATATGCAACTGTTCAGGGAAGTCAGGAACCAATACACGCAGTCAGTCAGGAAAGCAAAGGCCAGCTTTTTCAAGCAGAAATTTGCATCCTGTAGCTCTAACTCCAAAAAGTTCTGGGATACTGTAAAGTCCATGGAGAACAAGAGCACCTCCTCCCAGCTGCCCACTGCACTGAGGCTAGGTAACACGGTCACCACCGATAAATCCGTGATAATCGAAGACTTCAACAAGCATTTCTCAATGGCTGGCCATGCCTTCCTCCTGGCGACTCCAACCTTGGCCAACAGCCCCGCCCCCCCCGCTGCTACTCGCCCAAGCCTCCCCAGCTTCTCCTTTACCCAAATCCAGATAGCAGATGTTCTGAAAGAGCTGGAAAACCTGGACCCATACAAATCAGCTGGGCTTGACAATCTGGACCCCCTATTTCTGAAACTGTCCGCCGCCATTGTCGCACCCCCTATCACCAGCCTGTTCAACCTCTCCTTCGTATCATCTGAGATCCCCAAGGATTGGAAAGCTGCCGCGGTCATCCCCCTCTTCAAAGGGGGAGACACCCTGGACCCAAACTGTTACAGACCTATATCCATCCTGCCCTGCCTATCTAAGGTCTTCGAAAGCCAAGTCAACAAACAGATCACTGACCATCTCGAATCCCACCGTACCTTCTCCGCTGTGCAATCCGGTTTCCGAGCCGGTCATGGGTGCACCTCAGCCACGCTCAAGGTACTAAACGATATCATAACCGCCATCGATAAAAGACATTACTGTGCAGCCGTCTTCATCGACCTGGCCAAGGCTTTCGACTCTGTCAATCACCATATTCTTATCGGCAGACTCAGTAGCCTCGGTTTTTCTAATGACTGCCTTGCCTGGTTCACCAACTACTTTGCAGACAGAGTTCAGTGTGTCAAATCGGAGGGCATGTTGTCCGGTCCTCTGGCAGTCTCTATGGGGGTTCCACAGGGTTCAATTCTCGGGCCGACTCTTTTCTCTGTATACATCAATGATGTTGCTCTTGCTGCGGGCGATTCCCTGATCCACCTCTACGCAGACGACACCATTCTATATACTTCCGGCCCTTCCTTGGACACTGTGCTATCTAACCTCCAAACGAGCTTCAATGCCATACAACACTCCTTCCGTGGCCTCCAACTGCTCTTAAACGCTAGTAAAACCAAATGCATGCTTTTCAACCGTTCGCTGCCTGCACCCGCACGCCCGACTAGCATCACCACCCTGGACGGTTCCGACCTAGAATATGTGGACATCTATAAGTACCTAGGTGTCTGGCTAGACTGCAAACTCTCCTTCCAGACTCATATCAAACATCTCCAATCCAAAATCAAAGCAAGAATCGGCTTTCTATTCCGCAACAAAGCCTCCTTCACTCACGCCGCCAAACTTACCCTAGTAAAACTGACTATCCTACCGATCCTCGACTTCGGCGATGTCATCTACAAAATAGCTTCCAATACTCTACTCAGCAAACTGGATGCAGTTTATCACAGTGCCATTCGTTTTGTTACTAAAGCACCTTATACGACCCACCACTGCGACCTGTATGCCCTAGTCGGCTGGCCCTCGCTACATGTTCGTCGTCAGACCCACTGGCTCCAGGTCATCTACAAGGCTATGCTAGGTAAAGTGCCGCCTTATCTCAGTTCACTGGTCACGATGGCTACACCCACCCGCAACACGCGCTCCAGCAGGTGTATCTCACTGATCATCCCTAAAGCCAAAACCTCATTTGGACGCCTTTCCTTCCAGTTCTCTGCTGCCTGCGACTGGAACGAATTGCAAAAATCTCTGAAGTTGGAGACTTTTATCTCCCTCAACAACTTTAAAAATCTGCTATCCGAGCAGCTAACCGATCGCTGCAGCTGTACATAGTCCATCTGTAAACTACCCACCCAATTGACCTACCTCACCCCCCATACTGCTTTTATTTATTTACTTTTCTGCTCTTTTGCACACCAGTATCTCTTCTTGCACATGATCATCTGATGATTTATCACTCCAGTGTTAATCTGCTAAATTGTAATTATTCGATTTATTGCCTACCTCATGCCTTTTGCACACATTGTATATAGATTCTCTTTTTTTTCTACCATGTTATTGACTTGTTTATTGTTTACTCCATGTGTAACTCTGTGTTGTCTGTTCACACTGCTATGCTTTATCTTGGCCAGGTCGCAGTTGCAAATGAGAACTTGTTCTCAACTAGCCTACCTGGTTAAATAAAGGTGAAATAAAAAATAAAAATAAAAAATAACTCCCCCATTAAATCAAATGCTGCAGGAATGGGACACATTTAAGCTTCCGTCTCATTCGCCTTAGTGTTTTTTATTGGGTGGTTGGGGGGGGGGGGGGGGGGCGGTAGTTTAGTGTTAGCAGTGTACACGGTTAGGCAATAGAGTACTAGGATACACTTCCACATTCCATCCCTAGGTGGTAGCACCAACCAGGTCATGGGATTTATTTTATTTATTTTATTTTTATTTAACCTTTATTTAACCAGGTAGGCAAATTGAGAACACGTTCTCATTTACAATTGCGACCTGGCCAAGATAAAGCAAAGCAGTTCGACACATACAACAACACATAGTTACACATGGAGTAAAACAAACATATAGTCAATAATACAGTGAAAAAAAAAATAAGTCTATATACAATGTGAGCAAGTGAGGTGAGATAAGGGAGGTGAAGGCAAACAAATATATGTATAAATAAATAAAATAAATAAATAAAAATATAAAAGGCCATGGAGGTGAAGTGAATACAACACAGCAAGTAAAATAAAACTAAAAAAAAACCCTGGAATGGTTGGTTTGCAGCGGAAGAAAGTGCAAAGTAGAGACAGAAAATAATGGGGTGCAAAGGAGCAAAATAAATTAATAAAATAAATACAGTAGGTAAAGAGGTAGTTGTTTGGGCTAAATTGTAGATGGGTTATGTACAGGTGCAGTAATCTATGAGCTGCTCTGACAGCTGGTGCTTAAAGCTAGTGAGGGAGATAGGTGTTTCCAATTTCAGAGATTTTTGTAGTTCGTTCCAGTCATTGGCAGCAGAGAACTGGAAGGAGAGGCGTCCAAAGGAAGAATTGGTTTTGGGGGTGACTAGAGAGATATACCTGCTGGAGCGCGTGCTACAGATAGGTGCTGCTATGGTGACCAGCGAGCAGAGATAAGGGGGGACTTTACCTAGCAGGGTCTTGTAGATGACCTGGAACCAGTGGGTTTGGCGACGAGTATGAAGCGAGGGCCAGCCAACGAGAGTGTACAGGTCGCAGTGGTGGGTAGTATATGGGGCTTTGGTGACAAAACGGATGGCACTGTGATAGACTGCATCCAATTTATTGAGTAGGGTTTTGGAGGCTATTTTGTAAATGACATCACCGAAGTCGAGGATTGGTAGGATGGTCAGTTTTACAAGGGTATGTTTGGCAGCATGAGTAAAGGATGCTTTGTTGCGGAATAGGAAGCCAATTCTAGATTTGACTTTGGATTGGAGATGTTTGATGTGAGTCTGGAAGGAGAGTTTACAGTCTAACCAGACACCTAGGTATTTGTAGTTGTCCACATATTCTAAGTCAGAACCGTCCAAAGTAGTGATGTTGGACAGGCGGGCAGGGGCAGGCAGCGATCGGTTGAAGAGCATGCATTTGGTTTTACTTGTATTTAAGAGCAGTTGGAGGCCACGGAAGGAGAGTTGTATGGCATTGAAGCTCGCCTGGAGAGTTGTTAACACAGTGTCAAAAGAAGGGCCAGAAGTATACAGAATAGTGTCGTCTGCGTAGAGGTGGATCAGAGAATCACCAGCAGCAAGAGCGACATCATTGATGTATACAGAGAAGAGAGTCGGTCCAAGAATTGAACCCTGTGGCACCCCCATAGAGACTGCCAGAGGCCCGGACAACAGACCCTCCGATTTGACACACTGAACTCGATCAGAGAAGTAGTTGGTGAACCAGGCGAGGCAATCATTAGAGAAACCAAGGCTGTCGAGTCTGCCAATGAGGATGTGGTGATTGACAGAGTCAAAAGCCTTGGCCAGGTCAATGAATACGGCTGCACAGTATTGTTTCCTATCGATGGCGGTTACGATGTCGTTTATGACCTTGAGCGTGGCTGAGGTGCACCCATGACCAGCTCTGAAACCAGATTGCATAGCGGAGAAGGTGTGGTGGGATTCGAAATGGTCGGTAATCTGTTTGTTGACTTGGCTTTCGAAGACCTTAGAAAGGCAGGGTAGGATAGATATAGGTCTGTAGCAGTTAGGGTCAAGGGTGTCCCCCCCTTTGAAGAGGGGGATAACCGCAGCTGCTTTCCAATCTTTGGGGATCTCGGACGACACGAAAGAGAGGTTGAAGAGGCTAGTAATAGGGGTGGCAACAATTTCAGCAGATAGTTTTAGAAAGAAAGGGTCCAGATTATCTAGCCCGGCTGATTTGTAAGGGTCCAGATTTTGCAGCTCATTTAGGACATCAGCTGACTGTATTTGGGAGAAAGAGAAATGGGGGAAGCTTGGGCGAGTAGCAGAGGGGAGGGCAGTGCTGTTGTCCGGGGTAGGGGCAGCCAGATGGAAAGCATGGCCAGCCGTGGAAAAATGCTTATTGAAATTCTCAATTATAGTGGATTTGTCGGTGGTGACAGTGTTTCCTATCTTCAGAGCGGTTGGAAGCTGGGAGGAGGTGTTCTTATTCTCCATGGACTTTACGGTGTCCCAGAACTTTTTTGAATTTGTGTTGCAGGAAGCAAATTTCTGCTTGAAAAAGCTAGCCTTGGCTGTTCTAACTGCCTGTGTATATTGGTTTCTGGCTTCCCTGAAAAGTTGCATATCACGGGGGCTGTTCGATGCTAATGCAGAACGCCATAGGATGTTTTTCTGTTGGTTAAGGGCAGTCAGGTCAGGAGAGAACCAAGGGCTATATCTGTTCCTGGTTCTAAATTTCTTGAATGGGGCATGCTTATTCAAGATGGTGAGGAAGGCATTTTTAAAAAATGACCAGTCATCCTCTACTGACGGGATGAGATCGATATCCTTCCAGGATACCCCGGCCAGGTCGATTAGAAAGGCCTGCTCGCTGAAGTGTTTCAGGGAGCGTTTGACAGTGATGAGTGGAGGTCGTTTGACCGCTGACCCATTACGGATACAGGCAATGAGGCAGTGATCGCTGAGATCTTGGTTGAAAACAGCAGAGGTGTATTTGGAGGGCAAGTTTGTTAGGATGATATCTATGAGGGTACCCGAGTTTACGGAATTGGGGTGGTACCTGGTAGGTTCATTGATAATTTGTGTGAGATTGAGGGCATCAAGCTTAGATTGTAGGGTGGCTGGGGTTTTGAGCATGTTCAAATTTAGGTCGCCTAGCAGCACGAACTCTGAAGATAGATGGGGGGCAATCAGTTCACATATAGTGTCCAGAGCACAGCTGGGGGCAGAGGGTGGTCTATAGCAGGCGGCAACGGTGAGAGACTTGTTTTTAGAGAGGTGGATTTTTAAAAGTAGAAGTTCAAATTGTTTGGGAACAGACCTGGATAGTAAGACAGAACTCTGCAGGCAGTCTTTGCAGTAGATTGCAACACCGCCCCCTTTGGCCGTTCTATCTTGTCTGAAAATCTTGTAATTGGGGATGAAAATATCTGAGTTTTTGGTGGTCTTTCTAAGCCAGGATTCAGACACGGCTAAAACATCCGGGTTGGCAGAGTGTGCTAAAGCAGTGAACAAAACAAACTTAGGGAGGAGGCTTCTAATGTTAACATGCATGAAGCCAAGGCTATTACGGTTACAGAAGTCATCAAAAGAGAGCGCCTGGGGAATAGGAGTGGAGCCAGGTACTGCAGGGCCTGGATTCACCTCTACATCACCAGAGGAACAGAGGAGGAGTAGGATAAGGGTACGGCTAAAAGCTATGAGAATTGGTCGCCTAGAGCTACTGGAGCAGAGAGTAAGAGGAGGTTTCTGGGGGCGATAAAATAGTTTAAAGGAATAATGTACAGACAAAGGTATGGTAGGATGTGAATACAGTGGAGGTAGACCTAGGTATTGAGTGATGATGAGAGAGATATTGTCTCTAGAAACATCATTGAAACCAGGTGATGTCATCGCATATGTGGGTGGTGGAACTGAGAGGTTGGATATGGTATAGTGAACAGGGCTAGAATCTCTACAGTGAAATAAGCCAATAAACATTAACCAGAACAGCAATGGACAAGGCATATTTACATTAAGGAGAGGCATGCTTAATCGGGTGATCAATAAGGGTCCAGTGAGTAGAGGTTGGTTGGGGTCGTGGCGATCCAGACAGCTGGCCGGGTATGTGGCTCTCGGTAGCAGCATGGGATGGAGGTCTGTTTGTAGATACCTCGTGCGTTTCCGTCGGTAAGTTAGTGGGGTTCCGTGTAGTGGGGTTCCGTGTGGAAGAGGGGATCAATCCAAATTGGCAGAATAGATATAGTGACCCAAGGAGAAAAAAAATAAATAAAAAATAAAAATAAAAATAAATAATAGTTGTCCGGTATGCTTATTCAGGTAGCAGCCGATAAGACAGCTAACGATTAGCGGGCCTCAGGTGAGCGTTCAGGTAACGTCGGGACGGAGGTGCCAGTTGGATAAATCCCTCGGGCAGATAACGTCGGCAGTCAGACGTGAAGGCCCGGTGGGGTTCCGTATCTGCAGCAGCAACAAAAGAAACGTGTCCGGATGGTGATGGAACTCCTCAGCTGGCTAGCTCCAGGATGATTTGAGTATGCTCCGGGGTCGACGTAAGCCAATCGTCACACGGTTTGCAGCTAGCTAGCTGCGAAGTCAAGGTGCAAGTGACCAGAGCCTGCGGCTGGAATCCGGGGAAACTGAGAGAGAAGAAAAGTCCCGGAATGCTCCGGTCCGAGTCGCGTTGCACAAAAGTGCCGGTAGATTATCGAGCTAGAGGAATAGCTGATGACCACAACACGAGGGCAGCTGAAAACCAACGCTAGCCAGCAAGCCTTGACAAGCACATCAGGTGCAGGCAATTAAGATGATCGTCAGCCGCTAGGAAGAGGAAGAGAGGCCCAACTCGGCTGAAAAACCTCAAACATGTAGAGTTTTTTAATTGTTTTGCCCACCAAACAAGGAGTTTTTGTATTGAGGTCAATGAGACAGTGTCAAATTTGGTCAACAAAATAATTAAATACTTATTTTCTACGAAAGGTTTATTTGATCGAATGGAAGTTTTGTAATGCTTAAGATGTTACGAGTGTACTGATATAAGTACGACAGCAAATTTGAGATAAAACACTTTATATCGGAGTCTAGAGATGGCTATGCATATTCATGAAATGAGGCTGGGAGCATAGCATCTCTCTCCATTGAATACAGGCGGTTGACATTAACAACCTTCATCGAATATTTAAAAGAGGATTACAATAATGAGGTGTACCCACCAATCCAAAGAAAGGATAGACGGGAGCTAGACATCCCGCCACGCCACTTTGTGGACAACAACTCCAATTGTTAGGGCAAAGAGATGTACACTATATATACAAAAGTATGTGTACAACCCTTCAAATTAGTGGATTTGTCTATTTCAGCCACACCCGTTGCTGACAGGTGTATAAAATCAAGCACAAAGCCATGCAATCTCCATAGACAAACACTGGCAGTAAAATGACCTTACTGAAAAGTTTAGTGACTTTCAATGTGGCACCGTCATAGGATGCCACCTTTCCAACAAATCAGTTTGTCAAATTACTGCCCTGCTAGAGCTGCACCGGTCAACTATAAGTGTTGCTATTGTGAAGTGGAAACGTCTAGGAGCAACAACGGCTCAGGTTGAAGTGGTAGGCCACACAAGCTCACAGAATGGGACCTCCAAGTACTGAAGCACGTGAAAATCGTCTGTCCTCAGTTGCAACACTCACTATCAAGTTCCAAACTGCCTCAGGAAGCAACGTCAGCACAAGAACTGAAACACAAAATGGGTTTCCATGGCCGAGCAGCCGCACACAAGCATAAGATCACCATGCCCAAGCGTCGGCTGGAGTGCTGTAAAGCTTGCCGACATTGGACTTTGGAGCAGTGGAAACACGTTCTCCGGAGTGATGAATCACGCTTGGACAAATCTGTGTTTGGCGGATGCCAGGAGAACGCTACACGCACCAATGCATAGTGCCAACTGTAAAGTTTGGTGAAGGAGGAATAATGGTCTGGGGCTGTTTTTCATGGTTTAGGCTTTCTTATTTCAGCATGACAATGCCCCCGTGCACAAAGCGAGGTCCATACAGAAATGGTTTGAAGAGGTTTTGGAAGAACTTGACTGGCCTGCACAGAGCCCTGACCTCACCCCAGTCAAAGACCTTTGGGATGAATTGGAACACCAACTGCGAGCCAAGCCTAATCGCCCAACATCAGTGACCGACCTCACTAATGCTCTTGTGGCTGCTACAGGGACTTTCTTCCATTCAATGTTCCAACATCTATTGGAAAACCTTCCCAGAAGAGTGGAGGCTGTTATAGCAGCAAAGGGGGGACCAACTCCATATTAAGGCCGATGATTTTGGAATAAGATGTTCAACAAGCAGATGTCTACTTACTTTTGGTCATGTAGTGTATCTTGTCAGTATATCCATAATCTTTGTCATCAGTCAGTGTCCCAGCTTGCAGAGCTGTGAGGCTGCTGGTTGGTTTGGTGGCCATGATGCCTTTTGTTAGGTTTTGAGTCTTTAGTTTGGGCATACCTGTTTGTAGTTGCTGACTCAATCAAAGCCAGTATTAGAGCGACATCAAGCCTCTTTAGCCTTACCTGTATTTGCCCCCAAAAGATTTTAAAGACCATTGAGCAGGCTAGGTAGTTGTGCATTAATGAACAAACTGTAATGCTGTTTGGGCTTTTTGTGTGTAGTGATAGTCTCCAGATCCCATACAGTGCATTCGGAAAGTATTCAGACCCCTTGACTTTTTCCACATTTTGTTACGTTACAGCTTTATTCTAAAATTGATTATTTTCCCTCATTAATATACACACAATACCCCATAATGACAAAGCAAAAACAGTTTTTTATAAATATTTGGAAATGTATTAAAATTAAAATATCACATTTACATAAGTATTCAGACCCTTTACTTTGTTGAAGCACCTTTATTTAAAAAAAACTTTTACACCCCAATTGGTAGTTACAGTATTGTCCCATCGCTGCAACTCCCGTACGGACTCAGGAGAGGCGAAGGCCGAGAGCCATGCGTCCTCCAAAACACGACCGCCATGCCGCACTGCCCATTTAACCAGGAAGCCAGCGACACCCTATCCCAGACGACACACCGCCTCATGGGTCTCCGTCTCCCAGTCGGCTGCGACACAGCCTGGGATCGAACCCGGATCTGTTGTGACGCCTCTAGCACACTTAGACCGCTGTGCCACTCTGGAGGCCCTGTTGAAGCACCTTTGGCAGCGATTACAGCCTCGAGTCTTCTTGGGTGTGACGCTACAAGCTTGGCACACCTGTATTTGGGGAGTTTCTCCCATTCTTCTCTACAGATCCTCTCAAGCTCTATCAGGTTGGATGGGGAGCGTAGCTATTTTCAGGTCTCTCCAGAGATGTTAGATCAGGTTCAAGTTCGGGCTCTGGCTCGGCCACTCAAGGACATTCAGAGACTTGTCCCGAAGCCACTCCTGCGTTGTCTTGGCTGTGTGCTTAGAGTCATTGTCCTGTTTGAAGGTGAACCTTCACCCCAGTCTGAGGTCCTGAGAGCTTTGGAGCAGGTTTTCATCAAGGATCTCTCTGTACTTTGCTCCATTCATCTTTCCCTCAATCATGACTTGTCTCCAAGTCCCTGCCGCAGAAAAACATCCCCACAGCATGATGCTGCCTCCACCATGCTTCACCGTAGGTATGGTGCCAGGTTTCCTCCAGATGTGACGCTTGGCATTCAGGACAAAGAGTTCAATCTTGGTTTCATCAGACCAGAGAATATTGTTTCTCATGGTCTGACAGTCCTTTAAGTGCCTTTTGGCAAACTCCAAGTGGGCTGTCATGTGCCTTTTACTGAGGAGTGGCTTCTGTCTGGCCACTCTACCATAAAGCCCCGATTGGTGGAGTGCTGAAGAGATGGTTGTTCTTCTAGAAGGTTCTCCCATCTCCTCAGAAGAACTCTGGAGCTCTTGTTCACTTCCCTGACCAAGGCCCTTCTCCCCCGATTGCTTGACCGGGCGGCCAGCTCTAGGAAGAGTCTTTGTGGTTCCAAACTTCTTCCATGTAAGAATCATGGAGGCCACTCTGTTCTTCGGGATTCTTCAATGCTGCAGAAATGTTTTGGTACCCTTCCCCGGATGACACAATCTTGTCTCGGAGCTCTACAGAATTCCTTCGACAAAATGGCTTGGTTTTCGCTCTGACATGCACTGTCAACTATGGGACCTTATATAGACAGGTGTGTGTGCCTTTCCAAATCATGTCCAATCAATTGAATTTACCACAGGTGGACTTCAATCAAATTGTAGAAACAAATTAGCAAAAAAATCGAAAACACTGTTTTCGCTTTGTCATTATGGGGTGCTATGTGTAGATTGATGAGGATTTGTTTTTATTTAAATCCTTTTAGAATAAGGCTGTAATGTATCAAAATGTGAAAAAAGGAAAGGGGTCTGAATACTTTCCAAATGAATTGTATAAAAAGATGGTCAGAACCATGTTTGTGTAGGCCTGTGATTCCTCATATATACCAAATTAATGGAAAATGTAAATTTCCAAGAGGATAGCTTGTGTTTTGAGTGTCTTCCCCTGCTATTTTTGTGGTAGCATTATTGTCTATAATGTATGGAAGCCCAAATGTCGATACTATCAAAAAATTGAGAAACTTAAATCAAGATACTTTTCGAGATACTATCTAAAATGTTTAGATACTATGTAAACATTTTGAGCTACTATCAAACAGTTTTTGGATAGTATCAAAAAAATCTAGATATTAAGTCAACAATTTTAGATATGTAAGTCAAAATTTCAAGATACTGACTTGAAGTTTAGAGATACAAATTCGAAATTCTTAGATAGTAGAACATTATCCCCTGTGAACTTATACCCGTGATCTCTGTTTGTCTGTTGCCAGTTCGTATGGTCTCGTCAAGTCTACCAGCGTTTTTCCCATACTCCTCTCCAGTCCCTGTTTTCTAGTTTTCCTGGTTTTGACCATTCTGCCTGCCCTGACCCTGAGCCTGCCTGCTGTTCTGTACCTTTCGGACTCTGCTCTAGATTACTGACCTCTGCCTGCCCTTGACCTGTCATTTGCCTGCCCCCTGTTTTTGTTACTTCGAACTGTCTGCATCTGGGTCTTATCCAGAGGTCTGATAGTACAAACTGGCCATGACTGACCCAGCAGCCTCAAACCAGCTCCGCAAGGCCATCTCCTCCCAAAAAGCCACCATTGGGTGACATGAGGAGTTACTTTGAGGTCTTCTGGATGGATTCCAGACCTTGGCAGAACGCCATGACTGTGCCTTGAATACATTGCTGGAGCAATTCCGCGGATTATCTGTGAAGCAGCCGGCCACGACAGTAGCCTCCCAGCCCCCAATAACACCGCTGTCAGCAGTGCGTCCCTCCAGGCCACCCCGGCTTCCCGAGAACCCTGCTTACCTCCTCCGAAACGCTTTGCTGGAGGGTCAGGAACCTGTCGGGCGTTTCTCTCCCAGTGTTCCCTCATCTTTGCAACTCTCGTCCTTTCCCTCGGACCGCTCGACGATAGCGTATCTCAAAACGCTAATGTCCGGGAGGGCTCTCGCCTGGGCTACGGCGGTGTGGGAACAACAATCTGCCTTGTGCTTCAGCCTGGAGGAGTTTGTGGCTGAGGCGAAAAAAGGTTTTCGATTCTCCGTTGTCCGGGAGAGAGGCTGCTAGGAAGTTACTCCAACTTCATCAAGACTCCCGCAGTGTGGCGGACTATGCGCTTGATAGCCGCACGTTGGCTGCCGAGAGTGCCTGGAACCCGGAATCCCTGTTCGACACATTCCTTCATGGATTATCGGAGGAGGTTAAGGACGAGCTCGCAGCCCGGGAGCTGCCTATGGATCTCGATTCGCTCATTGCCTTGACCACCCGGATCGATGGGCGGCTACGGGTACCGTAGGAGGGAGAGGAGGTCTGATTCTAGTCCCAATCGCTCGCACAAGGATCCCCCTTGCTTCCGAGGAACTCCGGAAGTCCCTGGCGTCTTACGCCCCAGGGAGGATTCAAGCTTACCCGAGTTCCCCCGAGAGTCTCCGAGGTCTGCCGACTTCTCCTTTTTCGGAGCTGATGCAACTCGGCAGAGCTAGGCTGTCTCCAGCCACACGCTTATGCAGACTTAACACCCAGAGTTGTCTGTATTGCGGAACTGCCGGTCATTATGTGTTACCTGTCCTTCAAAGAGACCAGGCTCATCAGTAGGTACGAGTACTCTGGTGGGCCATACGGATAATTTTTCTTCTCCCCTTACTCGCACCCCTCTCCAACTCAAGGTCATGAGTTGTCAACTCGAGCACAATTAATCTGTGCATCAGTCTGATCAACTGTAGCCTACTGATAACAACCACAGCTGCAGGTAGTCTAGAGAAGCCTATGCGCTCTGATCCCCTCTGGCCAGAGGAAATGAGGCGGTAACGTCATGTATTTATAGCCTAAGCTATGTATTTATAGCCTAAAATAGGCCTATTTATTTGTGTTAAGAGAATGTGATTAAATTTGGTTTATATTCAAACTTCGGGTGGCTAGGTTACCAAGACTCAATCCAAAATGATTGACTGGAATGAATGAATCAACACAATAGTGATGACATACGGTGTGAGTAACTTTTTAATTTGAGAGGTAATGATGCAACCCTGCATAAAGCAAGCTCAGCCCTGTTAGTTCAGTTTTTAAAAATCTGGTCCCATCATAGCCCATATAAAACTGTTTACAGCTGATTTACTACTGTCTGGTAAACTATGTTTATTACTAGGGCCCAGAGTTTTACCTGGTTAAGTTAGCCTACCAGATCAGGAAAACTTGGAGCCCCAGGGCAACACCTCTGAAATCACCACAGAATTTGTTACAAAGAAAGAAACCTATCCTATAAGTATGGTCTACTATCTCACATTTTTAGTTAGTATCTCGAAATTTGAACGTGCGTATCTCTAAATTTCGACTTACTATCTAAAAATTGAGATACTATCTCGACATTTTTTGATAGTAGGCTATCAACATAAAAAGAATAGTTGCGTGAATGGGCTTCCAAAATCATGGATGTATGTTTATAACTCAAGCTAGGCTATGCCTATGCTATAAAAAGTAGCACGCAGGGGACCCATAATTGCCCTTGCCCATTATTGCTGTTGAACAGTTGCCTGGCCAAGCGCTGGTGCCCCTTTAAAAGGCTCTCCATGTTGCCCTCACATGTGATCGGACATACAGAGGCTCCTGGATGATGCTGTTATGTAAAACACACTACACTGCAAAAATAAGGTGTTTTATTTAACATGCCGCAGAAAATACTAAAGCGTATTTTTTCTCTCTCCTGCTTTGAAGACCGTTCGGCTGAGGATTGTTACACTTTTCACTGCCAGAGCAATAGATTAGGCTAACAACACTTCGGCTGCGAGCAGTCTTGTTTGTGACTGGTGTACAACTGAAAACTGCCTTGCACTGCCATAACGGATAAAGCGACGTGTTTCTCTACACTTCAGCCCCCCCCCTCAATCAGCGGTATCAACTCGTGTGTGGAAATAGATCCGTGTTTGAGTTGATGTAACGCTGGTAAACAGTTACAAGGAGTATGCTACCTTTCGGAGAATAGGAGGGTGGTTGGAGTGGTTTGCTTCTTTCGTCATTTTTTGGGGGGTTCCTCGAAGAGTGTAGGAAGGCTAGAGGAAGCCAAATGTAATAATTCGACAACATTGACTTTCGCGGAAGGCTGAGTGAGACAAACACTTAAAGTCAAGAACAGAAGCCAGAAACCCCAGCGTCGGACTAACGTTGGAAGCTAGTTCGTCGTGTTTAGCGACATATCTACCTCCAACAACAAGGTGTCCTGGTCAGGATTATACTGTAGATAGCATACCTATATATTGTAAACTTGCCTAGGGAGGAGAGTGCCACAGAGACCCACACGGGTGAGTAGCTTGTGTTGCTATCTCTTTTGAGTTGTTTTGGGGAGTACGTTAGCTAGCTAATGCCAGTAAACTAGCTCATACGATTTAGTTGTTCTTCCATTGATGGCGTTTGCAGTGTTTTTGTTTCGAGTCGAGTGTATGGGCATTCACGAGGCAAATGGCCATGGAAATAGGAAGATGTTTTGGGGAGTGGTAGCTACTTGGCTGTGCAGTCAGACAGCGTGCGCGATGTACACTGCCTGGCCATCCACGCCAGCTCGGCTACTGTAACTGCTACTCGTGTTAGCCAAGTGAGAATTCGAGCAATAACAGACTCGATGTTGTAGATATGATCCTAAAGCATGCATTCGTTTTGATGTATGGTGTAGTTAGCAATGCGTGGATGTTAGTCTTCTGATACTACAATATTATCCATCGTGAAACGGTCATTATTGGCTTGCATGCTCAACAGGAGGATACAATTAGACTAATTGGATAGGTAGACTGCTTAACTTTGTCCTTATGATCCCTTCTAACATGTGTTAAGCTTATTGAACCTATGTCGGTATTTTATTTTGTTGCATGTTTCTCTGTCAGTATCGCGTTAGTGTGTGCGCACTACACGGGTAGGCAGGAGAAACGAAAAAGTGCGCAGATCAGTTCGCTATTTTGCATAATCTAGCGTCGATATCACATCTGTTCTTACATTGAGTTCCACAGATGCTGATGAAGATGCTTAACTCTTCAAATGAGAACATTTCTTCTGCAGTTTGAATTGTGGGTGAACCAATGGTCATTCACTCACTGTGACACATGCAGCCAGGTGCATTGAATAGTCGATGTCACAATATCTGATGGCCAACGTTCCATTTACGGCATAGAGATGACATCATGCATGCATTTCATTCCCACAGAGTTTGCGTTGTAACGTGCCTTCCAGGTTATTAACTAACTTGTGAGCGCCTATTAGTTGAAACGGTGGTTGCCTGCTAAGTGATGACATTCAAGCGAATGAACTGCCATATTATGCAGACAATCACAGAAATTGGCCAGCATATTTATCTATCATTGGTTAAATGAAAACTACTGCTCACCTATGACCTGAACATGTCACTCGACTACTGCAATAATGTGGCATAATTGTCATTTCAGTTGTTATGGGAGCTGACTACTGTTCGCCTACATTGTAACAATATTGATTGTTGAGAATTGTTACATTTCCATTGGCTTCAAGGTTGAGAGCTCAGGTTGAAGGGGGATTTTGAGTGACTGCTGAAGGGATTTAAAAACATCTGGGTGTGAGACTGAGCAGCATGTCACACCATCACCTCCAATGCAATGAGTCCATGTCCACGGGTACTGTATAAGCTGTTGAGGCGATGCTGAAAACTGGTTTTGAACTTTTGAAGAATTCTGTAGATGCCCTAACCCCCCCTCACACACACACACATTGTATCTCTCACTAGTGTAGATTAAGTTTGTGGTGCAATTAAATCAAGCCCAGTCAGACCTGTATGGATGACAAGAGAATGGGAACTATGTCATTTAAAGGTGTCACTGTGGTAAAACTCCCCTGCAAACAACAACAGGGAAATGTACCTTGCCATTTAGGTAGGTGGGGAAGATGGTACAGCATGGATGTGTCATCAGATAAATGGTCTGGGAAATTACCACTTTGTATTAGTCACTCTGCTTCTCTCCTTCCTGCTACATCTTACCAGAGCTGGAAAAACAACTCGGATAGTTTGCCTTATTTCACCATTTGTAAGGATTTGGGTTTCCTTGTTTTGGTTTTCATTTTACTGAAGCAATGTTGGTCTATTTGCAGGTTTAGGCATCGGTTAAACAAATGAATGGCTACTCTTTGACACCCTGGTTTATTGCAGTTTAGACATTAATCTCTGGGTATATAAAAGTTATTCTTCAGTCACTAGCTGTAGTTGTCTTGAGTGTTAGCCTAATGCAAACTTTGGTTGTGTCAGAGGTTTTCATCACTTTCTAATGCAGTGGACTCCTGATAAATGTACCTGTGTTCATTTTGGCAACAAAAATTGTGACATTTGTCTAATACCTATTTTTCAGTGGCAATTGATGAGACTATAACTGACTAAATGGACCCATAAACTATAACTAAATGAAAATATGTTTAATTTCACTGTGACAATCTGACTACTAAGTGGACCGGACAGTAGTTTTTTGAGAGATTGAGAGATTCTCAGTGATAAGCAGCGCAGTTCTGTTCAGCAGTTGGAAGGAATTGGCACAAACAGCCTATATCACGAAGGCGCCACCAGTCTTCTACACTGAACACAAATATAAAGGCAACTTGCAACAATTTCTAAGATTTTACTGAACTACAGTTCATATTAGGAAATCAGTCAATTTTAAATAAATTCATTAGACCCTAATCTATGGATTTCACATGACTGGAAATGCAATTATGCATCTGTCACAGATACCTTTAAACAAAAGTAGGGGCAGCCTCGTGTAACATTACACATCTCCTTCCCATAGAGTTGATCAGGCTGTTTGTGGATGTTGTCCCACTCCTCTTCAATGGCAGTGTGAAGTTACTGGATATTGGCGGGAATTGGAACACACTGTTGTACACGTCGATCCAGAGTATCCCGAACGTTGCTCAATGGGTGTCCTGTCTGAGTATGCAGGTCATGGAAGAACTGGGACATTTGCAGCTTCCAGGAATTGTTTACAGATCCTTGCGACATGGGGCCGTGCATTATCATTCTGAAACATGAGGTGATGGAGACGAATGAATGGCACGAAAATGGGCCCCAGGATCGTGTCAGATCTCTGTGAATTCAAATTGCCATCGATAAAATGCAATTGTGTTCATTGTCCATAGCTTATGCCTGACCATACCACGGGGCACTTTGTTCACAACGTTAACATCGGTAAACCATTCAGCCATACTGCCATCTGCCCAGTACAGTTGAAATTATTTGATTTGATTAATCCGTGAAGAGGACACTGCTCCCAGTGGTGATCAAAAATTAGCATTTGCCTACTGAAGTCGGTTACGATGCCTAACTGCAGTCAGATCAAGACTCTGGTGAGGACAACAAGCACGCAGATGAGTTTCCCTGAGATGGTTTCTGACAATTTGTGCAGACATTCTTCGGTTGTGCGAACCCACAGTTTCATCAGCTGTCCGAGTGGCTGGTCTCAGACGATTTTGCAGTTGAAGAAGCCAGATGTGGAGGTCCCGGGGTAGCGTGGTTACACATGGTCTGCGGTTGGGAGGCTGGTTGGACGTACTGCCAAATTCTCAAAAATTATGTTGGAGGCTGCTTTTGGTAGAGAAAATAACATTCTCTGGCAAAAGCTTCGGTGGACATTCCTGCAGTCAGCATGCCAATTGCACGCTCACTCAACTTGAAACATCCGTGGCATTGTGTTGTGACACAACTGCACATTTTAGTGGCCTTTTGTCCCCAACACAAGGTGCACCTTTGTAATGGTCATGCTGTTTAATCGGCTTCTTGAAATGACACACCTGCCAGGTGGATGGATTATCTTGGCAAAGGAGAAATGCTTAACATTTGACATTTCTTGGGTCTTTTTATTTCAGCACATGAAACATAGGACCAACACTTTACATGTCTGTATTTTTGTTCAGTGTAGGTAACTAGGCAAAGGGTAGCTAAGAAACACAAGATGCTTTACAAAATTAAAAACAATGGCAGCATTGAGTTTAGTAGTCTAGCTATGTTTTTCTCTGCCTAGAAAAAAAGCCGATGCCGATTTATAAAAAAAAATATATATCATACACACACACACATGTTTGTAATAATGACAATTGCAACAATACTGAATGAACAATGAACACTTATATTTTAACTTAATATAATACATAAATACACACACGCGCGCACACAGCTCTGAAGTGACAATGATACTGAAGAGTCTGCTTAGGAGACAAATACTCTCAACTGTTTGAATAAAAATAGAGTTTAAGTTACCTGTGATGAATGTTGAAAATAAAAACTTTAATTTCTATATGCAGGAAATCCTATTTTAATAATGGGCATGGTAAGAATTGACAACCACAGTGTGAGTCATAATTCCCATGACACCTTCTAGCAAAATCTGAAAAGTGGTTCCTTCATTTATTCCATAGGATATTTTTAGATTCACTTAAAATAAGGTCTGTGTTTCGTATAGGCTTACATCACCGTGCCAATTTTATAACTGTAGATATCCATAGGACAAGGTAACTCTGATCAATATTGGCTAAATATAAGCGAAGATAAAACCATTTGTAGAGTGGATTTATGAAAATATGTTGACAAACGTTACCTTATCCTAGTGAAATTTACACGGGTATCAAAACGTCGAGGCGGTTTAAGCCTGCACGAAACACAGACCTTATTTGAAGTAGATCAAGACATTCTCTATGGAAGACATGAACGGTAAAATAACGAAGGACCCCTTTCAAATTTGAGCCGCAGGTTATTACAGGAATTATAACGCGTCGACTATTTCTCTCTAAACCATATACCTTTGACTAATCCGGAAACTATCACCTTGAAAACAAAACGTTTATTCCGTTCCGTATTTTATCTAACGGGTGGCATCCATGAGTCTAAATATTCCTGTTACATTGCACAACCTTCAATGTTGTCATAATTACGTAAAATTCTGGCAAATTAGTTCGCAAAGAGCCAGGCGGCCCAAACTGTTGCATATACCCTGACTCTGCGTGCAATGAACGCAAGAGAAATGACACAATTTCACCTGGTTAATATTGCCTGCTAACCTGGATTTATTTTAGCTAAATATGCAGGTTTAAAAAATATATACTTGTGTATTGATTTTAAGAAAGGCATTGATGTTTATGGTTAAGTACACATTTGAGCAATGACAGTCATTGATTGATTGTTTTTTATAAGATAAGTTTAATGCTAGCTAGCAACTTACCTTAGCTTACTGCATTCGCTAACAGGCAGGCTCCTCGTGGAGTGCAATGTAATCAGGTGTTAGAGCATTGGACTAGTTAACTGTAAGGTTGCAAGATTGGATCCCCCGAGCGGACAAGGTTAAAAATCTGTCGTTCTGCCTCGTTCCTAGGCCGTCATTGAAAATAAGAATGTGTTCTTAACTGACTTGCCTAGTTAAATAAAGGTGTAAAAAAAAAAAGGCAAATCGGCGCCCCAAAATACCAATTTCCGATTGTTATGAAAACTTGAAATCGGCCCCGATTTAATCGGCCATTCCGATTAATCGGTCGATCTCTACTCTCCAGAGATGTTCGATCGGGTTCAAGTCCAAGCTCTGCCTGGGCCACTCAAGGACATTGAGACTTGTCCGGAAGCCACTCCTGTGTTGTCTTGGCTGTGTGCTTAGGGTCGTTGTCCTGTTGGAGGTTGAACCTTCGCCCCAGTCTGAGGTCCTGAGCGCTGTAGGTTTTCCCTTGATTCTGACTAGTCTCCCAGTCCCTGCCGATGTAAAACATCCACACAGAATGATGCTGCCACCACCACTGTAGGAATGGTGCCAGGTTTCCTCCAGATGTGACACTTGGCATTCAGACCAAAGAGTTCAATCTTGGTTTCATCAGACCAGAGAATCTTGTTTCTCATGGTCTGAGAGTCTTTAGGTGTCTTTTGGCAAACTCCAAGTGGTCTGTCAGGTGCCTTTCACGGAGTGGCTTCCGTTTGGCCACTACCATAAAGGCCTGATTGGTGGAGTGCTGCAGAGATGGTTGTCCTTCTGGAAGGTTCTCCCATCTCCACAGAGGAACTCTGGAGCTCTGTCAGAGTGACCATCGGGTTCTTGGTTACCTCCCTGACCAAGGCCCTTCTCCCCCGATTGCTCAGTTTGGCTGGGCGGCCAGCTCTAGGAAGAGTCTTGGTGGTTCTAAACTTGTTCCATTTAAGAATGATGAAGGCCACTGTGTTCTTGGGGACCTTAAATGCTGCAGAAATGTTTTGGTATCCTTCCCCAGATCTGTGCCTCGACACAATCCTGTCTTGGAGCTCTACGGAGAATTCCTTCGGCCTCATGGCGTGGTTTATGCTCTGACATGCACTGTCAGCTGTGGGACCTTGTATAGACAGGTGTGCCTTTCCAAATCATGTCCCATCAATTGAATTTACCACAGGTGGACTCCAATCAAGTTGTAGAAACATCTCAAGGATTGTCAATGCAAACGGGATGCACCTGACCTCAAGTTCATCTCATAAGAAAGGGTCTGAAGACTTATGTAAATAAGTAATTTAAAAAATATATATATTTTATACATTTGCTAACATTTCTAAACCTGTTTTTGCTTTGTCATTATTAAGCCAGCAGCATACCACTCTGCATCCTACTGCTGGCTTGATTCTGAAGCTAAGCAGGGTTGGTCCTGGTTGGTCCCTGGATGGGAGACCAGATGCTGCTAGAAGTGGTGTTGAAGGGCCTGTAGGAGCCACCCTTCCCTTTGGTCAAAAAAATATATCCCAATGCCCCAGGATAATGATTGACATTGCCTGGTGTAGGGTGCCGTCTTTTGGATGGGACGTTAAACGGGTGTCCTGACTCTGGTCACTAAAGATCCCATGGCACTTATCATAAGAGTAGGGGTGTCCTGGCTAAATTCCCAATCTGGCCCTCATACCATCACGGTCGTTTAATCATCCCCAGTTTACAATTGGCTCATTCATCCCCCTGTAACTATTCCCCAGGTCGTTGCTGTAAATGAGAATGTTCTCAATCAACTTACCTGGTAAAATTAAAAAAATATATTGTGTGTAGATCGCTGAAGATTTTTAATTTAATACATTTTAGGAAAAGGCTGTGATGTAACAAAATGTGGAAAAAGTCAAGGGGTCTGAATACTTTCTGAAAGCACTGTATCTGCAAACATTTGGTAGCACAGAAAGGAAAAGGGATAGGAAACAATTAGACTAAATTCCTCTTTCCACTACACATGCCAGCAGCGTACCACCCTGCATCCCACTGCTGGCTTGTCTGACGCTAAGCAGGGTAGGTCCTTGGAAGGTGCTGCTGGAAGACAAGGTGCTGCTGGAAGTGGTGTTGGAGGGCAAGTAGTGGGAACTCTTCTCTCCTAATCTAAGGCGATCCCAATGCCCTAGGGCAGTGACGGGGACATTGCCTTGTGTAAGGTGCAGTCTTTCAGGTGGGACATTAAACGGGTGTCCTGACTCTGTGGTCATTTAAAAATCCTATGGCACTTATCGTAAGAGTAGGGGTGTTAACCCCAGTGTCCTGGCAAAATGTCCAACTTGGCCCCATTTTTCATTATGGCCACCTAATCCTCCTCCTAAATGGCATATCACTCTTCGCCTCTCCACCTGGTGTGGTGAGCGTTCTGGCACAAAAATGGTTGCCGTGCATTACCCAGGTGGGTGCTACACATTGGTGGATATGGTGAGTTTCGCAATAGTATGTAAAGCGCTTTGAGGAGAAAAGTGCTATATAAATTAATTCATTATTATATCTGACTGGGTAAATCACTTTATTTTTGAGTTAATGTTGACCCAGGGGTTCAGACTTGTGCATTTGGACCAGAACTCGGGCACTGGGACTCGGACTTCAGCCATAGGGACTTGTCGCTCGACTCGTGACTTGACCATTGGTGACTGAGTCGAGCACAGGGGACTTGGGACTCAAATCACTAAACCTCAAGTCCAAATTGACTTCATCTCTTGGCGAAACAGTCTTTAGCCCGCCTTGTACTTTTGGACACCAATGTGGAGGTGATGGAGGTGCAACCTGTACTACTTTGCGGCACCATCTGGTGATTGCGAATTTGAAGGCAATGTACAGTGCCTTCAAGGTATTCACACCCCTTTTACTTTTCCCCCACATTGTGTTACAGCCTGAATTTAAAATAGATTAAATTGAGATGTTTTGTCACTGGCCTTCACACAATACCCCATAATGTCAAAGTGGAATTATATATTTTTTGAAATTGAAAAGAATATATTAAACAGGAAAAGCCTTAAATGTCTTGACTCAAGTGTTCAACCCCTTTGTTATGGCATGCCAAAAATAAATTGAGATAAAAGTGTGCTTAAGTTGCACGGACTCACTGTGTGGATTTCACCATGAGGTTGATTTTTAAAACGGTTAGTTTAATGCATGTGATAACTGAGGATGGATCAACAACATTGTAGTTACTCCACAATACTAACCTAAATGACAGAGTGAAAAGAAGGAAGCCTGTACAGAATACAAATATTCCAAAACATACTGCAAAAAATAAATGTGAATACAAAGTTTTATGTTGGCGGCAAATCCAATACAACACATTACTGAGTACCACTCTCCATATTTTCAAGCATAGTGGTGGCTCCATCATGCTATGGGTATGCTTGTAATTGTTATCGCTAGAACCGCTGGGCCTTAATGGACTCCCCTTAAAGCTTAATGAACAGTCATTCTGACTGCAACATTCTAACAGTGTAATTAATATATTTCATAAATGCTATTGCAAAAATAATCATTTAGTTGTGTTTGAAGGCCTTGGGTTACATTAGAATACGATTTTTATTTGATTTCAAAAAACAAAATAGCATTTTATTAATTTGTTACTACAGGCTGTATGTAAAAAAAAAAAAAATAATAAAAAATAAATAAACACTTGTTCAATCAATTTGGTTTGCGGGGTGTCTTTGTTATAGCTATGAAACAGAAAGCATATGTGTTGGAACATGGTAACAGCTTCTTTATATAAATATACCCCAACCACCAATGGTCACGGTCAAAAGACACGCGGTCACATGATTACATTAGTAGCCTAAACATTAAAAGCACCAGGTGGCCTTGATAAATAGTGAACACAAATGCAATAAAGGCATTATAATGAATGTGTCGACATGACAGCAGTCAAAAGTAGTCTATTGTTAGCTCGTGCTTATTGTGTGCAATTTCACACAATGACATCAGTTGGATTTCATTTAGCGGTTATCCATTGTCCTAACAGTTGACCCAATTTTTTAGTTGTTGTAACTTTTACTTGCTTGAGGCACTTTGACATACCTTTTGTTTGGTTGTAGCTGGTAATAGTTTCCGGTTTTCTCTTTTGTGTCTGTTGTCTTGTCATTCTTCAGCACCGCTGTGCAGGTGCCTTATTTTGTGCAGAGGGAAGGAGCTCCCGTCTCACTTTGTTCACGGTACCGGCCAGACTTGTTTTCTTTGCAAGGAAATGGCATTGCCCGTGAAGTTAAGAAATTGTCCATGGTGACATTTCTCCCCTTGTCAAGGGAAGGTCTCAGACACTCGCTCACCTGCTCCCCGATGTGGATGTTTTCCCAGATATTGAAAGCCGTTCAGCATGTACAATTACGCACGCTCTCACAGTGTAGCCTTCTCCAAGTAGGCCAGAGGAGACTGATGAGACTGCTTTGATCCAGTGAGCTGATATAGGTATCATACCATTTAAAAAAGATATATATATATTTATAATGGACCAATCAATACAATGTCCCGCCTTGTTCTTCATTCCCAATTGGCGATTACATAATTATGCACAATTTGCAACTCCCACTTTCTCCCCATAATAGTTTACTTAACTTCATCTTATGTGTGAAATTTCAGAATATTTTAGGTTCAGTTTCGAGGCAATTATCGCATAGATTATCAACTGGGCACTTTCAACTGTCATAAAGGAGCGGAGAAGGAGGACAATAAAATAAAAAGAGACCCTCCTAAAACGGGTTATAACACCATTTCTGTTAGTGATATTAAGATTCTAACACGGTGTGTTTATACAGACTTATTTAGGGAAAGTCAAGGATGGATGGGGGCATGAATGTCAAAATGACTGATTCTGCTGTTCTAGAGTTTAGGACTGGGGAATTTTTCAGGATAATAAAACAAACAGAATGGAGCTAAGCACAGGCAAAATGCTAGAGGGAAAACCTGGTTTGGTCTGCTTTCCACCAGACACTGGGAGATAAAATCACCCTTCAGCAGGACTATAAAATAAAACACAAGGCCAAATCTACACTGGAGTTTCTTACCAAGAAGACGGGGAATGTTCCTGAGTGGCTGAGTTACAGTTTAAATGTACTTGAAAATCTATGGCAAGACCTGAAAAATGGTTGTCTAGCAATGATCAACAATCAATTTGACAGCGCTTAAAGAATAATGGGCAAATCAAATGTTGCACAATCCAGGTGTGCAAAGCTCTTCGACTTACCCAGCAAGACTCACACCTGTAATCGCTGCCAAAGGTTCTTCTACAATGTATTGACTCAGGGATGTGAATACTTATGTAAATTTAGATTTATGTATTTCATGTTTTCTTTCACTTTGTCATTATGGAGTATTGTGTGTAGGTGGGTGAGAAACAAATCTATTTAATCCAGTTTGAATGTAGGCTGTAACACAACAAAATGTGGAATAAGTCAAGGGGTATGAATACTTTCTGATGGCACTGTATGCTTGTGCACATGGAAGTCAGTGATTTCTGTTGAGTATAGGTTGCGGCAATACAAATATAATGTGACTAAAGTGAAAGGGCATTTCGTTTAATAAAATGGCCCACTGTTTTTGTCAATTTTGACTAACCAGACTACATCAAAAATGTGACGGACTTAATGATATTTTAGTCAAAAATGACTAAGACTAGAATAAAACTAAAAAAGAGTGCCAAAATGAAAACAACTGAAATGTACTGGACTGTTGTGACCGTGCAACTGAAACTAGGGATGTGCATCTTTCCCATTCAAGACAATTTGATACGTATCTAGATACATGGGCTCCAATACGATATAGGAACAATGTTTTAGTTTGAAACTATTCGGTTTGATTAACAGAACCGGGAACAAAAATGATCTATAGGCCTACTGTTCCATTATTTTAAAAGCATGGTTAATCATTTTCTTTCATGTTCAGGGCAATTTTTATTTTTTTTCTCTCACAAATGCAACAAACCACATGGAAAATCCTCCCTCTGTCAATCAGTAACTTCTTCCAGTGTCTACCTGCCAGCTGAAAATCTTTCCCTGTGTTGGTGTAGGCTACCTGCCCTTCCACCTCCGATGCATAGCTGTAGCCTACTGAGTTACATGGGTGATTCATAAGACCGGGAGAGAGATTTTTATTTGCAGAATAATGGATTAACCTTTTCAATTCTAGTTAGGGATACTATAGTATTCACATTGGATTTATTATCTACAAAAAGGTAAGACGTGTTTTAAATTCTGGTGCCGCTCTGCGCACACACAAGCTTGTTAGCTAGCTAGCTTCTCTGTTCCAACGTTAAGCCACCTCTCTGAAGGTCAGACGTTCAAAGTTCCTCCATAGAAGCCGCTCCTCTAGGTAGAATTCTGCGGGCCTAATTCAGATAATGCATGTCATCACAAGATGCCCAGCGCTTCAAGCCAAGCCTCCTCCTCTACTTTCTCTCGCTCACTCCCCAGTAGTGATGGGTCGTTCGAGGAACGAGTCAGCTCTAAGAGCCGGCTCTTGTAGGTGAATGTTGGGAGCCGGCTCGCATATCAGAAGAGCCAAATCTATTTATAAAAAAATTAAGGTATGAATAATCAAAAGATTTAAATTAATAGAATTAACTAATTCAAAGAACGAAAAAATCAAATCAAATAACATAGGCCTTTATGCTCAAGCGCACACATTCGTTCTGACTGTCTTCTCAGACTAACAGCCTCACCTGTTGATTCTGTCAATCAGACACGCAGTGTCAACCAATGAACCAAAGATGCGTGAGGGAGGGCCGAGCCAACTCACTCACAGTCACACACTTAGCAGCCGAGGAGAGAGAGGAAGGACAGCTGAGAAAACAACAGCTGGAAAATGAGTCGGAAGCACAGTAGCATTTGGATGCATTTTAATAATGTAGACAATGTTAGAGCACGGTGTACAATGTTAGAGCACGGTGTACATTGTCTACATTTTAATAATGTAGACAATGTAAAGCCGGTTCTACGCACAACCTAAACCAGCATATGCGAACTGTGCACCCAACTGTGAAGCTAGCTGTAGCGGAGCTTCGAGAAACTAGCGGTCCTGCTAGTGATAGTGGTGGAGCCAGCACCTCCACACGTGGAGATGTATCCACTCAGTCAAGTAGGCCTACTCCGCGACCCACAGCAACGCAGTCTTCTATGAACCAGTTTATGCCAAAGTCTATTTCTGTAGCAAAACAAGGCCAAATTGATATTGAAAATGATTGCCACTGATTTCCAGCCATTTTCGATCGTGGAGGACCGAGGTTTTAGAAAATATAGCAATAGTCTAAATCCAATGTACACAATTCCAAGCAGGAAAGCCCTTTCAAAATCACTTATTCCACAGCTGTACGAGAGCGCACTGGCTTCAGTGCGGGAAAAAGTCCAAAAAGCTACTGCAATTTGCCTTGCCACTGACTGCTGGACATCAAGGGTAACCACTTCTTACATGTCGGTTACATGTCACTTCATTGAAGATTTTTCGATGTCTAGCTGTCTTCTGGACTGCTTTGAGTTCAGCGACAGACACAGCTCAGAGAACTTGGCAGAGGAACTTTTGAGTGGCCAGAGAAGGGCAAGTAGATGGGAAAAGGGGTATGTTGTGTTAGCGACAATGCAGCTAACATAACCAAAGCTGTGAAAATGTTAAAATGGACCCAGCATCCATGTCTTGCCCACACAATCAACCTGATAGTAAGAGATGCTCTGAAGGTGATGAAGCCCACTGTGGGCAAAGTGAAAGCAGCTGTGGAATACTTCCACAGGAGCACAGTAGGTGCTGAAAACCAAAGTCTACACCACGCCAGATGGGGATGCCTGAGCTGAGGTCTAAACAAGACTGCACTACAATGTGGAATTCAACATTTTAAATGTTGAAGCGGTTTCTTGAGTCAAAGGATGCCATCATCTGTACCCCCAAGAGGAATGGGAGGTGGTGGAGGAGGTGTGCAGAGTCCTGGAACCCTTTGAGCAGGTCACTGTGGAGATCAGTGGAGAGGTACAGTAAGCAGTTATTACTACATTATTTAATCCAGTATTATATATGTATATGAGCAGAAGATGAGAATGTCGTATCAGTAGGCAAAACAGGAACCTGAACTAATAAGTTACTGTTCTCTCTTTTCAGCTACAGTTGAAGTCTTTTTTCTCAATTCCTGACATTTAATCCTAATAAAAATTCCATGTCTTAGGTCAGTTAAGATCACCACTTTATTTTAAGAATGTGAAATGTCAGAATAATAGTAGAGAGAATGGTTTATTTCAGCTTTTATTTCTTTCATCACATTCCCAGTGGGTCAGAAGTTTACATACACTCAATTAGTATTTGGTCGCATTGCCTTTAAATTGTTTAACTTGGTTCAAACGTTTCGGGTAGCCTTCCACAAGCTTCCCACAATAAGTTGGGTGAATTTTGTTCCATTCCTCCTGAGAGCTGGTGTAACTGAGTCAGGTTTGTAGGCCTCCTTGCTCTCACACGCTTTTTCAGTTCTGCCCACACATTTTTTATTGGATTGAGGTCAGGGCTTTGTGGTGGCCACTTCAATACCTTGAATTTGTTGTCCTTTTTGCCATTTTGCCACAACTTTGGAAGTATGCTTGGGTCATTGTCCATTTGGAAGACCCATTTGTGGCCAAGCTTTAACTTCCTGGCTGATGTCTTGAGATGTTGCTTGAATATATCCACATAATTGTCCTTCCTCATGATGCCATCTATATTGTGAAGTGTTCCAGTCCCTCCTGCAGCAAAGCACCCCCACAACATGATGCTGCCACCCCCGTGCTTCACGGTTGGGATGGTGTTCTTCGACTTGCAAGCGTCCCCCTTTTTTCCTCCAAACATAACAATGGTCATTATGGCCAAACAGTTCTATTTTTGTTTCATCAGACCAGAGGACATTTCTCCAAAAAGTACGATCTTTGTCCCCATGTGCAGTTGCAAGCTGTAGTCTGGCTTTTTTATGGCGGTTTTGGAGCAGTGGCTTCTTCCTTGCTGAGCGGCCTTTCAGGTTATGTCGCTATAGGACTCGTTTTACTGTGGATATAGATACTTTTGTACCTGTTTCCTCCAGCATCTTCACAAGGTCCTTTGCTGTTGTTCTGGGATTGCTTTGCACTTTTTGCACCAAAGTACGCTCATCTTTAGGAGACAAACCGACTTGCCAAAACTATAGTTTGTTAACAAGAAATTTGTGGAGTGGTTGAAAAACAAGTTTTAATGACTCCAACCTAAGTATGTAAACTTCTGACTTCAACTGTATGTGACAGCCTCAAAAATGATTCTCCTGTGTAAGGGTCTGCAGCGAATCACAGCCAACCGCCAGAGAGAAGCAAATGTAACCACAGGACATGTGACAGAGTTGATGGACACCCTATGTTTATCAATGGAAAGAAAGTTCCACAGAATGGAATATAATCGTGTGCTGTCAGAAACCGCCTGCACTTGACCCCAGGTTTAAGAAGTTAGCCTTCAGTGATGCCAGAGCGATTGATGAGCCTCTTCAAAGAATAACCTCCGCAGCAGGGAGGGACAGCCCCAGCAGTCAGCTGGCTCAGGCAACAGGAAGAAGAGGGATCAGATGGAGCAGAAGCACCAGCAGTAGTGCCACAAACGTCTGCTGTTTGGATGCTGTTTGACAAGAGAGCAACCGGGGATGCAGCACGAAGGAATCCCTCAGCAGATGCCATAGTGGAGGTGCGATCCTATTTGGAGGAGCAGATCCAGATCTGAGCTGGTGGAAGAACAAGGCCTCTGTCTACCCACGGCTTACTAAAGTCGTGACAGGGAGACTGCATAGTGGCCACATCCGTTCCCTCTGAGAGGGTCTTCTCAAACGGGACAAATAATTACTGAGAGAAGAAACCACATGAGCCCCTCAAGTGAGGCAGCTTGCATTTCTGAATGCAAATCTCTCATAAAAACAAAAATATGGTTGGTTATAAATGCTGGTTATAGCATGGCAATAAAGAAGAGGGAGAAAAGAGGGACCAGTTTAATGTTTTAAGTGGGATGCTGCAGTTTTGCACATTATTTATTTTTCTTTGATATGGGGCAATATTCTATTATGTTGTTCAGATTGTATTTGTTTTGAATGGTTACATTTATATGCCCTTTGTTTATATACATGAAAAAGTTATACATTAAATGCGAATGTTTAATAGCATTCTTTTTCATAACAAACCAATGCATTTTTAAATACATTGTCGTTAAGGTAGAGCATGATTTCATGTAATTTAATTAGAATTGTTTTAACACCAGTCATAGTCAAACTATCGCAAACGGTTTGATTTGGAAAAAATACAAAAAAAATGTTTTTAAAGGGCCCTTCGGGAGCCAAAAGAGCCGTCTCTTTTTGGTGAGCTGAGCCGAACGAGCCGGCTCACTGAAAAGAGCCGGAATGCCCATCACTAGTCCCCAGCTGCAAAAATGTTGCATCTCGCACCCACCCTACACTTGTCTTTCCATCACGCACGTAAACAACTCATTGAGCTATACCTTTCCCGCTCAGTAACAAGCTTCTCTATCCGCACTACATGATTGGTGAAGTAATTTAATGTGAAGCTAAATGTAAAAAAAAAGGACAGAAAGGAAGGATATATAAAACAACTTTTTGGAGGTTCGAGCTGGTTCAGAACTTTATTTTGCTGGTCGGGAACAGTGGAAGGGAAGAAAAAAAGAGTGGTTCAGAACGAAACGATTGGAAAATAATTTAGGTTTCAACCCCTGGCACTCAATGTTTTTGCATAAACACGTTCTAAATTCAAGTCTGCTGCTGACGAAGCTCATGAGCTGGGCCTCAACTGGAGCTGACTTCAAATCAAAATGTAATTTCTCACATGCTTGGAAAAACAATAGCTGTAGACTAAAAGTGAAATGCTTTTTTACGGATCCTTTTCCAACAATGCAGAGTTAAGTTTTTTTTTAAATGTAATAGAAATGGTGACACGAGGAATAAATACACTGTGAATTATTTCACAATAATGAGTAAAAGTAGCATGGCTATATACAGGGAGTACCATTACTGAGTCGATGTGCAAGGAAACGAGGTAATTGAGTTAGCTATGCACATTATATGTAGGGATAATGTGACTAGGCAACAGGATAGATAATAGACAGTAGCAGCAGTGTGTGTGCAGCGTCAGTATGCATGTATGTATGTGCGTGCTGTGTGGGCGTATGTAGTTTGTATTTTGGGATGTCAGTGTGGGTGGAGTCCAGTTTGGGCATAGAGTCCGTGCAAAAAAGGATCACTGCAGGTAGGCCGGTTAGCCATTTGATTTAGCTATTTAGCAGTCTTGTGGCTAGAAGCTGTCCAGGCTCCTGTTGGTTCCAGACTTGGTGCGCTGGTACCGCTTGCCATGCAGTAGAAGAGAACATTCTGGCTTGGGAGACTGGAGTCTTTGACAAAGTTTTGATCCTTCCTCTGACACCGCCTGGTGTAGAGGTGCTGGATGGCAGGAAGCTCAGCCCGTGATGTACTGGGTCATACTCACCAGCAATGTTCCCTCAAATTTTTGGGGGCACTGAGCACATGTTAGGTCTTGTGAGCGGAAACTTGAACGTTGTGATAATTTTGTGCAACTTCCGGCACACGTTTACAGTGAACACTGAGGCTGTACCCTTACAGTTTTAGACCGTAGACTTTAGTCTATTTTGAGCACAATATTGGCCTACCAACAAAACCAATGGAGCAAATCCCATAACATTTTCACATGGAAATAGCTTCTGATTCATGTGATGTAGCCTATATGTGCTGATCAATGCAGGTCTACATTGCATGAGACTTCTAAAAGTTTTTACATTATGAAGGGCTTGAAATGAATGAATGAATCATTTTTTTACTTAGTCTGTAACACCATGGGCCAAATAGTGCATTCATAAAGTATTCATATCCCTTGACTTATTCCACATTTTGTTGTTACAGCCTGAATTCAAAATGTATCTTTTTTTCTCACTCATCTACATTCACCCCATAATGACAATGTGAAAGCATGTTTTTATAAGTTTTGGCAAATTTGAATTGAAAATGAATTACAGAAATTGCTAATTTACACGACTATTCACACCCCTGAGTCAATCCTTTTGTAGAAGCACCTTTTGGCAGTGATTACAGCTGTGAGTCTTTCTGGGTAAGTCTCTAAGAGCTTTCCACACCTGAATTATGCAACATTTACCCATTTTATAATTTTCAAAATTCTTCAAGCTCTGTCAAGTTGGTGGTTGTTTTGCCATAGATTTTAAAGTAGATGTAAGTCAAAACTGTAACTCTGTCACTCAGGAACATTCTATGTCTTCTTGGTAAGCAACTCCAGTGTATATTTGGCCTTGTGTTTTAGGTTATTGTCCTGTTGAAAGGTGAATTTGTTTCCCAGTGTCTGGTGGAAAGCAGACTTAACCAGGTTTTCCTCTAGGATTTTGCCTGTGCTTAGCTCCATTCTGTTTCTTTTTTTTATACTGAAAAATTCCCCAGTCCTTAATGATTACAAGCATACCCATAACATGATGCAGCCACCACTATGCTTGGAAATATGGATGGTGGTACTCCGTAATGTGCTGTATTGGATTTGCCCTAAACATAATACTTTGTATTCGGGACAAGATTTATTTGCTTTGCCACATTTTTTACAGTATGACTTAAGTGCCTTGTTGCAAACAGGATGCCTGTTTTGGAATATTTGTTTTGTGTACAGGCTTCCTTTTCACACTGCCATTTAGGTTATTGTGGAGTAACTACAATGTTTGTTGATCCATTCTCAGTTTTCTCCAGTAACTGTTTTAAAGTCATCATAGGCCTCATTGTGAAATCCCTGAGCGGTTTCCATTCTCTCCAGCAACTGAGTTAGGATGGATTTGTATGGATTGTACCTTTTTGTAGTGACTGGGTACTGATACACCACCTAAAGTGTAATTAATTACTTCACCATGCTCAAAGGGATATTCAATGTCTGCTTTTAATTTTTTTTAATTACCCATCTACCAATAGGTGCCCTTCTTTGCGAGGCATCTCCCTGGTCTTTGTGGTTGAATCTGTGTTTGAAATTCTGCTTGACTGAGGGACCTTAGGGACCTTACAGACAATTGTATGTGTGGGGTACAGAAGTTAGGTAGTCATTCAAAAATCATGTTAAACACTATTATTGCACACAGAGTGAGTCCATGCAACTTACGTGACTTAAGATTTGTTTTACTCCAGAACTTATTTAGGCTTGACATAAGAAAGTTTGAATAATTATTGACTCAATACATTTCAGATTTGTACAAAATTCTAAAAAACACAATTCCACTTTGACATTATGCGTGTGTGTCTAGGCCAGTGACCAGAATCTAAATGTAATACATTTCAAATTCAGGCTGTAACACAACAAAATGTGGAAAAGGTTGAGGGGTGTGAATACTTTCTGAAGGCACTGTAGGTGAAAGTGGAATTGTGTATGATGCAAGAAACCACTTTTTTTAAAAAAGTTATTTATTACCATACCATACCTAGGCCATGTAGGCTACTCCTCTACCTAATGGTTTATTTGCATATTCAAGCCTGTCTCAAAATGCAACACTGCCTCTTTAAGACAAACTTTTGACCTGACACGCTTTTAAAAAACGCCTTGAAATGTAGCCTACACGTTTTGTGCTCTTGTAGGAAGCAGTAACTCCTTATTGCTGACCTATACTTACAGTGCATTCTAAAAAGTATTCAGACCCCTTGACTTTTTCCACATTTTGTTATGTTACAGCCTTATACTAAAATGTATTAAATTGTTTTCCCCCCTCATTGATACACACTATCCCATAAGGACAAAGCAAAAACAGGTTTTAATATTTCTTCAAATGTGTTAAAAATACAAAACTGAAATCACATTTACTTAGGTATTCAGACCCTTTACTCAGTACTTTGTTGAAGCAGGTTTGGCAGCGATACAGCCTCGAGTCTTCTTGGGTATGACGCTACAAGCTTGGCACACCTGTATTTGGGGAGTTTCTCCCATTCTTCTCTGCAGATCCTCTCAAGCTCTGTCAGGTTGGATGGGGAGCGTCGCTGCACAGCTATTTTGAGGTCTGTCCAGAGATGTTCAAGTCCGGGCTCTGCCCGGGCCACTCAAGGACATTGAGACGTGTCCCGAAGCCACTCCTGCGTTGTCTTGGCTGTGTGCTTAGGGTCGTTGTCCTGTTGGAAGTTGAACCTTCGCCCCAGTCTGAGGTCCTGAGTGCTCTGGAGCAGGTTTTCATCAAGGATCTCTCTGTACTTTGCTCTGTTCATCTTTCCCTCGATCCTGACTAGTCTCTCAGTCCCTGTAGCTGAAAAACATCCCCACAGCATGATGATGCCAACACCAAGCTTCACTGTAGGGAAGGTATTGGCCAGGTGATGAGCGGTGCCAGGTTTCCTCCAGACGTGACACTTGGCATTCAGACCAAAGAGTTTCATCAGACCAGAGACTCTTGTTTCTCATGGTCTGAGAGTCCTTTAAGTGCCTTTTGGCAAACACTAAGCGGGCTATCGTGCCTTTTACTGAGGAGTGTCTTCCATAAAGGCCTGATTGGTGGAGTGCTGCAGAGATGGTTGTCCTTCTGGAAGGTTCTCCCATCTCCACAGAGGAGTTATTGATCACCTCCCTGACCAAAGCACTTGTCCCCAGATTGCTCCGTTTGGCCAGCTCTAGGAAGGGTCTTGGTGGTTCCAAACTACTTACATTTGAAGTCGGAAGTTTACATACACTTCAGCCAAATACATTTAAACTCAGTTTTTCACAATTCCTGACATGTAATCCTAGTAAGAATTCCCTGTCATAGCTCAGTTAGGATCACCACTTTATTTTAAGAATGTGAAATGTCAGAATAATAGTAGAGTGATTTATTTCAGCTTTTATTTCTTTCATCACATTCCCAGTGGGTCAGAAGTTTACATACACTCAGTTAGTATTTGGTAGCATTGCCTTTAAATTGTTTAGCTTGTATCAAACGTTTTGGGTAACCTTCCACAATAAGTTGGGTGAATTTTGGTCCATTCCTCCTGACAGAGCTGGTGTAACTAAGTCAGGTTTCTAGGCCTCCTTGCTCACACATGCTTTTTCAGTTCTGCCCACACATTTTCTATAGGATTGAGGTCAGGGATTTGTGATGGCCACTTCAATACCTTGACTTTGTTGTCTTTAAGCCATTTTGCCACAACTTTGGAAGTATGCTTGGGGTCGTTGTCAATTTGTAAGACCCATTTGCGACCAAGCTTTAACTTCCTGACTAATGTCTTGAGATGTTGCTTGAATATATCCACATGATTTTCTATCCTCATGATGCCATCTACAGTCGTGGCCAAAAGTTTTGAGAATGACACAAATATTAATTTCCACACATTTGCTGCTTCAGTGTCTTTAGATATTTTTGTCAGATGTTACTATGGAATACTGAAGTATAATTACAAGCATTTCATTAATGTCAAAGGCTTTTATTGACAATTACATGAAGTTGATGCAAAGAGTCAATATTTGCAGTGTTGACCCTTCTTTTTCAAGACCTCTGCAATCCACCCTGGCATGCTGTCAATTAACTTCTGGGCCACATCCTGACTGATGGCATCCCATTCTTGCATAATCAATGCTTGGAGTTTGTCAGAATTATTATTATTTTTTTTGTCCACCCGCCTCTTGAGGATTGACCAAGTTCTCAATGGGATTAAGGTCTGGGGAGTTTCCTGGCCGTGGACCCAAAATATAGATGTTTTGTTCCCCGAGCCACTTAGCTATCACTTTTGCTGCCATTCCTGAGCAAGTTCTGTACTGGTGGTGCCCCGATCCTGCAGCTGAATCAACTTTAGGAGACAGTCCTGGTGCTTGCTGGACTTTCTTGGGTGCCCTGAAGCCTTCTTCACAACAATTGAACCGCTCTCCTTGAAGTTCTTGATGATCCGATAAATGGTTGATTTAGCAATCTTACTGGCAGCAATATCCTGTGAAGCCCTTTTTGTGCAAAGCAATGATGACGGCACGTGTTTCCTTGCAGCTAACCATGATTGAATCAAATCAAATCAAGTTTATTTTATATAGCCCTTCGTACATCAGCTAATATCTCGAAGTGCTGTACAGAAACCCAGCCTAAAACCCCAAACAGCAAGCAATGCAGGTGTAGAAGCACGGTGGCTGGGAAAAACTCCCTAGAGAGGCCAAAACCTAGGAAGAAACCTAGAGAGGAACCAGGCTATGAGGGGTGGCCAGTCCTCTTCTGGCTGTGCCGGGTGGAGATTATAACAGAACATGGCCAAGATGTTCAAAATGTTCATAAATGACCAGCATGGTCAAATAATAATCAGGAATAAATGTCAGTTGGCTTTTCATAGCCGATCATTAAGAGTTGAAAACAGCAGGTCTGGGACAGGTAGCACGTCCAGTGGACAGGTCAGGGTTCCATAACCGCAGGCAGAACAGTTGAAACTGGAACAGCAGCAAGGCCAGGTGGACTGGGGACAGCAAGGAGTCATCATGCCCGGTCGTCCTGACGCATGGTCCTAGGGCTCAGGTCCTCCGAGAGAGAGAAAGAAAGAGAGAAGGAGATAATTAGAGGGAGCATACTTAAATTCACACAGGACACTGGATAAGACAGGAGACGTACTCCAGATATAACCAACTGACCCTAGCCCCCCAACACATAAACTACTGCAGCATAAATACTGGAGGCTGAGACAGGAGGGGTCAGGAGACACTGTGGCCCCATCCGATGATACCCCCGGACAGGGCCAAACAGGAAGGATATAACCCCACCCACTTTGCCAAAGCACAGCCCCCGCACCACTAGAGGGATATCTTCAACCACCAACTTACAATCCTGAGACAAGGCCGAGTATAGCCCACAAAGATCTCCACCACAGCACAAACCAAGGGGGGGCGCCAACCCAGAGGAAGAACAATGATTCCAAGCACCACCCTCCTTTTGAAGCTTCCAGTCTGTTATTCGAACTCAATCAGCATGACAGAGTGATCTCCAGCCTTGTCCTCGTCAACACTCACACCTGTGTTAACGAGAGAATCACTGACATGATGTCAGCTGGTCCTTTTGTGGCAGGGCTGAAATGCAGTGGAAATGTTTTTGGGGGATTCAGTTCATTTTGAATGGCAAAGAGGGACTTGGCAATTAATTGCAATTCATCTGATCACTCTTCATATCATTCTGGAGTATATGCAAATTGCCATCATACAAACTGAGGCTGCAGACTTTGTGAAATTAATATTTGAGTAATTCTCAACTTTTGGCAACAACTGTATATTGTGAAGTGCACCAGTCCTTCCTGCAGCAAAGCACCCCCACAACATGATGCAGCCATCCCCGTGCTTCACGGTTGGGATGGTGTTCTTTGGCTTGCAAGCCTCCCTCTGTTTCCTCCAAACATAACGATGGTCATTATGGCCAAACAGTCCTATTTTTGTTTCATCAGACCAGTGGACATTTCTCCAAAAAGTATGAATTTTGTCCCCATGTGCAGTTGCAAACCGTATTCTGGCTTTTTTATGGCGGTTTTGGAGCAGTGGTTTGTTTCTTCCTTGCTGAGCAGCCTTTCAGGTTATGTCGCTATAGGACTCGTTTTACTGTGGATATAGATGATTTTGTACTTGTTTCCTCCAGCATCTTCATTTGCTGTTGTTCTGGGATTGATTTGCACTTTTCGCACCAAAGTACGTTTATCTCTAGGAGACAGAACGCGGCTCCTTCCTGAGCGGTATGGCGGCTGTGTGGTCCCATGGTGTTAACTTGCGTACTCTTGTTTGTACAGAGGAACGTGGTATCTTCAGGCGTTTGGAAATTGCTCCCAGGGATGAACCAGACTTGTGGAGGTCTACCATTTTTTTTCTGAGGTCTTGGCTGATTTCTTTAGATTTTCCAATGATGTCAAGCAAAGAGGCACTGAGTTTGAAGGTACGCCTCCAATTGACTGAAATGATGTCAATTAGCCTATCAGATGCTTCTAAAGCCATGCCATCATTTTCTGGAATTTTCTGAACATCTGACCCACTGGAATTGTGATACAGTGAAATAATCTGTCTGTAAACAATTGTTGGAAAAATGAGTTGTGTCATGCACATTAGGTGTCCTATTCGACTTGCCAAAACTATAGTTTATTAACAAGAAATTTGTGGAGTGTATGTAAACTTCAACTGTACATTTAAAAGTTGTGGATGCCATTGTGTTCTTTGGGACCTTTTTGTTACCTTTCCCCAGATCTGTGCCTCGACACATCCTGTCTCGGGGCTTTACGGACAAGTCCTTCGACCTCATGGCTTGGTTTTTGCTCTGACATGCACTGTCAACTGTGGGACCTTATATAGACAGGTGGGTACCTTTCCAAATCATGTCCCATCTATTGGTTTTACCACAGGTGGACTCCAATCAAGTTGTAGAAACGTCTCAAGGATGATCAATGGAAACAGGATGCACCTGAGCTCAATTTTGAGTCTCATAGCAAAGGGTCTGAATAGTTATTTAAATAAGGTATTTCTGTTTTTCATTTTTTATTCATTTGTAATACATTTGCAAAAATGTGTTAACCTGTTTTGCTTTGTCATTATGGGGTGGTGTGTAGATTGTGGAAAACCAATTAATTTAATATTTTTTTGAATATTGCTGTAATGTAAAAAGGGAAGGGGTCTGAATACTTTCTGAATGCACTGTATACATAACATGCACTTTTGTATGTATATGTGGACACCCCTTCAAATTAGTGGATTCAGCTATTTCAGCCATACCCGTTGCTGACAGGTGTGTAAAATCGAGCATAGTCATGCAATCTCCATAGACACACATTTGGTGGTGGAATGATCTTACTGAACAGCTCAGTTACTTTCAACGTGGCACCGTCATAGGATACCACCTTTCCAACAAGTCAATTCGTAAAACCTCTGCCCTGCTGGAGCTGCCCCGGTCAACTAGTCCTGTTAATGTGAAGTGGAAACATCTAATGGCAACAACGGCCCCATCGTGAAGTGGTAGGCCACACAAACTTACGGAACGGGACCACCGATTGCTGAAGCGCGTAATTGTTTGTTGGGAGATGCATGAAATGGGTTTCCACGGCCGATCAGCCCCACAACCCTAAGATAACCATGCGCGATACCAAATTTTGACTGGAGTGGTGAAAAGGTCACCGTCATTGGAAAGTGGAAATGGAAAGTGGAAATGCATTCTCTGGAGGGATGAATCACGCTTCACCATCTGGCAGTCCGATGGACAAATTTGGGCTTGGCTGATGCCAGGAGAATGCTACCTGCCCCAATGCATAGTGCCAACTCTAAAGTTTGGTGGATGAGGAATAATGGTCTGGGGCTGTTTTTCATGGTTCGGGCTAGGCCCCTTAGTTCCAGTGAAGGGAAATCTGAACACTACAACATAAGACATTCTAGAAGATTATTTGCTTCCAACTTTGTGGCATGAGTTTGGGGAAGGCCTTTTCAGCATGACAATGCCCCCATGCATAAAAAATGGAGAGCTATACAGAAATCGTTTGTCGAGATCGGTGTGGAAGAACTTGACTGGCCTGCACAGAGCCCTGACTTTAACCCCATTGAACACCTTTGGGGTGAATTGGAATGCCGACTGTGAGCCAGGCCTAATCACCCAACATCAGTACCCGACCCCACTAATGCTCTTGTAGCTGAATGGAAGCAAGTTCCCGCAGCAATGTTCCAACTTCTAGTGGAAAGCCTTCCCAGAAGAGTGGTCGCTGTTATACCAATGCCAAATGAATGCCCATGATTTTGGAATGAGATGTTTGACGAGCAGGTGTCCACATACTTTTGGTCATGCAGTGTGTATATATTAGTGTTGCACGGTATACTGGTACCACAGTAATATCACGGTAAACGTCATGATGCTTATGATGCCAATATTTTACAATACTGTAATACCGTTTCATAAGATACTACAAACTTTTTCTAGTCCTACCAATCTAAAGAACCTGCTGGCGCCTGTTATAAAATGTTTATAAAGTCTCAATTGTGTTTTATATATTCAGTTACATTTACCCCACAGTCACTAGTCTCTTGTACTGTATGCACAGGTCTAATAATATCCACTTCACTTTGATGCACATATCACGAGTGGCAGCTGTAATCAGCCAGAAGTATTTTTCTTGTCTTTTATTGAATACATAATTTAAACATTCAGTGCAGGTTGGAAAAAGTATGTGAACCCCTAGGCTAATGACTTCTCCAAAAGCTAATTGGAGGCAGGAGTTACATAACCTGGAGTCCAATCAATTAGACAAGATTTGAGATGTTGGTTAGAGCTGCTATACCCTATAAAAAACACTCACAGAATTTGAGTTTGGTATTCACAAGGAGCATTGTCTGATGTGAACCATGCCTCGAACAAAAGAGATTTCAGAAGAGTTGTTGACTTGCATAAAGCTGGAAAGGGTTACAAAAGTATCTCTAAAAGCCTTGATGTTCATCAGTCCACAGTAAGACAACTTGTCTGTAAACGTAGAAAGTTCAGTACTGTTGCTACTCTCCCTGGGAGTGGCCGTCCTGCAAAGACGACTGAGGTTAATTAAGAAGAATCCTTGAGTGTCAGCTAAGACTTACAGAAATCTCTGGAACATGCTAACATCTCTGTTGACGAGTCTACGATACACGAAACAAGAATGGTGTTCATGGGAGGACACCACGGAAGAAGCCACTGCTGTCCAAAAAAAACCATTCCTGCACGTCTGAAGTTCGCGAAAGAGCACCTGGATGTTCCACAGCGCTACTGGAAAAATATTCTGTGGACAGATGAAACTAAAGTTGATTTGTTTGGAAGGAACACACAACCTTGTGTGTGTGGGGGGGGGGGGGGGGACAGCACACCAACATCAAAACCTCATCCCAACTGTAAAGTATGGTGGAGGGAGCATCATGGTTTGGGGCTGCTTTGCTGCCTCAGGGCCTGGACAGAAAAAGAATGGCTTCAACAGAAGAAGAATGACTTCAACAGAAGAAAATACACCTTCTGGAGTGGCCCAGTCAGAGTCCTGACCTAAACCCGATTGAGATGCTGTGGCATAACCTTGAGTGGTTCACACCAGACTTCCCAAGAATATTGCTGAACTGAAACAGTTTTGTAAAGAGAAATTGTCTGATCCGCAACTACAGAAAACGTTTGGTTGAGGTTATTGCTGCCAAGGGAGGGTCAACCAGTTCTAAATCCAAGGGTTCACATACTTTTACAACCTATACTGTGAATGTTTACATGGTGTGTTCAATAAAGACATGAAAATGCCCTAATTGTTTGTGTGTTATTAGTTTAAGGAGACTGTTTGTCTATTGTTGTGACTTAGATGAAGATCAAATTTTATGACCAATTTATGCAGAAATCCAGGTAATTCCAAAAGGTTCACATACTTTTCCTTGCCACTGTATGTATGTTAGGGCTGACCCCAATTAGCCGACTGGTCAATTTGTTTGGTCGTTAGGCTGTTGGTCGACTCTGTGTGTGTTATTTATATACAGTGGGGAGAACAAGTATTTGATACACTGCCGATTTTGCAGGTTTTCCTACTTACAAAGCATGTAGAGGTCTGTAATTTTTATCATAGGTACACTTCAACTATGAGAGACGGAATCTAAAACGAAAATCCAGAAAATCACATTGTATGATTTTTAAGTAATTAATTTGCATTTTATTGCATGACATAAGTATTTGATACATCAGAAAAGCAGAACTTAATATTTGGTACAGAAACCTTTGTTTGCAATTACAGAGATCATACGTTTCCTGTAGTTCTTGACTAGGTTTGCACACACTGCAGCAGGGATTTTGGCCCACTCCTCCCTACAGATCTTCTCCAGATCCTTCAGGTTTCGGGGCTGTCGCTGGGCAATACGGACTTTCAGCTCCCTCCAAAGATTTTCTATTGGGTTCAGGTCTGGAGACTGGCTAGGCCACTCCAGGACCTTGAGATGCTTCTTACGGAGCCACTCCTTAGTTGCCATGGCTGTGTGCTTCGTGTCGTTGTCATGCTGGAAGACCCAGCCACGACCCATCTTCAATGCTCTTACTGAGGGAAGGAGGTTGTTGGCCAAGATCTCGCGATACATGGCCCCGTCCATCCTCCCCTCAATACGGTGCAGTCGTCCTGTCCCCTTTGCAGAAAAGCATCCCCAAAGAATGATGTTTCCACCTCCATGCTTCACGGTTGGGATGGTGTTCTTGGGGTTGTACTCATACTTCTTCTTCCTCCAAACACGGCGAGTGGAGTTAGACCAAAAAGCTCTATTTTTGTCTCATCAGACCACATGACCTTCTCCCATTCCTCCTCTGGATCATCCAGATGGTCATTGGCAAACTTCAGACAGGCCTGGACATGCACTGGCTTAAGCAGGGGGACCTTGCGTGCGCTGCAGGATTTTAATCCATGACGGCGTAGTGTGTTACTAATGGTTTTCTTTGAGACTGTGGTCCCAGCTCTCTTCAGGTCATTGACCAGGTCCTGCCGTGTAGTTCTGGGCTGATCCCTCACCTTCCTCATGATCATTGATGCCCCACGAGGTGAAATCTTGCATGGAGCCCCAGACCGAGGGTGATTGACCGTCATCTTGAACTTCTTCCATTTTCTAATAATTGCGCCAACAGTTGTTTCCTTCTCACCAAGCTGCTTGCCTATTGTCCTGTAGCCCATCCCAGCCTTGTGCAGGTCTACAATTTTATCCCTGATGTCCTTACACAGCTCTCTGGTCTTGGCCATTGTGGAGAGGTTGGAATCTGTTTGATTGTGTGTGGACAGGTGTCTTTTATACAGGTAACGAGTTCAAACAGGTGCAGTTAATACAGGTAATGAGTGGAGAACAGGAGGGCTTCTTAAAGAAAAACTAACAGGTCTGTGAGAGCCGGAATTCTTACTGGTTGGTAGGTGATCAAATACTTATGTCATGCAATAAAATGCAAATTAATTATTTAAAAATCATACAATGTGATTTTCTGGATTTTTGTTTTAGATTCCGTCTCTCACAGTTGAAGTGTACCTATGATCAAAATTACAGACCTCTACATGCTTTGTAAGTAGGAAAACCTGCAAAATCGGCAGTGTATCAAATACTTGTTCTCCCCACTGTATATACACAGTTGAAGTCGGAAGTTTACATACACTTAGGTTGGAGAAATTTCTTGTTAACAAACTATAGTTTTGGCAAGTCAATTAGGACATCTACTTTGTGCATGACACAAGTTAACAATTGTTTACAGACAGATTATTTCACTGTATCACAATTCCAGTGGGTCAGAAGTTTACAAAACACTAAGTTGACTGTGCCTTTAAACAGCTTTGAAAATTCCAGAAAATTATGTCATGGCTTTAGAAGCTTCTGTTAGGCTAATTGACATCATGAATCAATTGGAGGTGTACCTGTGGATGCATTTCAAGGCCTACTTTTAAACTCAGTGCCTCTTTGCTTGACATCATGGGAAAATCAAAAGAAATCAGCCAAGACCACAGAAAAGAAATTGTGGCCCTCCACAAGTCTTGTTCATCCTTTTCAATTTCCAAACACCTGAAGGTACTACGTTCATCTGTACAAACAATAGTACGCAAGTATAAACACCATGGGACCAAATAGCCGTCATACCGCTCAGGAAGGAGACGGTTTCTGTCTCCTAGAGATGAACGTACTTTGGTGCGAAGAGTGCAAATCAATCCCAGAACAACAGCAAAGGACCTTGTGAAGATGCTGGAGGAAACAAGTACAAAAGTATCTATATCCACAGTAAAACGAGTCCTATATCGACATAACCTGAAAGGCTGCTCAGCAAGGAAGAAGCCACTGCTCCAAATCTGCCATAAAAAAGCCAGACTATGGTTTGCAACTGCACATGGGGACAAAGATTGTACTTTTTGGAGAAATATCCTCTGGTCTGATGAAACAAAAATAGAACTGTTTGGCCATAATGATCATCGTTATGTTTGGAGGAAAAAGGGGGAGGCTTGCAAGCCAAAGATGTCACGTTCGCTGGAATAAATGTCGGACCAAGGCGCAGCGGATGTTGAGTTCCACATTTATTTATTCGAAAGTGAAACTAAGCAAAGACAAAAAACAAATAAACAATAAACTATAAAAACAAATAAACTAATAACGAACCGTGACTACAGAGATGCTACGTGCACTAACTCAAAAACAATATCCCATAAAACACAGGTGGAAAAAATGCTACTTAAATATGATCCCCAATTAGAGACAACGATTACCAACTGCCTCTAATTGGGAATCATACAAAATCACCAACATAGAAAAACAAACCTAGAACCCCACATAGAAATAATAAACTAGACTAACCCCCCCAGTCACGCCCTGACCTACTCTACCATAGAAAATAAGAGCTCTCTATGGTCAGGATGTGACAAAAGAACACCATCCCAACCGTGAAGCACGGGGGTGGCAGCATCATGTTGTGGGGGTCCTTTTCTGCAGGAGGGGGACTGGTGCACTTCACAAAATAGATGGCACCATGAGGAAGGACAATTATGTGGTTATATTGAAGCAACATCTCAAGACATCAGTCAGGAAGTTAAAGCTTGGTTGCAAATGGGTCTTCAAAATGGACAATGACCCCAAGCATACTTCCAAAGTTGTGGCAAAATGGCTTAAGGACAACACAGTCAAGGTATTAGAGTGGCCATCACAAATCCCTGACCTCAATCATATAGACAATTTGTGGGCAGAATTGAAAAAGCGTGTGAGAGCAAGGAGGCCTACAAACCTGACTCAGTTACACCAGCTCTGTCAGGAGGAATGGACCAAAATTCATCCAACTTATTGTGGGAAGCTTGTAGTAACCAAAGTGTTAAACAAATTAACATATTTTATATTTGAGATTCTTCAAATTAGCCACCTTTTGCCTTGATGACAGCTTTGCACATTCTTGGCATTCTCTCAACAGCTTTACCTGGAATTCTTTCCCCACATTTGCTGAGCACGTGTTGGCTGCTTTTCCTTCACTCTGTGGTCCAATTTGTTGGGTTGAGGTCAGGTGATTTGTGGAGGCCAGGTTATCTGATGCAGCACTCCATCACTCTCCTTCTTGGTCAAATAGCCCTCACACAGCCAGGAGATTTTGGACATTATCCTTTTGAAAAACAATTGATAGTCCCACTAAGTGCAAATCAGATGGGATGGCGTATCACTGCAGATTACTGTGGTAGTCATGCTGGTAAAGTGTGCCTTCAATTCTAAATAAATCACAGTGTCACGAGCAAAGCACCCCCACACCATCACAACTCCTCCTCCATGCTTCACGGTGGGAACCACACATGCGAAGATCATCCGTTCACCTACTCTGCGTCACACAAAGACACGGCAGTTGGAACCAAAAATCTCAAATTTGGACTCATCAGACCAAAGGACAGATTTCCTCCGGTCTGATGTCCATTGCTCATGTTTCTTGGCCCAAGCATGTCTCTTCTAGGTGTCCTTTTAGTTGTGATTTCTTTGCAGCAATTCGACCATGAAGGCTTGATTCACACAGTCTCATTTGAACAGTTGAACAGTTGATGTTGATGTGTCTGTGTCTGAACCTTGTGAAGAATTTATTTGGGATGCAATCTGAGGTGCAGTTAACTCTAACGAACTTAACCTCTGCAGCAGAGGAAACTCTGGGTCTTCCTTTCCTGTGGTGGTCCTCATGAGAACCAGTTTCATCATAGCGCTTGATGTTTTTTTTTACTCAAAGTTCTTGAAATTTTCCGGATTGACTGACCTTCATGTCTTAAAGTAATGATGGACTGCCGTTTCTCTTCGCTTATTTGGGTTTTTCTTGCCATAATATGGATTTGGTCTTTTGCCAAATAGGGCTATCTTCTGTATGCTACCCCTACCTTGTCACAACACAACTGTTTGGCTCAAATGCATTAAGAAGGGAAAAAATTCCACAAATTCACTTTTTAACAAGGCACACCTGTCAATTGAAATGCGATACAGGTGATTACCTCATGAAGCTGGTTGAGAGAATGCAAATAGTTTTCAAAGCTGTAGTCAAGCAAAGGGTGGCTACTTTGAAGAATCTCAAATATAAAATATATTTTGATTTGTTTAAGACTTGCTTGGTTACTACATGATTCCATATGTGTTATTTCATAGTTTTGATGTCTTCACTATTATTCTACAATGTAGAAAATAGTAAAGATAAAGAAAAACCCATGAATGAGTAGGTGTCCAAACTTTTGACGTGTGTGTATGTATGTAATGTATGTATATATATATTTTTTACTTAGGTTTATTTAGTAAATATTTCCCTAACTGCTTTGTTGGTTAAGTGCTTATAAGTAAGCATTTCACGGTAAGGTTGTATTTGGCGCATGTGACAAATTAAGTTTGTATATCCATGTCCTCATTCACGACTCTGAAAAACATAGGATATTCAAGTTTTTCGGTCAAGTTTATAGGATAGTCTCGAATGGCGCTCATCCAGTTTGTTCTCCAGTGACTACACGTTCGCCAACAAAATGGCGGTCTACATGCTCGCCAACGTAGTCTCGTCATGACGCACCCTCTCTTGCCTCTTTCGCCGCTGCTTCCTCTTTCGAGTCCCAGGGATCAGGGCCTCATCCGGGGTACGCGGAACATTCAGAGCTGTAGAATCATTGGTGTAAAAAAATCATCATTCAAATAGAGGTGAGTGATTGCTATTCTGATGTCCACAAGCTGTTGTCAGTCATCGGATGTGTTGGTGGAGACTTTATGTAACAAAATGATCAGCGTAAAAAAAATCAAACACACAAAATAGCAGAATTGGACTGGAGCCCATAAAACGGCAGCGCCATTTTCATAATGACTGTGGGTGTGTGTAAATGATGTATATACTATCTAGGCACCTAAGCTGAGTCATAAAACAGATTAGGCATCTACCACCATCAGATTAGGGGGGTGCAATGTAGCCAAAAAATGTTTTGTCCCCCACTTTGGTTCTGAAATCATCACCCACTAATTAACTTGTCATTTTTGCAGATTAAGTGTTTGAGCTAAAAATGTATCATGGTGTTGCACGGTATACCAAAATGTCTGTACTTTTTCGATACTAGAACATGAAAAATGGATCGGTACTAGAAGTTTTTTAAACTTTCGGTACTAATGTCAAATGGCTCACGGATCAAGCCTGTCTATCAGTGCAGCTTATTATAGTCTGCACCGTGCCTGCTCCAGTTTTTCATTGCTAGCCTGCACTGGGAGTCTGGGCTGCATCATGTTAGGTCCCCACTCATGCTGCACAGAAGTTAACACACTTGAATAATGCGACATGGTATGTAGAACTGTTTAAACTGTTAATTACTGTTAGCAAAACAATGTCCATGCGGGTTAGCCTAGAACACTTTATAGTGCAAGAAGATACTGGTAGCTTCCAGCTTTGTAGGCTAACTTTCATGGCTAGCTGACCTCTAAAGCTATCATCAAATTTCTACCCTAGTACTTTGTTTGTGATGATGACAATATGCAAACCATAATGAAAAATATGCTGATTTCAAATCTGATTGCCACCAAAAACCTTATTCATTCACATTTGGTCTCTCATCTCTCCCAAATAAGGTCTATTGCCTCAGCAAACTGACTGTGCTCTGACTGCTGCCCCCCTATTGCATGATGAGTAACTTAATTACTGGTTAACTTCTTTGTGATACCCCCCCCCCCCCCCCCCCCTTCTCTCAATTTCCTGCCTGAAGACATACCCAAATCTAACTGTCTGTAGCTCAGGCCCAGAAGCAAGGATATGCATATTCTTGGTATCATTTGAAAGGAAACACCGACATTTGTGGAAATGTGAATTGAATGTAGGAGAATATAACACCATAGAAGAAAATACAAGGAAATAAACATACGTTTTCTGTTTTTTATTGTTGTTGCATCATCTTTCAACTGAACAAGAACAGGCAAACATTCAGATATGATGCTGGGGATAATTTCGATGCAGAACAGAAGAGGGCAACAGTATTTGAAAAAAGTTTCAGAAAGATATCTTCAGGAACGAGTGAGCTACATGACATTGAGCATGTAGTCACCCAGGTGTCCCACACAAGTTGCCCAAATGTACCCAAGTGGCCAAATTGGTACAGTGATACATTTTGAAGTAAATTACTATATACTAAATACTAAAATGCTATTCTAACACACACCCCAACAACAACAAAAATACAGGAACATTTGAAAAAAAAATTAATAACAAGGGTAACTATTTACACACATTCAATGTATAATATACAATATTGTGAAGCCCCTCAGTCCTCTACACAATATTGTGCTGCTGATGCCATGCCCAATAGCAGTCTCTTTCTGCTGTAAAGCAGAGGCTTACTGAACAGGTGGTGCAGGTGATGGGGCATTTCCTGTGACAAAGCGCACATCGACGCCTCCCCACTGTGCCCTTTTTGCCCTGAGGCACATTCATGCCTGCAGAGATGAATCTGGGCAGGTGAACACCACTGGTTGGAGCAGAAGGGGCAGAGGTAGAGGGGACAGAAGGTGCTGCAGTAGACTTGCTGTAGCAAGCAAGCTCCTGGATGAGCAGCTCTCGGAAGGCTAGCTGTGAGATGTGGGGGCTGTCCACAGCTCTTAGCCATTTCCTTCTGGAGGATGAAGGAATTCACATTTACATTACATTTACATTTACATTTAAGTCATTTAGCAGACGCTCTTATCCAGAGCGACTTACAAGTTGGCGACTTACATGGACTACTGTACTCTACAGGGGTTAGACAGAGACATGACCCGGTCCCTTCACATGGACTACTGTACTCTACTTGTCTTTGTCCTTTAAGACTGTCAGCAGGGTTTACCTACTGTACCACCCAACTCCTCTTTCCTTTCACAGTCCCTTTCCCCTGAGGGTGGTAGGAACAGTTCAGGGTCATTCAGTCCCTTTCCCCTGAGGGTGGTAGGAACAGTTCAGGGTCATTCAGTCCCTTTCCCCTGAGGGTGGTAAGAATAGTTCAGGGTCATTTAGTCCCTTTCCCCTGAGGGTGGTAAGAATAGTTCAGGATCATTCAGTCCCTTTCCCCTGAGGGTGGTAAGAATAGTTCAGGGTCATTCAGTCCCTTTCCCCTGAGGGTGGTAAGAATAGTTCAGGGTCATTCAGTCCCTTTCCCCTGAGGGTGGTAAGAATAGTTCAGGGTCATTCAGTCCCATTCCCCTGAGGGTGGTAAGAATAGTTCAGGGTCATTCAGTCCCTTTCCCCTGAGGGTGGTAAGAATAGTTCAGGGTCATTCAGTCCCATTCCCCTGAGGGTGGTAAGAATAGTTCAGGGTCATTCAGTCCCATTCCCCTGAGGGTGGTAAGAATAGTTCAGGGTCATTCAGTCCCATTCCCCTGAGGGTGGTAAGAATAGTTCAGGGTCATTCAGTCCCATTCCCCTGAGGGTGGTAAGAATAGTTCAGGGTCATTCAGTCCCTTTCCCCTGAGGGTGGTAAGAATAGTTCAGGGTCATTCAGTCCCTTTCCCCTGAGGGTGGTAAGAATAGTTCAGGGTCATTCAGTCCCTTTCCCCTGAGGGTGGTAAGAATAGTTCAGGGTCATTCAGTCCCTTTCCCCTGAGGGTGGTAAGAATAGTTCAGGGTCATTCAGTCCCTTTCCCCTGAGGGTGGTAAGAATAGTTCAGGGTCATTCAGTCCCTTTCCCCTGAGGGTGGTAAGAATAGTTCAGGGTCATTCAGTCCCTTTCCCCTGAGGGTGGTAAGAATAGTTCAGGGTCATTCAGTCCCATTCCCCTGAGGGTGGTAAGAATAGTTCAGGGTCATTCAGTCCCATTCCCCTGAGGGTGGTAAGAATAGTTCAGGGTCATTCAGTCCCTTTCCCCTGAGGGTGGTAAGAATAGTTCAGGGTCATTCAGTCCCTTTCCCCTGAGGGTGGTAAGAATAGTTCAGGGTCATTCAGTCCCTTTCCCCTGAGGGTGGTGAGAATAGTTCAGGATCATTCAGTCCCTTTCCCCTGAGGGTGGTAAGAATAGTTCAGGATCATTCAGTCCCTTTCCCCTGAGGGTGGTAAGAATAGTTCAGGATCATTCAGTCCCTTTCCCCTGAGGGTGGTAAGAATAGTTCAGGGTCGTGTTCATTCAGTCCCATTCCCCTGAGGGTGGTAGGAATAGTTCAGGGTCATTCAGTCCCTTTCCCCTGAGGGTGGTAAGAATAGTTCAGGGTCATTTAGTCCCTTTCCCCTGAGGGTGGTAAGAATAGTTCAGGGTCATTTAGTCCCATTCCCCTGAGGGTGGTAAGTATAGTTCAGGGTCATGTTCATTCAGTCCCTTTCCCCTGAGGGTGGTAAGAATAGTTCAGGGTCATGTTCATTCGGGAACATGAGAAAAAAAGCATTAACATTTTGCAGCATTTCTCCTTGGATATATCCAGGTACACCCTCCTCGTTTCAGTCTGTTTTGTTCCGTTTGGGGCCTAATGAACACGACCCGGTTCAGTTCCTCTCGATCTGATCAATGTCCAGATCTCCTCCCAGCTGATACACATCCTTCCTGGTGCCAGTGGCTGCCCAGTCTGTCACGTCATCGCAGACCGGGGAGCTCAGCCAATCCAGCGCCTCAATGGAGATGGCTCGATCCTCCTCCCCAGAGACACTGGTGACGACTCCGCACTCATTGGAGCTGGCGGTTGGCTCGTCCAATCTCTGATCGCCTGCAGAGGCGAAGTCAGTCTCACATTGGTCAGTGGTGCTCAGAGGGGGCGGGCCCTGGGTTGATTGATAGCCGGCGTCCCCAGTGATCCCAGGGCAGCTGAGGCTTTGGAAATTCCGAAGTTTCTGTGTCATCTTGGATTCATTCACCACAGCAATGTCAATGAAATGATAGAAAAATGTCTTGTACCATTTCATTGTCTTGTGGAGCACATTGTAGTAGCCAATCAGTGCATCTGACAGGTCCACACCTCCCATGCCCTTGTTGTAGTCCTTGATAGCTGAAGGAATGGGGACATTTTTGGTGGTCCATGCCCAGTAGAGCCCTTCACACGCCTGACGACGTGATCTCCACTGAAGGACTGGTGGATAGTGGAGCACATGACCACCTCTCTGGTATCCATCCACTTCACAAACAGCAGGCCATCTTGGCGAATCCATCTCATGGTCCCCCGCTCAGCCCGCTTAGGCATGTCGTTCACCTTTGTCTTCGGAAAGCCCACTCTGTTGGTCCGAATGGTGCCACAAGCCCACACCTCCAGCTTCTTCAGGTCTGCAAACAGGGTAGGGCTTGTGTAGAAGTTGTCCACATAAAGTTTGTAGCCCTTCCCTAGCAGCTGAAAATCTAATAACTGCATAACGGAATCATAACTGAGTCCCTTACCGGTCAGCCAAAACAAACAGCTTGTAACCCCACTTAGTTAGTTTGTTACGCATGTATTGTTTTAGGCCTTTGAGGCTACCATCCTCTCATCGATGGAAAGGTTCTGGGCAGGCTGAAAATAGGTCTTGCAGGCCTCAACGATGCTGGGGTAGAGAGGTTTTATTTTGCAGAGCTTATCAAACCTTGCTGTGCTTCTCGTTGTTGTCATCAACTTCTGGGTCACTGATATGAAGCGCCCGTGAGATTGTCAGAAACCTTTTGCATGACATGACAGTGGAGGGGAAAGGCAGTTGATAGAGGGGAGCAGTTTTCCAGTAGTCTTTCAGGGTTTTCAGCTTCACAAGACCCATGTAAATGACCATTGACAGGTAACAAAAAAGATCTGACATGGAAATGGGCTTCCATCCCTCTTTCTTGCCTGCCTGCTTCTTAGCACCATACTTATTACTGTTCAACACCAGGGAATCAACAACAGATGAGGTCCTGATGGCCTTTTTGGTCGGAATATTGGAGGTGGAGGCGCCACATCCTCCTCCAGCACAGAGTGCCAACGACCCTCCTCCTCTCTGATTGCAGGTTTATCTCTTCCCCATCTCTGCTTCTTTGCCACAGACTTCACACCTGGCAGGGCGGGGGTAGGTGTGGAGCCGGAGACAGCAGGGGTCCGGCTAGATGAACGAGCTCCTGTGGGGGATGGGCACCTTGGCAGTGGGGGCGCCCAATCAGAATCGGAGGGACTGTGAAATAAAGACACAGACACTCAGATTATATATAGAGTAGGGAAAGTATATCATTTTGGTGATCTGTTGTTCTATTCCATGTTTAGATAAAATACATTTAAAAAATATCTCATATACAGACACACAGATTATATATAGAGTAGGGAAACTAAATCATTTTGGTGATCTGTGGTTCTATTCCATGTTTAGATAAAATACATGAAAAAAATATCTCCAAAACAACTCAAATGAATAATATTTGATATTATTAATTTCAAACAACGGCATGAGAGTTACTTACCAATCGAGAATTGCGTCTTCTCCATACAAAAACATTTCTTCAAATTGGGAGTCCAAACTTGTCTCACAATCTGACACATCTTCTTGTAAATATGTGTCACTTTCTCTATCAATTTCGTCAATAATATCATGTAGATCTGTATACCTGGACTTTGCCTTTGATTTTCCAGATTTACTCGCCATAATTCTTTCAATAAAATAACGGAAAATGATCTCGACTCAATACTGCTACGCGCAAAGTGGCTCCTTCAGGTAGAAATGTCAATGGCGAATGGCTGTGTAACGCTCGACTTTCCTTCAAGAGCTGGTCTTCCCGGATATAACCATTAGATATTGCCGTTTACCTCAGCTCATTGGCTCTCTACCAAGCTAGATTTCAAGACGATCAGTGGTCATTGGGCCGAAATATAGTCAATCAAAGAAGCACTGGTCATATCATTGGCGCGCAATGAGGTCATTGTTTGGTGTGTTCAAATCAGTTCCTTTCGGTCAATACGTCCCTCTGTTACTAACAAACAGGATTGCAATGAAACCAACCATGACTAGATAAACATACATTTAGTGTGAGTAATTACATCGAATGTCTCGTCGAAAGTTGAAGGAGTCGGAACTCATGACACAAGCCGTTTACAAAATGTGTCGTGTTATGCAATAAAAATGGATTTATCGAACAAAACAACCATTTATTGTGAAGATTGGACCTTTTGTATTGCCAAAAGAAGAAGATCTTCAAAGGTAATTGATTATTTTATTGTTATTTCTGACTTTTGTGACGCTACTGCTTGGTTGGAAAATGCTAGTTCGTCAGATTATCGTATGGTATGCTTTCGCCGAAAAGCATTTTTGAAATCTGACACAGCGGTTGGATTAAGAAGAAGTTAAGCTTTTAAATGATGTTAGATACATGTATTTACAAGAACGTTTAATACTACGAATGGTGTATTTAGAATCTTTGCGCTATGCTATTTCACCGGATGTTAGCCAGGTGGGACGCTAACGTCCCTCCTAGCCTAGAGAGGTTAAAGAGCGACTGCCCCTAAAAAAAAAACTCATCCCTTAAACGGCCTATGTGACATCGATATGAGTCATAAACATTTATTCTAGTATCAAAATTTTACTACAAAGTGTTAAGATAATTTTGGTCATAAAGTCAGTCTCGTCTTAAAGGAGTTTGGAACCTCAGTGAGTAAGTGACTAAACTCACAATGAGTAAATGAAGGTTGGGTTAGGATTGCAATTATGTTAACAAATCATGTCCCCTTTTGCCATGCTCCACGTCCAAATCGCCCCATAACCCACTTCGCTTCCCTTCATTGAATGGGGCTCCGTTTCATCGGCCCCAACCAACATGTTCAAAGGATCATGACTGTTTTAAGACTGAAAAGCCCATGCAATACATGCTTCCAGCAGGATGCACAGCCAACAACTATGGTTTGGATGCCCTGCCGAAAGACCTGATCATCATGCGGAATAGGAGGTTGGAGTACGTTGGTCCCAGTGAGTATACCAGTAGACCATAGACTGCTGGTTATGTATATTTTGATAGTGATTATCATCGCCAGCTAGCTACCAACTTGATAGCTGGTTAACGTTAGCCTGCCCCAATACAACTCGGATTTGGCTTGGAAACAAGATAATATTTCAAAAGAAGGCAAATAATTAGTAGGAAAACCTTTTATGTTTGATGTTGCCAGATTGACTTCAGATGCAGTATAACTTTAGCCAACTAACTAAGATTGAGGGGACCACTGTATTTTTAGCTAGCTAACATTAGCATTGCTAGCAATTTTTTTTTTACAAACTTTGCAAGTAACAGTGATGACAACGTTGCCATCTCTCTAATAAAGTACATTTGACAACATAATATGGCAACGTTGTTTCCTTCTAATGATTTACTTTAGCAATGTCACTGTATTTCCATGCCAGTCTAAGTTAGTGTAATTTAGATGAACTTTTTTTTAATGCAGCTATGGTGGTACTGGCTAACTCATGTCAGACTACAACAGCGTATGAACTAGCAGCAACAAACTCAAACCAACCCAGGGCCATAGCAAAACATGTCACAGTTGGTTGCATAGTGTAGCGGCCTCACCGGCCTGAATCTAATCCAATTAACATGTGTAAAGCATAGAATTAGCTTCCAAATGAGATTGGTATTTCTTGAGCTATGTTTATAATTGAGGGATGATGATAATCGTTGACCCTGTTTTTCTGTTAGACAAATTGCACAGTTGGGTGCAAGACTGAACCCCTGGTCATGAATGGATGCCGGTGACCTACCAGAAGGCGCAAAGGTGGGTATCATAACATGTCCAGCAATGTGATTGCAATTTATATTTGTTATGGATACCAATTAACTGCTGCCAAGGCAGCAGATCATTTCCTCAGTCCCCAGGAAGACTAAGTCAGTTATACAATATTAAAAACATTACAATACGATTTCACAACACACTGAGTGCCCTCAGGCCCCTACTCTACCACCACATACAGTTGAAGTCGGAAGTTTACATGCATACCTTAGCCAAATACATTTAAACTCCGTTTTTCCACAATTCCTGACATTTAATCCTTGTAAAAAGTCCCTGTCTTAGGTCAGTTAGGATCACCACTTTATTTTAAGAATGTGAAATGTCAGAATAATAGTAGAGAGAATGATTTATTTCAGCTTTTATTTCTTTCATCACAGTCCCAGTGGGTCAGAAGTTTAGATCCACTCAATTAGTATTTGGTAGCATTGCCTTTAAATTGTTTAACTTGGGTCAAACATTTCGGGTAGCCTTCCACAAGCTTCCCACAATAAGTTGGGTGAATTTTGTCCCATTCCTCCTGACAGAGCTGGTGTAACTGAGTCAGGTTTGTAGGCCTCCTTGCTCGCACACGCTTTTTTAGTTTTGCCCACAAGTTTTCTATAGGATTGAGGTCAGGGCTTTGTGATGGCCACTCCAATACCTTGACTTTGTTGTCCTTAAGCCATTTTGCCACAACTTTTGGAAGTATGCTTGGCGTCATTGTCCATTTGGAAGACCCATTTGCGACCAAGCTTTAACTTCCTGACTGATGTCTTGAGATGTTGCTTCGATATATCCACATTGTCCTTCCTCATGATGCCTTCTATTTTGTGAAGTGCACCAGTCCCTCCTGTAGCAAAGCACCCCCACAACATGATGCAGCCACCCCCGTGCTTCACGGTTGGGATGGTGTTCTTTGGCTTGCAAGCCACCCCCTTTTTTCTCCAAACATAATGAAGGTCATTATGGCCAAACAGTTCTATTTTTGTTTCATCAGACCAGAGGACATTTCTCCAAAAAGTATGATCTTTGTCCCCATGTGCAGTTGCAAACCGTAGTCTGGCTTTTTTTATGGCGGTTTTGAAGCAGTGGTTTCTTCCTTGCTGAGCGGCCTTTCAGGTTATGTCGCTATAGGACTTGTTTTACTGTGGATATAGATACTTTTGTACCTGTTTCCTCCAGCATCTTCACATGGTCCTTTGCTGCTGTTCTGTGATTGATTTGCACTTTTCGCACCAAAGTACGTTCATCTCTAAGATACAGAATGCGTCTCCGTCCTGAGCGGTATGACGGCTGCGTGGTCCTGTGGTGTTTATACTTGCGTACTATTGTTTGTACAGATGAATGTGGTACTTTCAGGCGTTTGGAAATTGCTCCCAAGGATGAACCAGGAGTCATCATGCCAGGTAGTCCTGAGGCATGGTCCTAGGGCTCAGGTCCTCCGAGAGAGAGAAAGAAAGAGAGAATTAGAGAGAGCATACAGGACACCGGATAAGACAGGAGAAGTACTCCAGATATATAACAAACTGACCCTAGCCCTCCGACACATTAACTACTGCAGCATAAATACTGGAGGCTGAGACAGGAGGGGTCAGGAGACACTGTGGCCCAATCCGATGATACCCCCGGACAGGGCCAAACAGGAAGGATATAACCCCACCCACTTTGCCAAAGCACAGCCCCCACACCACTAGAGGGATATCTTCAACCACCAACTTACCATCCTGAGACAATGCCGAGTATAGCCCACAAAGATCTCCGCCACGGCACAACCCAAGGGGGGGCACCAACCCAGACAGGAAGATCACGTCAGTGACTCAACCCACTCAAGTGACGCACCCCTCCTAGGGACGGCATGGAAGAGCACCAGTAAGCCAGTGACTCAGCCCCCATAATAGGGTTAGAGGCAGAGAATCCCAGTGGAGAGAGGGGAACCGGCCAGGCAGAGACAGCAAGGGCGGTTCGTTGCTCCAGAGCCTTACCGTTCACCTTCACACTCCTGGGCCAGACTACACTCAATCATGGGACCTACTGAAGAGATGAGTCTTCAATAAAGACTTAAAGGTTGAGACCGAGTCTGCGTCTCTCACATGGATAGGCAGACCATTCCATAAAAATGGAGATCTAAAGGAGAAAGCCCTGCCTCCAGCTGTTTGCTTAGAAATTCTAGGGACAATTAGGAGGCCTGCGTCTTGTGACCGTAGCGTACGTGTAGGTATGTACGGCAGGACCAAATCGGAAAGATAGGTAGGAGCAAGCCCATGTAATGCTTTGTAGGTTAGCAGTAAAACCTTGAAATCAGCCCTTGCCTTAACAGGAAGCCAGTGTAGGAAGGCTAGCACTGGAGTAATATGATCAATTTTTTGGGTTCTAGTCAGGATTCTAGCAGCCGTATTTAGCACTAACTGAAGTTTATTTAGTGCTTTATCAGGGTAGCCGGAAAGTAGAGCATTGCAGTAGTCTAACCTAGAAAACTTGTGTTATGGCTTTACATCCCGTGCATCCCGAACAGTAGTCCAGGTGCGACCAAACTAGAGCCTATAGGACCTGCCTTGTTGATAGTGCTGTTAAGGTAGAGCAGAGCTTTATTAGGGACAGACTTCTCCCCATCTTAGCTACTGTTGTATCAATATGTTTTGACCATGACAGTTTACAATCCAGGGTTACTCCAAGCAGTTTAGTCACCTTTGCTCAATTTCCACATTGTTTATTGCAAGATTTAGTTGAGGTTTAGGGTTTAGTGAATGGTTTGTACCAAATGCAATGCTTTTAGTTTAATAAATATTTAGGACTAACTTATTACTTGCCACCCATTCTGAAACTAACTGCTGCTCTTACGTGTTGCAGTCGCTCATTTCAGTCACTGTAGTAGCTGACGTTTATAGTGTTGTGTCATCCGCATACATAGACACAATGGCTTTACTTAAAGCCAGTGGCATGTCGTTAGTAAAGATTGAAAAAAGTAAGGGGCCTAGACAGCTGCCCTGGGGAATTCCTGATTATGTTGGAGAGGCTTCCATTAAACAACACCCTCTGTGTTGTTAGACAGGTAACTCTTTATCCAGAATATAGCACGGGATGTAAAGCCATAACATAAGTTTTTACAGCAGCAGACTATGATTGATAATGTCAAAAGCTACACTGAAGTCTAACAAAACAGCCCCCACAATATTTTTGTCATCAATTTCTCTCAGCCAATCATCAGTAGTTTGTGTAAGTGCTGTGCTTGTTGAATGTCTTTCCCTATAAGCTTGCTGAAAGTCTGTTGTCTATTTGTTTACTGTAAAATAACATTGTATCTGGTCAAACACAATTTTTTCTAAAACTTTGCGAAGGGTTGGTAACAGGGTTATTGGACAGCTATTTGAGCCAGTAAAGGGGGCTTTACTATTCTTAGTAATGGTTACGCAACCTCCAAAATAATTTATTTCATTGTTCACTTGCTATTTTCACAGCTTGTCAGGCAAGACCTCTGAATAAAAGTGTGTCATGCGACTCAAGTACCCTTGTGACACCTAATCGGTTGTTGCTAGAGTCTCCCTGGACTCCTATGAAAAGGACACGCCATCATGAGGCCTCTGATAGTGATCTGAGTTACTGCCCTGATGACACATACAGCGTCATCAACAATGACAGGTATTGTGTGTTGTGGGAAGTTGTATTAAAAAATACCCGGCTTGACCATTCTTTAGAATAAAATGCTATTTACTACTTGGCTGTGTATTATATCACCCTGTCACAGGCACTCCCAGTCAAAACTACCTCATAAGATTGCCTGCTGTAGTTGTTCGAGAGATGTCCAGTTTGCAGCCGAACATGCAGCATAGAGAAGACCAACAAGGGGGCCCTCATCAACATCATGCAGACACCCTCGCTGTGAGCATTCCTATGAATGGAACAATCAGCCACATGTTGGCAAGTATCCGGCCAGCAACCTTCACCTGTCATTGGCAACAGCTTTGAGGCTCTGGGGCTCTGGCAAAGAACTCACCTCTTGCCTGCTCACCAACGGTCGTCAATGGGGTGAACAAAATTACGTAGGTTTAGTCTGACCTGTTCAAACTTGAACATAGTACCCGTTTGTGTGTCAGATATTACCTATCCTAACTGCCATTGGTAATATAGCAGTGATTATGTGGACACTCTTACTGACAGTTGTGGCTGCTTTGTGTGATGTATTGTTGTCACTCCCTTCTTGACCTTTGTGCTGTTGACTGTGCCCAATAATGTTCGTATCATGTTTTGTGCTGCTACCATGTTGTTATGTTGTGTTGCTACCATGCTGTGTTGTTGCCTTGCTATGTTGTTGTCTTAGGTCTCTCATTATTTAGTGTTGTGATGTGTGTGTGTTGTCCTATATTTATATTTTATGTATTTAATTTTTTTAATCCCGTGCCCCCGTCCCCGCAGGAGGACTTTTGGTAGGCCGTCATTGTAAAAAATTATTTGTTCTTAACTGACTAACTGACTTGCATAGTTAAATAAAATGGAGCCAGCACAAGGAGAATTGCAAGATGATGTGATGACTGACAGATGGGCTTGATAGTGATGTCTCTGAATGGAGAGAGACTTAGCATTACAGTTTTACTAGACACAACTTTTACTTGTATTGTCTTTTTCTCTTATTGAATTGATTGGTATTAGTTAGGAGGGAGGGAGAAGCCCTGTGTATTCTGCACCCGGATCAGGGAACTCCTGTGGTATACAGGACACCACACAGGAAGGTATGATCACTCTGACCTGTTTGCCAAGGTAGCCCCATTACCACCAGACAAAATTGATAGGCACAGTTTCCATATCAACTGGGAATGACAATGAAAGATGAAATGTTAACATTGTTATATTAGCAAAACACTGCTTGTATGGTATTATGTAAAAGGTTGTTTCTTCTACATGAACCTACTACTACATTTGGAATTTGTCCAAACACTTAGTTTACATTATCTATGTCAGGAATGCTTCTCATACTCTGTAGGCTACTGACCTATTCAAAACTTCCTCTGGCACCTCACCATACATCTGCCTGTAGTTATTGAACTCAACCTGCAGGAGGTGTGTTTGTTGTGATTGAGTGGGGGGGAAACGGCTGCAGGCAAGGTTCTGACAGATGGGTGTGTCAAGGTCACACCCAAGAAACACCCACATCAAACCGCACCCCCAAGCCAACCCAACCCATGTTTGGGCAGCATTTCTTGAGGAGCAACGCAATTTTTTGGGGGGAGGCAAAATCAGGAAGTGCAGTTCTTTAAAGAGACCATGCACATTTTTATATAATAAGCTACTTCTGTTCAAATGTAGTTGATCAGTACGATACAATAAGTCCCAAATGGAAGGGAAACAGATTGTAGCCCCGTGAAATCAGACAAAACAAGTTTAATAACTCAATGCATGCACACACCTATTGAATATGCATTCACCTGTATTGTGGATAGGCCTAGGCTACATATTGATTTACTCAGTTTACCAATAGAGATTATTTGAATGGTAAATGATGACCTTTTATGTTAGATTGGTAAAAAAAAACGTGTAATTGATTCATTCATGCATACATGGCTGTCTTTGGAAAGAATTGTACATCAAAAATTGCAAATGTAATGATATTGAACTCTAAAGATGCCCAACGATTGAACAGGGCAGTATCTGAGTTGATCTGTCTGGATGACGTGCCATTCTGTGACTTTGGCTAGTATGCCTTCTTTTTTGTTGCCTTGGTATCAAGGATCGTGATTGCATTGAGTACTATGGTACTAAACCTGCACTGAAAAAGGTTCCTTGGAGAACTCTTGCACGATAAAAAACCTTTGTTGGCTTCATACCCTGAGTTGTTCTGAACAGAATGAGCCTATGTTTTCCTGTTGTGAATAAAATTTGCCGCAGCACACACGCACCTGAATGCACGCATGACTCCTTTCTATGCGCACCCAAATGACGATCTGTTTCTCTGACTTGCATTGTGAAAGCCTGACACTTTAATATCGTATTGTATAACTTAGCTAGTCATGTTGGCAATAGAACAAGCTTTCAAATGATGCCCTCCTGACCCAGATTGTGGTTTATAATGGACCTTCTTTGGATTGCGTAAACAACAGTAATTGTGTGATGGCGGGGATGCAGGGCTGTGTTCCAACCAAAACTACAAGTGTGCTTGCTCTAGTTCCTCAAAGGCACCGCTAGGAGAGATCAACTATAAAAGTTTTTTTTTTTTTTTTTTACTCTTCTCTGAGTCATAAAAATGCATTGAAATTACTTAGGAACTGTGCACCCTTTGGAGAGGTGTGTGGCCACTTGGAGACACCAGTTAGTCCTCTCACTCAAAGCCTTGTCATTGTTTTGTCTTATGTTGCACCTACCCCACATTTTCCAGGAATATTCTTATCATGTTACTTAATGTGTTGAGTTTTTTCAGATTTCGTTATCAACCAAATGCGGCGAAAAGTACAGTAAATGTAAAATGCACATAAAATCAACTGTGTAAATTTGGATTCAGTCTTGTGTCAGGTGAACTGTTGTGTCCCCACCTTTTGGTCGGATCATTTTTCCATAATCTCCAAACTGTTCCCTTTCAATTGCTACCATGCATATACTTTTCATATTTCTTCTGTAAGAAACATTTCAATGTAGCCCTATCCATATAGGCCAGTTCCCACACGTGTAAAGGGTTAAGAGTGTGGTATACAAGGTTAGAATTCAGGTGTATCAATATGTATAATGTATTTATTTATCATTTATAAATTAGCTATGACATAGCACAGCTTTTGCGTTTCACCCCCATCTCAAAATTGAATGGTTTTGACCATTTGGAAGTTTTTACAGAGTGATCTTTTCCTCCCTGGCTTCTGCCACGCAGTGTGCCTCGCAAAAGTGATTGCTGTCCTCCTTGTGAAATTATCAACCTTACCCTATATATCTAAAAAAAATTACCATATACACTGATTGTTTAAAGCAAAACTACGAAATGTATTGCTGATGGTGAACTTGAACAATCCAAATAAATTCTATTGTAAGCCCCATTCAGCAGGTATAGTCAGATGAGTTCTCCTGTAGCTTACTTTTATTCTGGTAAAACACATTTTTTAACAGGGCTTAGATAACAATAACCTAGCAATTTACATAGGTTGTCAATCGCCTAATAAAGCGTAATATCATGGAAGCCATTTTAGCGTTTGAATGATGAAAGGTCCAGGAAACTGAGCACAGTGCATAGTTTGACTACGCTACTGATATTGCACTGGGTTGTTCGGCAAGTTGTAGATCAGTGACTTGTCAATACAATTACATGCAGTTCGACACTGAAGGAGAAGACGCATCAGTTGTCACAAAATATGAGTTTTTTTTCGGAAGGTAGAGTGAATGTAACATGAGCAACAAAAAAAAAAAAGTGAACCGGTGATTCGTAACTTTTGAATATATTTTCTGACCGATGCATGCTTCATTTGGATCGATTTGAGGTCCGAGGACCGATGCGCTTTTATCTTAAACATTTGAATCTGGGACTGATGCGGTGAATCGTTAGGCCGATATCCCTAAGAAAAACGGTAATGCACTTAGCCTATCTGAAGTGCACTGCTCTTTTCAGGAGTTGACTACTGCTTGTACCCTCAGTCATAGAGGCCTGCATAATGATGTCATAAATTAAATATTGAAAACTGTCAGTCATGATTAGCTGTGTCAACTGCTTATTAACTTGTTATTACGAAACACTTGCACGGTCATCCTCCACTGTATGGTTGCTGTGTCATACAGTGAAAAGTTTAACCTATAGAGGTTACAAATGTCTTAAATGGATTGTCTGAGATGGCGCTGACGGTCGTCCCGACATTTCTTGATTTCTAGTTTATTTTATTTTTGGAATATTTATGTACTTGTTTGACATTTTACAGCATTGTTAGACGCTATAGTAACATATATCCTAAGAATTTCGGGGCACCCCCTATAACATCTGCTAGACTGTGTACACAGTCAATATATTTGATTTTACATTATTCAAGGAGTGAAGATGGCTCTGTCTACTGGCAAACCAGAGGAAATGTCAGTTGTCTTAGCGGAATGCTTCAAGTCGTCTGATATTGTCCCTTAACGTCCTGTTCACGTCCTGTTCAGTTTGCAGCCCAGGTCCATTTCCTCAACCAAATGTATGACTGAAATGTTGAACTTGTATGGACATATATTCATCTAGATATTTAAAAAAAGATTACCTTGGGTTCAATGGGGATATTCTGGAAACATAGGCAACATCAGAAATAGCGACGGTTGGTCAGATGTCTTGGCCATGAAATCACAAATGTTCACCTTCATGCAAGGCGTGGGGGTGGTAAAACAGTATAGGGTCTATATATAGAATAATATATGTAGAATAGTCTACAACAGCTTCCTCTCCTTGTCTTCTCTCCTTAATTTCGATAGTCTAAAGGAGCTTCCTCAGCTCCTTCATCTGCGCAGATCTGAAAACACATAGCAAGGAAAAGCAACGGTGGATACCCTGAGGATTTTATTTAAACTGTCCAGTTCATATCTGTGCAGTTGAAGGAAATGAGACAAGGAGAGGAATGGAGCCACTCAGGACTATTGAGAATCGCTGCCTAAGCATTATTGTAATCACCTGACACCTGCACAAAACCAAAACCAAAACCCCGAGTGTGCTCAGTGTTTGGATCTTTATAATTTGTTGTCATAATTTGCCCGTTATCACACGTGGCGTGGAGGCCCGCATATTATTGTTGTGCTGGATTATGCTAATTCCTCTGCAACAGGACTGGGCCGTGTGTGCTTTTAGGCATAATAAAGCAAAAGATCATGTAATAAAGCAATAAATAAAAATAAAACAGACTAAACGGGCCTATTAGGGGTAATGCACATGAAGCAGCCTATATGCCTGGCCAATAGGGCCAATCATTTGGCCTATAAAGTGTTGGAGTTTTTTGTAATAGATTGACTGAAATTAGAATTCTTTCCATATCCAATTACAACTTTTGGAGCGCAAAAATATATATTAGGCTAATAACATTATGATAACACTAAATACATTAGGCTAATAACATTATGGACTGTGACCTGAAAATAATGGTCATTTTATTCAACCACAGGGAATGGGAATGAACTGTAATTATTCAACCACAGGGAATGGGAATGAACTGTAATTATTCAACCACAGGGAATGGGAATGAACTGGTGTTGTTCCCCCGCATGCTTTACATTCTTGTGTGTACATTACAATGTTGTTGTGATATCTGTACACACCAGGCGATGTGTGAAAACACGGACTGTGGGTTTACTGGATGTGGTCTGGGTTGGGTCTGGTCACGACATAATGACAGGGTGAGGCTGGCGTTGAGGGGGGCAACATCGCTCCATAGCCCGTGCATTAATCGAGTTGAACCAAGTAATTCGAGCCACTTCGCAAGGGGACGCAAATTCTACAAATATTTTGGTTTTATTCTTCAAATAAACAGCCTGGCGTTTTCGCCATTGGAAGACTGGATGTCAGCGAGGCTTGTCTGCATAGCAAATTGTTAAGATTAAGTTTTCTGCAAATCGGTGAAGCCGAACCAGGAAGAGCAAAGCACATCGCTCAGGCAGCCACCGTCCTCTCTCTCTCGCTTTCTCTCTACTCTCCTGCTCTCCCCCAGTACGGAGATCAGTTCAGCCATCACACCAGTCCATAACTATTTCGACGCATCTCCAGGCACAGTATGACGGAGTGTGTAAGTTAATATCTCTAAATATTTCTTCCGTAACGGTTTTCGAGTGCCGAGTGTTGAAGTTGCGTTCCGAGCCCGTCCAAAAAGGAGTGCAGAACCTATTTTCGCTTCTGCCTTGCAGAATCGATAGCTGTAGCTTGCTAGCATGCGATATCCATGGGTTTCATACTAAATAGTGTTAGAAAATCTAATTATTTCGATATTATTTTCATAAATGGCATGGAATATGTGTTTGTGGCAGTCTTATTTTGGCCGCAATGTGTGTTCCGGTCGCCCATAGCCCCATAGATAAAGCAGTTACTTCGGATGGCAGGCTACTCACAGACTTCAAGCGAGCGAGGCGCAGCCTGTCTACTGTATGTCGGCCCCGATGTCCTCAAGTAGGCTATCGGACGTTTGGTATGTTTGATCAGGTTAAATGGCTTACCAGGGCGAAGCTCAGGTGTTACATTTAGTGTTTGAATCGATTTAGATGGACTGTAGACTACCTGAAGACCATTTAACGACAAACAAGCCGACGCCTCGTGTTTTATATTTTTAATTCGGGCATAGAAAGTGTTCAAAACACCTTACCCTGTACGGGGGTATTTTGGGCAAGTTGTTGGTCCCTCATTGCCCCCATATTTCACACAGTGTTAAGGTGTAATTACATAGGTTAATGCCTGGTCATTGAAATAATAGTGTTTATTTGCATTTGTCGAAACGTGGAGTAGCTTGCACAGAGACATGGTAGGCAAGATACAGTAGCTAGATACGTTTATTATGTGTCTGTGTTAATAGCCTGTAGACTAGGCTACACAGGACATGGTTGTTTTGTAACTTGTTTGCCAGTGGGCTCTACATTCATGTAACAATTACGTGATACAAACATTTTGTCATGTTGTCTAATTGGGTTCTGCTGATTTAGAATGATTGCTGTATGTAGAATGTTTGCTGAAATATACCAAACAAAAATATAAACACAACATACAACCATTTCAAAGATTTTGCTGAGTTACAGTTCATAGAAGGAAATCGGTCAATTAAAATAACTTCATTAGGCCCTAATCTATGGATTTCACATGACTGGGCAGGGGAGCAGCCATGGGTGGGCCTGGGAGGGCATAGGCCCACCCACTTGGGTCCCAAGTCCACCCTCTGGGGAGCCAGGCCCAGGTAATCGGGATACGTTTTTCCACACAAACGGTTGTGAGGCCGGTTGTATGTACCGCCAAATTCTCTAAAACGACGTTGGAGGCGGCTTATGCTCGAGAAATGAACATTAAATGATCAGCTCTGTTAATGATTCCTGCCGTCAGCATGCAAATTGCACACTCCCTCAAAACTTTAGACATCTGTGACATTTTGTTGTGTGACAAAACTTCACATTTTAGATTGGACTTTCATCGTCCACAGCACAACTCGCACCTGTGTAATGATCATGCTGTTTAATCAGCTTCTTGATATGCCACACCTGTCAGGTGGATGGATTATCTTGGCAAAAGAGAAATGCTCACTAACAGGGAGGTTAACAAATTTGTGCACAAAATTTGAGAGAATGAAGCTTTTTGTGCATACGGAACATTTCTGGGAACTTTTATTTCAGCTCATGAAAAATTGGACCAACAGTTAACATGTTGCGTTTAATTTTTTTGTTCAGTATAGAATGTCTGATGGATTAGAATGTCTGATAAATGAGATTGTCTGTTTAGAATGCCAAAAGGTGTCAGAACATTGTCCCTGTGCAGATGGAATTCCTGACCTCTCACATGATCTCATAAGGAAGGAATCCTGTTTTGACTATTTTGCATTTGTTTTGATTGCGTTGGCATGCACTTCAGTTTTTCAGCATTCCTTTTTTTGTTCCTTATTTTTTATTGTTTAGCACAGGGGATTGACATCTGGCGGCCTGCGGATCAATGAAATAGATAACGGCAATATTTAGTCGCACACCTCTCTATTTTCCATGATTTATTGAAAAAATTATACATGTGAGTGTATAGGGTATTTCATTTTATTGTTCATAATGTGGACATAATGAGTAGCTTTTTTCAGCTTTAATACAAAATCCCGAACATGTAGGGCATCGCCAACAACCATCAATAGGCCTACTGTTGGATGTTGAGAATCATATCTCTTGTAATGGCTGTTTTGGATTCTTCACAAGGCACATTCGTCACTTTTAGAGTGTTTTTCTGTGACCAAAAAAATAATCCTGATTCTACCAAACTATTGATTAAGACATATGTTTGACTTTGAATTAAGGTAGGTAGGTATCCCTAATGGATAAGATGGTAGACTGGATTTTAGGCACGTTTGAATGCACAGTTCTCTCTCTCCGGGGATTTTTGTTTGTTGTGAATATGGATAAGATGGTCTGCGGTATTCTGTGGTATGCGGCTCCTGTTGGCCTGGTTTTATTTCGGACCCTAAGCTCTTTCCCTAGGGGCCCCTACCACTTCAATGTTTACGGAACTGTAAGAAATGGATAGGAGAGTATGAGTAAGCAGTATAATGATGTTCCATCTAGCCCTCCAAGACTCTTTGCTCCATAAGTGGAGCTTCTATAGTGTCTTCATCTGTCCAGTCTTTTCAGATGGGTAGAACGGTTAGGATAAGGGACTAGAGATCAAAATTGTATTAGTGAAACCTGAAGGGGTATGTACGTATATACGTGGAAGGGATTAGGCGATAGGCTAGGGATTGAAAAGGTACTAGGGTTGTATTCACTGTAGCAAAACAAAAACTATGAGAAATAAGAAAAGAAAGAAGTGTTTCTTATTGGACAACTTCAGGTAATCCCTCCCTGTTTCAGTCCGTTTTCTTCCGCTTGGTGGCTAATGAATACGACCCACGATCCTGTTTTATAGGAGTGACACTAACCATTTGTCTCTCCTCCCCAGGCCCAGTGGTGCAGCATGTGATGATCCACGCTCGGAACGAAGGTCCCCTCAGCCAGAGCCGCAGCACAGGGAGGCGGGAACACTGCCCCCATAGGCCACATGGTGAGACCATGGGTGGGGCCTGGCTTGAGCGCACGCTGCGATTCGGCAGGACCTTGAAGAAGCGTAGGACCAAGCGAGGAAGGGGAGGGGTTAAAGAGATGAGGGAGAAGACGCCGGAACGGAATAGGAGGCGGGGCAGGAAATCATATCCCTTACGAGGAAGGGGAGGGTCTTCGGAGGAAGAGGGACTTAGCTGTCACGTTTTACTCACCCGGTTGGAGGAGGACATCCTGGAGCAGGAGGACACCAATGAGAGGGGGAATGATTTGCCTACCCAACCGCCGGTTAAGCCTGAATCCCGGATCAAGAAACTGGGCAAAGGAAAAGGCAAAGCCAAGGGGAAACTCCTGGCGAAGAAGATGATTCCCAAAATGATATCCAAAACCACCAGTGATGTGCAGGAGTCGCCGTTTCCAGAGCCGCGTAAGCGACGGCTAGCTTCTCTCAACGCTGAGGCGGTGAACAGTCTACTGTTGGAGAGACCCAACGAGACCAGGTCGGCTGGCAAACAGGCCAGGAGACAGCAGGAGGAACCCTCCAGCGGTGAGTCAATCCTGGGGACAGATCCAGCTAGGGGCGGGGTGGCCGGAGGTCCTAAAGCTCAAAGAGCCAGCAGCAGCAAGGCCTCCATATTGCACAAGCCTGAACTGTGCCGACGCTCCAAAAAGGCCAAGAAAGTCTCCAAGAAACTGACCAAACCAGATAAAGGAGAGAAGAAAGAGACTGCGATGATGACTCTACAGATGTTACACACCCCTGCTCCTCGACGGCTAGCCGGACTCAACGCTGCCGCGCTGCTGAAGTTAACGAGCACCTCCGCAACTAGCAAACAGCGAGTGAAACGAACATCGACTACGACGACCGACTGCAAGACCACGAGCGCCGCATCAGTTGATGTGAAGCAGAAGCAACCGCGACTGAATCTTAAACAGTGCGGCCGCCAGCCTAAGCAGAAGGGAAGGAAGTTGATTCCACAACAGGGAGGCTGTTCAGCCTGCAAGAAGTCCAACTTTGAGGCAAAAGTGGAGTGGGAGACTGGAGGTTGCACCCACCGGCTAACCAAACCAGGCTACCAGTCGCGCAGCATGCTAGCCTACCCGCTGAAGCCTGTCGTCAAAGAGGAACAGGTTGAGGCAGAGCTGAGCCCGTACTACTGCTGCCCCCCAGAGGGCTCTGTGGAGTACTGCCACCGCCTAGCATTGTTCCTGGGTCAGAAGGCCTATGCTGACTCAGAAGAACAACCTTTAAACTCTGCAATGACCCCTATGAAGCGAGAGTGCCTGGTGACATCGCCCTCTGTGGCCCACCCCCACTCCCACGCAGCCCTGACCCTCAGCCCCCACCCCTGCCTCTGCACCGCCGACCCCGCCTGCTTCTCCAGCTACTACGTCCACATCGCACACCCCGGAGCTCCGTCGACCACCCTCAGCTCGCGACCTCTGAACTTTGGCCCCTCGACAATGTGTCCCGGCAGGGTGTCTGGGTCCAAGCTGCTGGGTCCTCCGGTGTCCCATGCCGCGACACTGGCCCACCCTGCTTTCTGTGGCTCAGTGGGCTCGCCCTACTACAGCAAGGCCTGCCGTGTCAGCGGCTACACCTACAGAGCCATGCAGCCGGTCAACAGCAGGGGGTGCACTTTCTCCACAGGCTGCTCCGAGTTTACACACGGCATCAAGACAGGTAAGAGGACGACATTGGGACTGTATGCCTACTGACTAGGCCCTATATGCTGATATAAATGTTTCAGCAAAGACCAGCCTTCGTTGTGTTTTCGCCGGTGACCAGCCTTTGTTGTGCTTTCGCTGGGGACCAGTAAATTAGCATATTTGGGGAGTGTGGTCTAATCAGGGTTTCTGTTAGTAAAATGTGGTGGTGGACAACGTGACCGGGAAGATTTTAATTTACCGGCCATTTGAGAAATTTACCGAACCCTTATGTTACCCATTAGGGCACCCACCCACGGTTCTCAGAATGAAAGAAATCAGATTTAGATTATGGTAATTCATCTTAACAGAACATGAAACTCCTGTAATGAAGCAGCCAATAAAACGTCATTTTCAAACATTTGCCAAAATGTTAAACAGTGCACCTGATGAGAGCGGTTCCATATGTAACAGATATTAAAATATCAGTTAGAAACGTAGAATGAGGTGGAATCTAAAGATGCAACAACTAGGATGGGTTGCTAATATGACTAAGATTGTCTTTGTTTATGGACAGCAAAAGAAAGTTGATATAAAAACCAATAGAACAGGAGAGTGGCATATGAGGAAGTATTTCATAGTCGGCCCGGCGAATATGCTAGGGAAGTAAATTGAAATAAATAAATTCACTATACAGAAATAAATCAAATAAAGCATGACTTAGCTACAGAGGAATTGAGAACCATTCGATTTCTTTTTATAGCTGCGGATTGTTTCAAATTACAAGCTTGTAGACCTATGCCTATTTGGGAAGCTCGCAATTTTGACAGAGCATATGGCAATAGGCCTAGCTGATTATTGAGTTGCCAATTCTTGCGCATTAATTCTTAAAATCAATACACAGAAGTATATTTTTTGTTGTTGCGAACTGTGTTTCTTCCTTCAAAGACCAAAATGAATTTTCCAGAATTTTACTTAATTATGACATAACATTGAAGGTTGTGCAATGTAACAGCAATATTTAGACTTAGGGTTACCACCCGTTCGACAAAATACGGAATGGTTTCGTATTTCACTGAAAGAATAAACGTTTTGTTTTCGAAATGATCGTTTCCGGATTTTACCATATGAATGACCAAAGGCTCGTATTTCTGTGTGTTTATTATAATTAAGTCTATGATTTGATATTTGATAGAGCAGTCTGACTGAGTGGTGGTAGGCAGCAGCAGGCTCGTAAGCATTCATTCAAACAGCACTTTACTGTGTTTGTGAGCAGCTCTTAGCAATGCTTGAAGCACAGCACTGTTTATGACTTCAAGCCTATCAACTACCGAGATTAGGCAGGCAATACGAAAGTGCCTGTAAGAACATCCAATAGTCAAAGGTACAGTGGGGAGAACAAGTATTTGATACACTGCCGATTTTGCAGATTTTCCTACTTAAAAAGCATGTAGAGGTCTGTAATTTTTATCATAGGTACACTTCAACTGTGAGAGACGGAATCTAAAACAAAAATCCCGAAAATCACATTGTATGATTTTTAAGTAATTAATTAGCATTTTATTGCATGACATAAGTATTTGATACATCAGAAAAGCAGAACTTAATATTTGGTACAGAATCCTTTGTTTGCAATTACAGAGATCATACGTTTCCTGTAGTTCTTGACCAGGTTTGCACACACTGCAGCAGGGATTTTGGCCCACTCCTCCATACAGACCTTCTCCAGATCCTTCAGGTTTCGGGGCTGTCGCTGGGCAATACGAACTTTCAGCTCCCTCCAAAGATTTTCTATTGGGTTCAGGTCTGGAGACTGGCTAGGCCACTCCAGGACCTTGAGATACTTCTTACGGAGCCACTCCTTAGTTGCCCTGGCTGTGTGTTTCGGGTCGTTGTCATGCTGGAAGACCCAGCCACGACCCATCATCAATGCTCTTACTGAGGGAAGGAGGTTGTTGGCTAAGATCTCGCAATACATGGCCCCATCCATCCTCCCCTCAATACGGTGCAGTCGTCCTGTCCCCTTTGCAGAAAAGCATCCCCAAAGAATGATGTTTCCACCTCCATGCTTCACGGTTGGGATGGTGTTCTTGGGGTTGTACTCATCCTTCTTCTTCCTCCAAACACGGCGAGTGGAGTTTAGACCAAAAAGCTCTATTTTTGAATCATCAGACCACATGACCTTCTCCCATTCCTCCTCTGGATCATCCAGATGGTCATTGGCAAACTTCAGACGGGCCTGGACATGCGCCTGCTTGAGCAGGGGGACCTTGTGTGCGCTGCAGGATTTTAATCCATGACGGCGTAGTGTGTTACTAATGGTTTTCTTTGAGACTGTGGTCCCAGCTCTCTTCAGGTCATTGACCAGGTCCTGCCGTGTAGTTCTGGGCTGATCCCTCACCTTCCTCATGATCATTGATGCCCCACGAGGTGAGATCTTGCATGGAGCCCCAGACCGAGGGTGATTGACCATCATCTTGAACTTCTTCTATTTTCTTCTATTTTCTAATAATTGCGCCAACAGTTGTTGCCTTCTCACCAAGCTGCTTGCCTATTGTCCTGTAGCCCATCCCAGCCTTGTGCAGGTCTACAATTTTATCCCTGATGTCCTTACACAGCTCTCTGGTCTTGGCCATTGTGGAGAGGTTGGAGTCTGTTTGATTGAGTGTGTGGACAGGTGTCTTTTATACAGGTAACGAGTTCAAACAGGTGCAGTTAATACAGGTAATGAGTGGAGAACAGGAGGGCTTCTTAAAGAAAAACTAACAGGTCTGTGAGAGGCGGAATTCTTACTGGTTGGTAGGTGATCAAATACTTATGTCATGCAATAAAATGCTAATTAATTACTTAAAAATCATACAATGTGATTTTCGGGATTTTTGTTTTAGATTCCGTCTCTCACAGTTGAAGTGTACCTATGATAAAAATTACAGACCTCTACATGCTTTGTAAGTAGGAAAACCTGCAAAATCGGCAGTGTATCAAATACTTGTTCTCCCCACTGTATATGAAATACAAATTGTATAGAGAGAAATAGTCGACGCGTCATAATTCCTATAATAACTACAACCTAAAACTTCTTAACTGGGAATATTGAAGAACTGGGAAATTGAACCACCAGCTTTCATATGTTCTCATGTTCTGAGCAAGGAACTTAAATGTTAGCTTTTTTACATGGCACATATTGCAATTTTACTTCTCCAACACTGTGTTTTTGCATTATTTAAACCAAATTGAACATGTTTCATTATTTATTTGAGACTAAATAGATTTTATTTATGTATTATATTAAGTTAAAATAAAAGGGTTCATTGTTCATTCAGTATTGTTGTAATTGTCATTATTACAAATATATATAAAAATTGTCCGATTAATCGGCATCGGCTTTTTTTGGTCCACCAATAATTGGTATCGGCGTTGAAAAATCATAATCAATCGACCTCTAATCAAGACATATAGAAAGGGAGGCAGCCATTTTTTATTTTAAGAATGTGAAATGTCAGAATAATAGTAGAGAGAATGTTTTATTTCAGCTTTTATTTCTTTCATCACATTCCCAGTGGGTCAGAAGTTTACATACACTCAATTAGTATTTGGTTCCATTGCCTTTAAATTGTTTAACTTGGGTCAAACGTTTCGGGTAGCCTTCCACAAGCTTCCCACAATAAGCTGGGTGAATTTTGTCCCATTCCTCCTGACAGAGCTGGTGTAACTGAGTCAGGTTTGTAGGCCTCCTTGCTCTCACACGCTTTTTCAATTCTGCCCACCACTTTTTTATGGGATTAAGGTCAGGGCTTTGTGATGGCCACTCCAATACCTTGACTTTGTTGTCCTTGAGCCATTTTGCCACAACTTTGGAAGTATGCTTGGGGTCATTGTCCATTTGGAAGACTCATTTGCGACCAAGCTTTAACTTCCTGACTGATGTCTTGAGATGTTGCTTCAATATATCCACATAATTGTCCTTCCTCATGATGCCATCTATTTTGTGAAGTGCACCAGTCCCTCCTGCAGCAAAGCACCCCCACAACATGATGCAGCCACCCCCATGCTTCACGGTTGGGATGGTGTTCTTCGGCTTGCAAGCCTCCCCCTTTTTCCTCCAAACATAATGATGGTAATTATGGCCAAACAGTTCTATTTTTGTTTCATCAGACCAGAGGACATTTCTCCAAAAAGTACGATCTTTGTCCCCATGTGCAGTTGCAAACCGTATTCTGGCTTTTTTATGGCGGTTTTGGAGCAGTGGCTTCTTCCTTGCTGAGTGATCTTTCAGGTTATGTCGATATAGGACTTGTTTTACTGTGGATATAGATACTTTTGTATCAGTTTGCTCCAGCATCTTCACAAGGTCCTTTGCTGTTGTTCTGGGATTGATTTGCACTTTTCGCACCAAAGTACGTTCATCTCTAAGAGACAGAATGCGTCTCCTCCTCCAGAATGCGTCTCCTTGATTTTCCCACGATGTCAAGCAAAGAGGCACTGAGTTTGAAGGTAGGCCTTGAAATATATCCACAGGTACACCTCCAATTGACTCAAATTATGTCAATTAGCCTATCAGAAGTTTCTAAAGCCATGACATAATTTTCTGGAATTTTTCAAGCTGTTTAAAGGCACAGTCAACTTAATGTATGTAAACTTCTGACCCACTGGAATTATGATACAGTGAATTATAAGGGAAATAATCTGTCTGTAAACAATTGTTGGGAAAATTACTTGTGTCATGCACAAAGTAGATGTCCTAACCGACAAACTATAGTTTGTTAACAAGAAATTTGCGGAGTGGTTGAAAAACAAGTTTTAATGTCTCCAACCTACTAAGTGTATGTAAACTGACTTAAACTGTAGGTCTACTGCTGCATTGGCCTAAAGGTTATGAGTTCCATGCACTAATTTCTTTAGCCGCCAATGGATCACGGTGAATCGATGCATCCATATGTCAGAGGCTGGTGCTCTTACATTAGTTTACCATTTGAATTCTGATTTTTATGATTATCCATGTGACAGATTTAGAGTAAAGAAAATGTTATTATTGAAATTAAACTGTTTCACGAAAATGCGCATTTGAAAATCATAACTGGCAGAACGGTAGAAATTGTAGGATAAATTGTAAGGTTCTCCAAACTTGAAACTCTTGCGCCGCCTATGAAGTCTTTATAAAATAATTGCCTCCAGGTTTCCATGGTCGGATTTGCCTATAGGCTACTTTGAAGCAAGGTAAGACATGCCTCATAATATGAAGTAAAACATTTTTATAGGTTTCAAACAATTAGGCCTATGTTTTCAAAATGCATACTGCCTCCAGCTCACATTGTAAAGTGGTGGTGACGCGCTGATAGCCTGTTGCCAGCACTTGAAAGGTGAATGGGAGGCGCGCTTCAATTACACGGAACCCAAACCGGCTGCGCGCGTGCGCCATCGTGCGCTATCGTGCATACATTTATTTTGTCCCCCTACACCAAACGCGATCACGACACGCAGGTTAAAATATCAAAACAAACTCTGAACCAATGACATTCATTTGGGGACAGGTCGAAAAGCATTAAACATGTATGGCAATTTAGCTAGTTAGCTTGCACTTGCTAGCTAATTTGTCCTATTTATCTAGCTTGCTGTTGCTAGCTAATTTGTCCTGGGATATAAACATTGAGTTGTTATTTTACCTGAAATGCACAAGGTCCTCTACTCCAACAATTAATCCACACATAAAACGGCCAACCGAATCGTTTCTAGTCATCTCTCCTCCTTCCAGGCTTTTTTATCTTTGAACTTATATGGTGATTGACATCTACACCTTCATAGTATTACCACGACCACCAGCAAAACAGTTCGTCTTTCAATCACCCACGTGGGTATAACCAATGAGGAGGTGGCACGTGGGTACCTGCTTCTATAAACCAATGAGGAGATGGGAGAGGCAGGACTTTCAGCGCGATCTGCGTCAGAAATAGAAAGGAGTTCTATTTTAGCTCTTGGCATCGCAGACGCTCGTTGGCGCGCGCGAGCAGTGTGGGTGCAATAATTGAAAAACATCGATTTTTACATTTATTTTGCAACGCTCGCGCACGCGACGTGTCCAGTCTGGGCAGCATGTTAGGCTACCGGTTGAGAAAAAAAATAGTAGGCATAGCTCTTTTTGAAAGATGCACCAAAACCTTTTTTAACACGCGTTTGCATTTAGAATTGTTACGCAATGAATGGGCTTATAAAATGACATGATTTAGGAGCTGCAGGAGAAATCACACTCAAAATAGGCTGTGTTTGCTGTGCGTGTGTGATAGTTGTTGTTGGATAAATAGATAGGCTACATGGTGACTAACGAAAAAACACGCACACCAATTTAATTCCACTATTATGCAAATGATCCCATAGACCGATAAGCATGACGGTCAAATGTATTTCCATCGACTGGCATTTCCATCAATTAATAAAAAGCATTATTTTGCAATGGGATTTTTTTTCTCGCGGTCATTTTGGCCAGCAACAGTTTTATTTTGTCAGCTTTTCATTGTATTATCAGACAAAAGCCAGCAATTGCCGGCTAACAGAAAACCCTGGGTCTAATATATGTGTATTTGTGGCAACCGACAGTGGAAGGGTGGTACCAGTTTAAGTGGTTGATGGTTATGTTGTCAAAGGTTGGCCGCCTCTTTTTAACACTGTTAGTTCTACAAACTTTTTAAGAGCATGTGACATTAAAGATCTGACATTAAGGTCACAGTAACTTAATGGACGTTAGTTGCCTGGAAGTTGTGGTGAATTTTGCATTATCTAAGTTATTGTAAAATTCACATTAACTTAATAGCCAGTAACTGCTAGTAAGTCATAGGCAATGAACAGCCAGTAACTTCCTGGCAGCTTAACTGGCAACCAGATGTCAGTACGTTATTGTAAAATGCACAGTCATTTACTTGCAACTAGCAAGTTGAACTTGAACTCACTGAACTTTTCTTATAAAAAGAAAGCTTATAACATTCGGTGACAACTACTAAGCAGTATTTATGGTGAGCACACTTGGGACCCAGCCTCACCTGGCCTCACCTGGTTGGCAGCAAACTGATCTTCCTTCCACACCATCAGATCAGTGAGCGTGACAGAGATAAGCCACAGTAAGTTACTGTAAATTTTACAATAACAACTTGCTGCAAAAACATAAACTTCCCGATGACCAACTGCCATTAAGTTACTGGAAACTGCAACTTCTTAACTTACTACTTAAATTACTATAAATATTAAACTTTCATGAAATCACAAGTGCAATACATCAAAATAAAGCTTAACTTGTTGTTAATCCAGCCAAGGTGTCAGATTTCAAAAAGGCTTTACGGCGAAAGCAAACCATGCGATTATCTGAGGACATCGTCCAGCACACAAATGCACAACAAATCATTTGCAACCAGGGAGTTGCGACACGAAAGTCTGAAATAGCGATATAATATATCCCTTTCCTTTGAAGATCTTCTTCTGTTGGCACTCCAAAGGTCTCAGTTACATTAAAAATGGTCCTTTTGTTCGATAAATTTCTTCTTTATATCCATAAAAACTCAGTTTAGCTGGCGCGCTTCAGTCAATAATCCACTCGGTTTCCATCGGTCAAAATGCATACAAAATGAATCCCAAACGTTACTAATAAACTTATCCAAACAAGTCAATCAACGTTTATAATCAATCCTTAGGTACCCTAATACGCAAATAAACAATAAAATTGAAGACGGAGAATCGTTATTGTCTTTACCGGAGATAAACAAAAGGAACGCGCTCTCTCGGCCATGCACATGGAAACACTACAGCCAAAATGGGAGCCCTTAGAAAAACTACTTATTCTCCCTCATTTTTTCCCAAAAACCAGCCTAAAATTCTTTCTAAAGACTGTTGACATCTAGTGGAAGCCCTAGGAACTGCAATTGGGCACAATTTCGCTCCATTTATAAAAGTGCCAGCCATTGAAATCAGTGGTAGGATGAAAAAAAATGTTTTTGGGATGGTTTGTCATCGGGGTTTCGCCTGCCATTTCAGTTCTGTTATACTCACAGACATTACAGTTTTAGAAACTTTAGAGTGTTTTCTATCCAAATCTACCAATTATATGCATATCCTAGCTTGTGGGCCTGAGTAGCAGGCAGTTTACTTTGGGCACGCTTTTCATCCGGACGTCAAAATACCGTTCCCTATCCCCAAAAAGTTAACAGTGCAGCTCTTGATCGTCACAAGCGCTTACAAAGATTGTAGAACTGAGTGGACAAATTAAGTGCTCAACCTTAATCAACATGACGATAAAACCACTTAAACAGGTACAACACTTCCACAAACGGTTGGCTCAAATACTAAATATTTAAGACCATGCCCCTTAAATATGCAAATGAGCCCTCACCAGCACAATCACACCTTAATTCAACTGTAAAAATACTGTATTTTTACTGCAATTCCGTAGCCGGGAAAATTTCTGTAAAATTACAGGTCATTTTCTACAGAGTGTGCCATAAGCACATCTGAAGTATCCTATAAGTATAACTGTCATTGTTTCTACATTGGAACCAGAGGGTTCTTCATGAGAGGGTTCAACATGGAGCTGTAGAGGGTTCCCCTACAGCAGAGTACCCCAATTGGTGGCCCATGGGCCGAATCTGGCCTGCGGGTGGTTTTATTTGGCCCCCAAGTTTTCTGAGAAAAATAAATAAATAAATGTCTATATTTTGAGTTTTCATTGTTGGATATGAAAGATTGTAAAAACACCAGGAAATCTGTTCCCAAGTATTCCCGCTCATGATAGAAAGACACGTGACCATATACAAATATAAGCAAGGTTTGAAATTATTATGTTTTAGGCATATATCTGTTTGGACTTCTTGCAGTCTACAAATTATTTGTAATTATGTCTAGGCCCCCGACCATCTGCTAAAGAAAAATCATCCTGCAGCTGAATCTAGTTGATGATCCCTGCCCTACAGGGACAAATCAAAGGGTTATACTGTGGCTTCCAAAATGGTACCCCATAGGGACAAATGACAGAACTCTGTAACCAGAGGGTTCTTCATGACAGGGTCTACAGTGCATTCAGTATTCATACCCATCGACTTATTCCACATTTTGTTGTGTTACAGTTGAATTCAAAATTTATTAAATTGATATTTTTCTCACCCATCTACACAGAATGCCCCATAATAACAAAGTGAAAATATATTTTTAGAATTCTTTGCAAATTCATTGAAAAATGAAATACAGAAATACTGTATCTCATGTACATACAGTCGAAGTCGGAAGTTTACATGCACTTAGGTTGGAGTCATTAAAACTCGTTTTTCAACCACTCCACAAATGTCTTGTTAACAAACTATAGTTTTGGCAAGTCAGTTAGGACATCTACTTTGTGCATGACACAAGTCATTCTTCCAGCAATTGTTTACAGACAGATTATTTCACTTATAATTCACTGTATCACAATTCCAGTGGGTGAGAAGTTTACGTACACTAAGTTGACTGTGCCTTTAAACAGCTTCTAAAATTCCAGAAAATTATGTCATGGCTTTAGAAGCTTCTGTTAGGCTAATTGACATTTAATTGTCAGATTCAACAGAAGATCTCTTTGTTTCTTGGGACCTAGAACAAGCATCTCTATTTTGTCCGATTTAAAAAATAGAAAATTTGACACCATCCACTTCCTTATGTCTGAAACACAGGCTTCCAGGGAATTTAACTGTAAGTATTCACACCCCTGAGTCTATACTTTATAGAAGCATCGTTGGCAAGGATTACAGCTGTGAGTCTTTCTGGGTAAGTCTCTAAGTGCTTTGCACACCTGGAATGTACAATATTTGCACATTATTCTTTTAAATATTCTTAAAGCTCTGTTAAGTTGGTTGTTGATCATTGCTAGAGAGCCATTTTCATGTCTTGCCATACATTTTCAAGCCAATTTAAGTCAAAACTGTAACTATGCCACTCAGGAACATTCAATGTTGTCTTGGTAAGCAACTGTAGATTTGGCCTTGTGTTTTAGGTTATTGTCCTGCTGAAAGGTGAATTTGTCTCACAGTGTCTGTTAGAAATCAGTCTGAACCAGTTTCTCCTTTAGGATTTCACCTGTGCTTAGCTCTATTCCGGTTCTTTTTATCCTAAAAAAAGACTCCATAGTCCTTGCAGATGACAAGCATACCCATAACACGATGCAGCCACCACTATAATTGAAAATATGAAGATTGGCACTCAGTGACATGTTGTGTTGGATTTGCTCCAAACATAAAGCTTTGTATTCAGGACATGAAGTGAATTTCTTTGCCACATTTTTTGCAGTTTTACTTTAGTGCCTTTCACTCTGTAATTTAGTTTAGTATTGTGGAGTAACTACAATGTTGTTGATCCATCCTCAGTTTTCTCCTATCACCGCCATTAAACTCTGTAACTGTTTTAAAGTCACCATTGGCCTCATGGTGAAATCCATGAGCAGTTTTCTTCCTCTCCGCCAACTTAGTTAGGAAGGACGCCTGTATCTTTGTAGTGACTGGGTGTATTGATACACCATCCAAAGTGTAATTAATAACTTCACCATACTCAAATAGATATTCAGTGTCTGCTTGTTCTATTTTTACCCATCTACCAATAGATGCTCTTCTTTGGGAGGCATTGGAAAACCTCCCTGGTCTTTGTGGTTGAATCTGTGTTAGAAATTCACTGCTCAACAGAGTCCATGCAACTTATTATGTGACTTGTTAAGCACATTTCTAATCCAAAAATTATTTAGGCTTGTCATAACAAAGGGGTTGAATACTTATTTACTCCCTCTCTAACTTTAAGCATCAGTTGTCAGAGCAGCTTACCGATCACTATACCTGTACACAGCCAATCTGTAAATAGCACACCCAACTACCCCATCCACATATTGTTATTTATCTTCTTGCTCTTTTGCACCCCAGTATCTCTACTTGCACATCATCATCTGCACATCTATCACTCCAGTGTTAATGCTAAATTGTAATTATTTCGCCTCTATGGCCTATTTATTGCCTTACCTCCCTACTCTTCTTCTGCATTTGCACACACTGTACATATACTTTTTCTATTGTGTTATTGACTGTACGTTTGTTTATGTGTAAAGCTGTGTTGTTGTTTTTGTCGCACTGCTTTGCTTTTTCTTGGACAGGTCGCAGTTGTAAATGAGAACTTGTACTCAACTGGCCTACCTGGTTAAATAAAGGTGAAATAAAAATAAAACAAATAAATTAAAAACATTTCAGCTTTTCATTTTTTATTAATTTATAATAATGTCCCAAAAAATAAATGCACTTGACATTTTGGCGTATTGTGTGTAGGCCAGTGACCCAAAATCTCAATTAAATAAATTTTTAATTCAAGCTGTAACACAACAAAATGTGGGAAACGTCAAGGGGTGTAAATAGGCCTACTTTCTGAAGGCACTGTACGTAGAATCTAAATGGTTTCCCCTACAGGGACAAAACAAAGAACCCACAAGGGTTTCTTGTGAGAGGGTTCTAAAAATCAAAGGGTTTTACGTGGCACTCAAAAGGGTTCCCCTACAGGGACAAATGATAGAATGTCTATTGGTTCCAATCATTTAACAATCTTTATCATACCCCCAGATCCAGTGGTGAAGCAGGAAATTCAGGTTGCTGGCAACCGAGACGTTCAGTGCAAAGTGAGGTTGACTCCCAAGTTATTAGAATTTAGCTGGTATGCAAAACCACACCCATCATTATCATATTTCCCAGCATGCTCTATTGCAGTTTGCTTTTCAGAATTGTTTGTTTCAGTATCTGTGGTTTTGCATGTACATTCATTGATTCATTAATCAGTTGATTTATCTTATGCTACACAAAGATAAATAACATACAGTAACAGTCAAAAGTTTGGACACACCTACTCATTCAAGGGTTTTTCTTTATTTTTACTATTTTCTATTAAATAACACATATGAAATCATGTACTAATCATATCAAAATATATTAAACATATCAAAATATATTTTAGATTTGAGAATCTTCAAATAGCCACCCTTTGCTTGACGACAGCTTTGCAAACTCTTGGCATTCTCTCAACCAGCTTCATGAGGTAGTCACCTGGAATGCATTTCAATTAACAGGTGAGCCTTGTTAAAAGTTAATTTGTGCAATTCCTTTCCTTAATGCTTTTGAGGCAATCAATTGTGTGACAAGGTAGGGGTGGTATACAGAAGATAGCCCTATTTGGTAAAAGACCAAATCCATATTATGGCAAGAACACTTCAAATAAGCAAAGAGAAACGACAGTCCATCATTACTTTAAGACATGAAGGTTAGTCAATGCGGAAAATTTCACAAACTTTTCAAGAAAGTTTCTTCAAGTGCAGTCGCGAAAACCGTCAAGCGCTATGATGAAACTGGCTCTCATGAGGACCACCACAGTAAATGAAGACCTAGAATTACCTCTGCTGCAGAGGAGGAGTTCATTAGTTGCCAGCCTCAGAATTTGCAGCCCAAATAAATGCTTCACAGAGTTCAAGTAACAGACACATCTCAACGTCAACTGTTCAGAGAAGACTGTGTGAATCAGACCTTCATGGTCGAATTACTGAAAAGAATGGCATAACAACAACAAAAAAGGTCAGCCAAAGCAAAAAATTAATTTATATGAATGCTGTGAGTACGGAAATGATTTGCTCACTGGGTAATGAATATCCAACTACTCAGACCTTCATGGTCGATTGCTGCAAAGAAAGCACTACTAAAGGACAACAATAAGAAGAAGAGACTTGCTTGGGCCAAGAAACATAAGCAATGAACATTAGACCGGTGGAAATTTGTCTTTTGGTCTGATGAGTCCAAATTTGAGATTTTTGGTTCCAACCGCCATGTCTTTGTGAGACGCAGAGTAGGTGAACGGATGATCTCCACATGTGTGGTTCCCACCGTGAAGCATGGAGGAGGAGTTGTGATGGTGTGTGGGTGGTTGGCTGGTGACACTGTCAGTGATTTATTTAGAATTCAAGGCACACTTAACCAGCATGACTACCACAGCATTCTGCAGCGATTCGCCATCCCATCTGGTTTGCGCATAGAGGGACTATCATTTGTTTTTCAACAGGACAATGACCCAACACACCTCCAGGCTGTGTAAGGGCTATTTGACCAAGAAGGAGAGTGATGGAGTGCTGCATCAGATGACCTTGCCTCCACAATCCCCCGAAATCAACCCAATTGAGATGGTTTGGGATGAGTTGGACCGCAGAGTGAAGGAAAAGCAGCCAGCAAGTGCTCAGCATATATGGGAACTCCTTCAAGACTGTTGGAAAAGCATTCCAGGTGCATCTGGTTGAGAGAATGCCAAGAGTGTACAAAGCTGTAATCAAGGCAAAGGGTGGCTACTTTGAAGAATCTAAAATATATTTTGATTTGTTTAACACTTTTTTGGTTACTTCATGATTCCATATGTGTTATTTCATAGTTTTGATGTCTTCACTTTATTCTACAATGTAGAAAATAGTAAAAATAAAGAAAAACCCTTTAATAAATAGGTGTGTCCAAAATGTTGACTGGTACTGTACTTATTTCTCAACTAGTCCAATCTGTTAGTTGGACTTATTGCACTTGTTCCTGAAATGGTTGTTCCAGTTTAGATGGTTTAGGTAGTCTCATTTATAAATTTTTCTAACTCTGGCAGTCATTCTGAATGTAGATTGTGGGAATCCACTCTGGCTTTAACTTCTTACAGGAGTTAAACCTCACTTTTCAGTCCCGCATAATGTGACTTGATGCTGGTTTTGCTTTAGCTTTTGCTGGTCACCAGCGAAAACACAACAAAGGCTGGTCACAAACGAAAACACAACGAAGGCTGGTCACCAGCGAAAACACAATGAAGACTGATCAACTAGACCATGCTGGTCAGACCAGCTAGACCATGCTGGTCGGCCAGTAGAACCAGTTAGACCATGCTGGTCAGACCAGCTTCAAATTTATGCTGGTCTATGCTGTTTTTTTCAGCAGGGCTTCTCTTCCTCCCTTTCTCTCTCTCTCTTTCTCTTTCCAGAGTGTTACTCCTCCCCCAAAGGCGACCACAGCCCCTCCCTCCTGGTCTCCCCCTCCCTCCCACTCTCGGGCTGCCCCCTCCACACCACTCCCTCCTCCACCCAGGCCAAGCCCCATCTCCTCACCCCCCTGTCTGACCACAGAGTGCCCCATGCTAGACTGAAGCTGGCCAGGGAGTGCCCTCAGAGCACCAAGCCACCTAACGGTTATCTGTCCATGGGGAGAACCAGGCTGTCACAGAAACAGCCAGCCCCGACATCCTGCCTGTCCCCCGCCAAGCAGAAGAGGGTCAGCCACCGACGGGCTACCAATGGGTGGCTGCCTGTAGGAGTGCCCACGGAGAAAGAAGTGTTCATTGCGGTGGGTTGGATCAAGAGTTTGTGTGTCTATGTGTTGAGATACTGACAGTTTTCTTCCCTCATACTACCATGGCAACCTGACCATTCCATACCTTTCAATTGGCTTATTGTTGTTAACCCAGTCCAAGACACCCCAGCAAAAATCAGCATTTCATTTGTCTAACTTTCATTTATCTGCATGTCCAGCCCTTATATTTAGCCTCACAATGAAGTGTTTTACCATTTTATTTTCAAGACAACCAGGGCTACACGTAGAACACAAAAACAAGTTGACAGCTGTATTCATGAGTTTTATTGACATATGTCACAACAACAACAGAAAAGGCAAAAAGCAAAAAATGACTTCATATGAATGCTGTGAGTACATAAATGATTTGCTCACTGGGTAATGAATATTCTACTGCTCAGTGACAACTGTGTGGAGTTTGGTGTTTGTGACAGTAGCTATGTGAGCTTATTACAGTATTATAGACACCTTGTCCTGGGATTTTCCATCTTCTATGTTGAAAAACCCCTTACCTTGTAACGACTCATGTGTAGCTTGTTTGTGAGAGTCGGTTTTTCATAGATACAGTGTATTCGGAAAATATTCAGACGCCTTCTCTTTTTCCACATTTTGTTACATTACAGCCTTATTCTAAAATGGATTAAATAAATAAAAAATGCTCATCAATCTACACACAAGAGCCCATAATGTATTAAAAATTGATTCAATTGATTGGACATGGTTTGGAAAGGCACACACCTGTCTATATAATGTCCCACAGTTGACAGTGAATGTCAGAGCAAAAACCAAGCCATGAGGTCGAAGGAATTGTCCGTAGAGCTCCAAGACAGGATTGTGTCGAGGCACAGATCTGGGGGAAGGGTACCAAGAAATGGCTGCAGCATTGAAGGTCCCCAAGAACACAGTGGCCTCCATCATTCTTAAATAGAAGAAGTTTGGAACCACCAAGACTCTTCCTAGAGATGGCCGCCCGGCCCAACTGAGCAATCGGGGGAGAAGGGCCTTGGTCAGGTAGGTGACACCAATGGTAACTGTGACAGAGCTCTAGAGTTCCTTTGTGGAGATGGGAGAACCTTCCAGAAGGACAACCATCTCTGCAGCACTCCACCAACCAGGCCTTTATTGTAGAGTGGCCAGATGGAAGCCACTCCTCAGTAAAAGGCACATGACAGCCCACTTGGAGTTTGCCAAGAGGCACCTAGAGGCATTCTTTGGTCTGATGAAACCAATATTGAACTTTTTGGCCTGAATGCCAAGCGTCGTGTCCGGAGGAAACCTGGCACCAGCATGGGGATGGCAGCATCATGCTGTGGGGATGTTTTACAGCGGCAGGGACTGGGAGACTAGTCAGGATCGAGGGAAAGATGAACAGAGCAAAGTACAGAGAGATCCTTGATGAAAACCTGCTCCAGAATGCTCAGAACCTCAGAATGGGGCGAAGGTTCACTTTCCAAAAGAACAACAACCCTAAGCACACAGCCAAGACAATGCAGAAGTGGCTTCGGGACAAGTCTCTGAGTGTCCTTTAGTGGCCCAGCCAGAGCCCGGACTTGAACCCGATCGAACATCTCTAGAGAGACCTGAAAATAGCTGTGCAGCGACGCTTCCCATCCAACCTGACAGTGCTTGAGAGGATCTACCGAGAAGAATGGGAGAAACTCCACAAATACAGGTGCGCCAAGTTTGTAGCATCATACCCAAGAAGACTCAAGGCTGTAATCGCTGCCAAAGGTCCATATGACGTTGAAAAATAGTGCATTGTGGGTAGTTTAGAAGATATCCAGAAATAAGTTGTTTGTAGTTATAGTTTACCAGATCGTGACTACAACTAAGTTACTAAGTCTTTGACCACACTAAGTTGTTACTTTGGTGAGTAAAAACTCAAGCTTCCTAGCTAAATATCCCCCAACATCGGAGACCGCCTAACTTCAGACACTCGCTAGCGGTTAGAGGATTAAATCACCTCGAGCTCAACATTTAAATGGACTGGAAAATAACAGTACATTTTGCGATTAAAGACACCCTTCTTACTAGCTGACCATCGATTTTCATTGCAATTTATGTAAGTTAAGTTAGGTTTTGAGAGTTTTCAAAAAGTTATATATATATATATATACACATTTTGTAGGACACGCTGTATATTGTAAAATTAGACTCCGCGACAGACCACACATAATTTAATATCCAACTTTTTACCTCTGAAATATAGCTAACGAATTTCAGGCAAGTAATTTTTGGGGGGCCACGGAAGGCTAAACAACTAGTCAACTATCTAGTAAACACTTCGGATACGAGATTGGTGTCTCTTTTTTGAACAAAATTAAATGGATATATCTTGTAATTGAACAAAATAGTAAGGTGGCCAATAACTGGGGACCGTATTCCGATAATACGGAACATATTTTTTTGCTAAACTGCTTATCAAAAAGCTGACCGTAGTAGTATTTCCCCTGAAATGTCAAACATGCTAATTGCTAACCTGTTAGGTAACATTTTTTGGAAGCCAATAATCACAAAACATTGATGGCTTGATCACAAGATAACACTGTTGAAGGTAATATATTTCTTAAATGCTGTTGAGTATGCCGATAATACAGGGTGCTACGCTACCCTTTAATGAGAATGTGTTCCATGTCCACTTCTCTGATAGAAAACTTCTGATGTAGCCAGTAACTGGAGAATAAAGTGTGTCGTGTTTTGACGGTGTGTTTGTGGTACGTGCGTGTGTCTCAGGGGGAGGATGAGACGGCTTTGCGGCAGTGTTATGAAGGAGTACAGAGAGACAGCGAAGTGATACGTGTCAGAGACACAGTGCTGCTGCGCTCCGGTCCCCGGAAGAAGTCCCTGCCCTACGTCGCCAAGATATCGGCGCTCTGGGAGGACCCCAAATCTGGTGAGAGAGAAATAGTAGAATGTCCTAACCTGTTGTTGGGGTATAATAGTTGGCTGTGTGTGTGTCCCAGCTAGGGTTGCACATTTTGGGGGATATTCAGAGATGGAAACTTTCCGTTGTAATTAACGGGAATATATGGGAATTAACGGACATATATGGGAATTAATGGAAATATATGCAAATTTATATTAATACCATTTAAATGTAGATGTTTTTTGCATTGGATATATTTACCATATCATATGGAGACAGAAGCGTAAACCTTTTACCTCATCATAAGTAGACATAATTGCAAATGATAAAATCCTTCCAATTTAGTTACGAATTGAACTTTAATTAAATTAGTTGACTCTTCACATGGGATGATTTCACTGAACAACAAAAGAAAGGGATTATTGAATGATCCCCAATGATCTTCCATGTCTTCTCCCTGGACCTCCTCAATGTCCACCTCTTGTACATCAGACTCTTAGTCCTCATCTTCACTGTCACTGTCCAACCTTGTTGAGGATGGCTTGTTGTCAGGCCCAAAAAGCCTCAAATTTGCCCAGGTGGCCATTTTTCAACCCTTGTATTGGTCAGCCTGTTGCGTGCTTTGGTGTGTGTGTTCCCAAACAAGGACCAGTTGCACTCTGAGGCGGCTGATGTTGGTGGGATTTGGAGGATGATGGAGGCAACAAAGTCCCTTCCACTAAGTGGTCGATGAGATATGTTGGCACGACGGCCATATTACATCTCCATCCCAAAGCCCTTGCTTGGAAGTGTACTTCGCCAGACTGCCAAGAAACTTGCCCTCATCCAGGCCAAGGTGGCGAGACACGGTAGTGATGACACCATAGGCCTTGTTGATCTCTGCACCAGACAGGATACTCTTTCCAGCATACTTGGGGTCCAACATGTACAGGCTTCAGGCAGAAGTCTTCACGCTTTTTGATGTATTTCAGAACTGCAATTTCCTCTGCTTGGAGCAACAGTGAAGTTGGCAGAGCAGTACAGATTTCTTCTCTTACATCTATCTGCAAGCAGAGTCTGACATCAGACAGAGTGGCATGGTCTCCTTCAATCCATGCAATGGCTACTGCTATAGGTTTCAGGCTGCTTACCACTCTCTCCCAAAATACATCATCCAGAAGGATCCTCTTGATGGGGCTGTCCATATCGGCAGACTGTGATATGGCCATTTCTTGGAGAGACTCCTTCCCCTCCAGGAGACTGTCAAACATGATGACAACACCACCCCAACGGGTGTTGCTAGGCAGCTCAAATGTGGTGCTCTTATTCTTCTCACTTTGCTTGGTGAGGTAGATTGCTACTATAACTTGATAATCCTTCACATACCTAACCATTTCCTTGGTTCTCTTGTAGAGTGTATCCATTGTTTTCAGTGCCATGGTGTTCTTGAGGAGCAGATTCGATGCATGAGCAGCACAGCCAATGGGTGTGATGTGAGGGTAGGACTTCTCCACTTTAGACCAAGGAGCCTTCATGTTCGCAGCATTGTCTGTCACCAGTGCAAATACTTTCTGTGGTCCAAGGTCATTGATGACTGCCTTCAGCTCATCTGCAATGTAGAGACCGGTGTGTCTGTTGTCCCTTGTCTGTGCTCTTGTAGAATACTGGTTGAGGGGTGGAGATGATGTAGTTAATTATTCCTTGCCCACGAACATTCGACCACCCATCAGAGATGATTGCAATACAGTCTGCTTTCTCTATGATTGGTTGACCTTCACCTGAACTCTGTTGAACTCTGCATCCAGCAAATGAGTAGCTAAAGCATGTCTGGTTGGAGGGGTGTATGCTGGGTGAAGAACATTCAGAAATCTCTTCCAATACACATTGCCTGTGAGCATCAGAGGTGAACCAGTTGCATACACAGCTCGAGCAAGACATTCATCAGCATTTCTCAATTGGCCAGATGATTCTACATCTTTGTTGCATTCTTCACATATGATTTGGCACAGTATTTGCAAATGTACACAGCTTTTCCTTCTACATTAGCTGCAGTGAAATGTCTCCACACATCAGATAGTGCCCGTGGCATTTTCCTGTTAAGATTAGGGGAAAAAATGGAAAAAATTTATAAAAATACAATTCCATGTACAGATAAATAGCTAAGCAGTTAGAATAAACAACTGCTTTGTAAGATACATGTTTTAAAATGGAAACAGGTGAATTAACACTCCTCAGTTAGTAGGCTCACATGGTAGCAAAAACTAACTCGTAGAAATTGTTAACAAGTTAGAAATGATTTAAACACACTTTGCTGTAGGCTACTATTTACTAGTTAACAAAAAATAATGTATGTCACATAGAATATATTCACCCCACCCAGTATTGTAATCAAAACGTACCAGAAAGCATGTAGTCCTTGGCTCAGACAGTGTAGTAGTGTGGGCTCAATAGCATCTCATTAGTGTGCAATATCTTGAGAATCAGCTGAACATGTGATGGAAGAATGCACTGTGCATGCAGAGGGTTGCAATTCCATTGAATTGGGGATAGTTTGAACAAAATATGCCACAATACCTACAATTGCCTTATGTGTATCCCACAAAAAAGGTTCACTGTTATAAGCTAACTTTTTTGCTGAATTTAAGCAAAATTCCCAGGCTTAACTTTCCATGGAAAATGTACGAAAATTTACCGGAAAGTTTCCAACCCTTTTCAACCCTAGTCCCAGCTAGCACAACGTTCTGAGAACCATATGTTTCTTAGAGGTTGGTGAGAGCGTGGTTGTCCTATGTTTATTTAGCATATAACCTTCCTGCAACTTTCTGGGAATGGTGCAGGATAGTTGCTTGGCTTTGGAACATTCCCAGCACATTTAAGGAACTTAGCCCCCCCCAAAAAGTATGTATTGGTATTTCATTACTTTAACAGAACGTTTCCTAAAAGTACAAACATGGTTACATTTCATTTCAATTTTGGTAATGTTCTACGAACGTTCTCCAACTGGTTTGACATTGGGAATGTTCTCAAATAGTTAAGTTAAAACGTTAAGTAACAATGTTCTTCTGTGGGAATTTCAGTACTTCAGCATAACATCTCCAACAGGTTTCCTCATGGTTGTATTTAAGGTCATGTTCTCAAATTGTCCCAAGTAAATTAAGAAAACTGTCCATGAAAATAACAAGAAAACTTTAGTAACATTGTGAGTATGTTCTAAGAATGTTATTTAAAAACATACATTCCGTTCTCAGTATCAACAAAACTCTCTATCCCTCTCTTGTTAAGTTTTCTCAGGTGTGTTGGCCGTGCCCACTAATTGACCACACCTGATCTTAATGAGTGCTTGTTTCCTTTGACATTGGGTCTGTTTGAATAGACTATAATGAACAGCTTTGTATGAGTTAAAAAACATGGCGTGTTAGCTCCATCCTGGTGGTGCAGTGGACTAATTCCATGGATAGAGAACAGGAGATTATAGGTTTGAATCTCACTGATGCCTTGACATAATAAAACATGATGAATGCCTAAGGAAATTAATTTCCATGTGTCCTATCTGCTTGGCATTCAAAATGTTTAACCAAAATAAGCTATCAGTGTTATTGAAAGTCTTATTGAAACATTCAGTGAAAGTTTTAACAAAGTTTTAACCAAATAACCCATAAAAAAAAAACTCCCAGGACAACTTTCAAGGAACCAGAGTAAAAGTTTCTGGGAACCTCCCTGCAACCTCAAATTAAATATTTCCAGAACAGGCAAAGTGTTCTATTCTGTTCTTAGAATGTTCAAAAAAAGTTCTGTTTTACCGGTCAGGAAACGTATGAATTTGTTCCCACAACCAATGTGAAACCAAAAACATACGTTCCCACAACTTCCAAGGAACCAAATGTGCTAGCTGGGGTGTGTGTGTTTGGTTGTTGTAGACTCTGAATGGTTGTTTGTGTCTGCTGGCTGTGGTGTTATTCGAGGACCATTGTTTGTCTGAAATGCTGCTTATGTCTGGCTGGTGAGAGACTGGTTGTATTTTTTGTGTGTGTGCTTTTGGTTGGCAAAGCGGTACCTTTTTTCCTCTGTGTGCGTGTGTGTGTGTTTGCTCACCTGTGTGTGTGTTGACCGTGTGTGTGTGTGTGTGTTGACCGTGTGTGTGTGTGTCTCCCCTCAGGAGAGCTGATGATGAGCCTGTTCTGGTACTATCGACCCGAACACACGCAGGGAGGCCAAGACTCCCGTATGCACTGTGAGGTGAGGACAACTCTCTGACTCCACAATAGAACAACTCAACTATGGCTCAATCTCAGTAGTCTAAAGAGGCCTCTCCTCATCTCTTCTTTTCCTTCATCGCAGTAGCCGGAAGTAGCTTCCTCTCTTCAATCTCATCTCCTCACCTTTGATTGTGTGGCGGTTGATAATTGTATGTCTGTTTCTCACCATTCAGAAAGAGATTTTTGCCTCTCGGCATCAAGACGAGAACAGCGTGGCCTGCATCGAAGACCGATGCTATGTTCTCCCACTAGCACAATACTGTAGGTAAGAAACCACACACACACACACACACACACACACTGAGAGAGACCATGTATCCATAATTAACACTGTAGGTGAAGCTAGGCATTCTTTAGCGAGTAATATTAACATCACTGACACTAGAAGTGCTCGAAGGGAGAGACACCTCACCTTGGCATGGTCAATTGACTTGAGGTATAAAGTAAAGAAAGAAAGAGAAGAAAATGTGCATTCAAAACTCACTTGAATTTTCCATGTATAGATTTTGTGCCTTGGTGAAGCGGCGTGAAGAGGGTGCGCCCCCTGGCACTGCCAGAGTGGTCCCCTGCCCCTCGGACTTCAACCCCCCCGACCACCGCCAGGTTCCTGCCAACATCAACCCTGAACTAGTGTACCTCTGCCGCCACGTCTACGACTTCCGCTACGGCCGCATCCTCAAGAACCTGCAGTAGGAGGCAGCAGAGGACACGCAAACACACCCACACACACCCCTAGTGGAGCAAACACACTCCTACACATGGGGCTGAAGGATGAGAGGGGGAACCCCTGAAGTGTTTTGGGGGGACCCCTGATTGACCCTTGACCCCTGATAGGCACTCGGGTCAGCTGGAGGGAGGCTGAAGGATCAAGTATCGGAGGGGGACCACTGATATCTGAGTGGGTACCTTAGCCCCCTTTACAACTGTAGCTAGGGAGCTGACGTTTTGGCTCCCTCAACTGGAACTAAACCGGCTTGGAGAAGGGAGAGGTGGATTCTTTCACAGAGATCTGTTCCTCCACATCACTTAAATAGTTAATGGTCCTGGTTACCATGTGCATCAACAGCCGTGTTGGTGACCTAACAAGAAGAGGAGCTGTGCCAGCAGAGTGATACTGGGCTTATCATGTCATTGTTTTGATGTTAGAGCCTGACGTAATGACAACGTTCTTCTTCGTCATTTTTGTTTGTCTCTGAGGCAGCTGTGATCGAGAGGGCACACACACTGAGATGTTATTTCCCTGCCGTATGTCAGAGAGTCACGTAGTGGGTGTGTGTGTGTTCAGTCTGGGCTGCAGTGAAACCACAGGTGCAGGTTCACAAAGGATCGCAGTGTTTCCCCTACATTTCCCCTATCGTGGCCGCCAAAAAAGTATATAAAGTACCAGTCAAAGGTTTGGACACACCTACTCATTCAAGGGTTTTTCTTTATTTGTACTATTTTCTACATTGTAGAATAATACTGAAGGCATCAACACTATGAAATAACACATGGAATCATGTAGTAACCAAAAAAGTGTAAAACAAATCAAAATATATTTTAGATTCTTCAAAGTAGCCACCCTTTGCCTTGAAGACAGCCTTGCACACTCTTGTCATTCTCTCAACCAGCTTCATGAGGTAGTCACCTGGAATGCATTTCAATTACCAGGTGTGCCTTGTTAAAAGTTAATTTGTGGAATGTCTTTCCTTCTTAATGCGTTTCAGCCAATCAGTTGTGTTGTGACTAGGTAGGGGTGATATACAAAAGATAGCCCTATTTGGTAAAAGACCAAGTCAATATTATGGCAGGAACAGCTCAAATAAGCAAAGAGAAATGGCAATCCATCATTACTTTAAGACGTGAAGGTCAGTCAATCTGGAAAATTTCAAGAACTTTGAAAGTTTCTTCAAGTGCAGTCGCAAAAACCATCAAGCGCTATGATGAAACTGGCTCTCATGAGGACCGCCACAGGAAAGGAAGACTCAGAGTTACCTCTGCTGCAGAGGATGAGTTCATTAGTTACCAGCCTCAGAAATTGTAGCTCAAATAAATGCTTCACAGAGTTTAAGTAACAGACACATCTCAACATCAACTGTTCAGAGGAGACTGCGTGAATCAGGCCTTCGTGGTCGAATTTCTGCAAAGAAACCACTACTAAAGGACGCAGAGTAGTTGAACAGAGGATCTCTGCATGTGTGGTTCCCTCCTCCCAAGCATGGAGGAGGTGTGATTTAAAAATGATTTAATCAATTTTAGAATACGGCTGTAAAGTAACAAAATGTGGAAAAAGGGAAGGGGCCTGAATACTTTCTGAATGCACTGTATTAGGGATGCACCGTTATGACATTTTTGCCCGATATTTTCCATGCCAAAAAAACGATACCAATATTGAACATTTTAGCGGCCTTTTAAGTATTCTAGTACAGTTAAATAGTTGAAACACACACACAAAAGTTTTTGTTGACATTTACGTACAGTGTCTTGCAAATTGGCGTTTTTCCTATTTTGTTGCATTACAGCCTGTAATTTAAATTGATTTTTATTTGGATTTCATGTAATGGATATACATAAAATAGTCCAAATTGGTGAAATGAAATGAAAAAAATTACTTGTTTCAAAAAATTCAAAACGTAAAACTGGTGTGTGCATGTGTATTCACCCCTTTGCTATGAAGCCCCTAAATAAGATCTGCTGCAACCAATTACCTTCAGAAGTCACATAATTAGTTCAATAAAGTCCACCTGGGTGCAATATAAGTGTCACATGATCTGTCACATGATCTCAGTATATATACACCTGTTCTGAAAGGCCCCAGAGTCTAACACCACTAAGCAAGGGGCACCACCAAGCAAGCGGCACTATGAAGACCAATGAGCTCTCCAAACAGGTCAGGGACAAAGTTGTGGAGAAGTACAGACCAGGGTTTTGGTTATAAAAACTTTGAACATCCCACGGAGCATCATTAAATCCCTTATTAAAAAATGGAAAGATTATGGCACCACCACAAAACTCACGGACCAGGCAAGAAGGGCATTAATCAGAGAGGCAACAAAGAGACCAAAGATAACCCTGAAGGAGCTGGAAAGCTCCACGGGGGGAGATTGGAGTATCTGTCCACTTTAAGCCGTACACTCCACAGAGCTGGGCTTTACGGAAGAGTGGCCAGAAAAAAAGCCATTGCTTAAAGAAAAAAATAAGCAAACACGTTTGGTGTTCGCCAAAAGGCATGTGGGAGACTCCCCAAACATATGGAAGAAGGTACTCTGGTCAGATGAGACTAATATTGAGCTTTTTGCCCATAAAGGAAAATGTCTGGCACAAACCCAACACCTCTCATCACCCCGAGAACACCATCCCCACAGTGAAGCATGGTGGTAGCAGCATCATGCTGTGGGGATGTTTTACATCGGCAGGGACTGGGAAACTGGTCAGAATTTAAGGAATGATGGATGGCGCTACATACAGGGAAATTCTTGAGGGAAACCTGTTTCAGTCTTCTAGAGATTTGAGACTGGGACAGAGGTTCACCTTCCAACAGGACAATGACCCTAAGCATACTGCTAAAGCAACACTTGAGTGGTTTAAGGGGAAACATTTACATGTCTTGGAATGGCCTAGTCAAAGCCCAGACCTCAATCCAATTGAGAATCTGTGGTATGACTTAAAGATTGCTGTACACCAGTCGAACCCATCCTACTTGAAGGAGCTGGAGCAGTTTTGCATTGAAGAATGTGCAAAAATCCCAGTGGCTAGATGTGCCAAGCTTATAGAGACATACCCCAAAAGACTTGCAGCTGTAATTTCTGCAAAAGGTGGCTCTACAAAGTATTGACTTTGGGGGGTAGGGGGGGTGAATAGTTATGCACACTCAAGTTTTCTGTTTTGTTGTCTTATTTCTTGTTTGTTTCACAATAAATAAAAAAATTGCATCTTCAAAGTGATAGGCATGTTGTGTAAATCAAATGATACAAACCCCCCAGAAATCTATTTTAATTCCAGGTTGTAAGAAAACAAACTAGGAAAAATGCCACGGGGGTGAATACTTTTGCAAGGCACTGTATGTCCCCATTACCAGTAAAACATAATCAAAACCTATTTCTTTCACTTACTTGCTGTACTGTTTCGTCATTCAGTTGTTCAGTCTCGACCAGGATTTCATCATACATGTCCAGCAGTGAAGTTTTAGCTCTGTCTGTCCGTGGCCTCTCTTCCTCGGTGCGCATTGTCACTGTGTCCGTTTCCATCTTGTCCAGCTGTGTCTGTAACATTTCACGTAAACCGTTTCTTGTCTGCATCGAAGTAGCGGTCCTTGTAACTAGCATCGAGCAGGGTGGCAACACAGTAAAGAGGCTCAGAGAGAATGCCACCGAATTGCTTGTTCACAGCCTCTTGTAGAGTACTTTTGCAGGTTTTAACCCCACGGTCTGTCTGCAGTTCTGTTGACCAGGCGTTTCAGTGCCATGACAAAGGGTATCACGTCTGCTGCAGACGCAGTTGAAGAGCTTATTTCTCCAGTCAGTTGTTCGAATGGAGCTAGGAGTGTGCTCATGGGGCTGACATCGCTGGTCCAAATTTCAGCCGTGAAGCTAATAGCAGTGACGCCCATAGCAAGTAGCTCAGGGATGTGCGTTTCAAAAATACTGTGTAACCCGAGTAGGGCAACATCTGAAACACTTGGTAGTGTGTACTGGGGCTCGAGGTGCTCGATCAGTTGGCGAAAGCCAACATCATCCACGACAGTGAACGGTTGATTGTCAAGCGCAATGAATTCCATTATCTTGGCGTTAATGGGTTTCGCCTTGGAGTTGTCTCGCTGAAATTTTCTTACTCTTTCAAATGACTGCTCGACTTGAACTTGTTTAGTTGTTGGAAGTGTGCGCTTAGTATTTTTCTGCTTTTGTTCTGTGTAGAGCTGTATTTTTCGTGGCGTCATTACGTCATCTACCTATGTTATATAGGTATGCACGTCAGCTTTGACATAAGTTTTGCACTTCAGCGTTAAACTAGACATCGGGCCGAGGCTGGCATTTTTAGCTAATATCGTCCGATTCCGATATGCTTACCGATATATCGTGCATCCCTACACTGTGCATATATATATATATGAAGGAGTTATATATATACATATATATATATACAAACTACCGCTCAAAAGTTGGGGGTCACTTAGAAATGTCCTTGTTTTTTAAAGAAAAGCACATTTTTTGTCCATTAAAATAACATCAAATTGATCAGAAATACAGTGTAGACATTGTTCATGTTGTAAATGGATATTGTAGCTGGAAACAGCTGATTTTTTTATGGAATATCTACATAGGCGTACAGAGGCCCATTATCAGCAACCATTACTCCTATGTTCCAATGGCACGTTGTGTTAGCTAATCCAAGTTTATCATTTTAAAAGGCTAATTGATCATTAGAAAACCCTTTTGCAATTATGTTAGCACAGCTGAAAACTGAATAGAATAGAAAGAGGAGTGGGAGGCCCCGGTGCACAATTTAGCAAGAGGACAAGTACATTAGGGTGTCTAGTTTGAGAAACAGATGCCTCACAAGTCCTCAACTGGCAGCTTCATTAAATAGTAGCCGCAAAACACCAGTCTCAACATCAACAGTGAAGACGCGACTCCGGGATGCTGGCCTTCTAGGCAGAGTTGCAAAGATAAAGCCATATCTCATACTTGCCAATAAAAAGAAAAGATTACGATGGGCAAAAGAACACTGGACAGAGGAACTCTGCCTAGAAGGCCAGCATCCCGAAGTTTTCAGCTATGTGAGAACTCCTTCAAGACTGTTGAAAAAGCATTCCAGGTGAAGCTGGTTGAGAGAATTCCAAGAGTATGCAAAGCTGTCATCAAGGCATACAGTGCATTCGGAAAGTATTCAGGCCCCTTCCCTTTTGCCACATTTTGTTCAGTTACAGCCGTATTCTAAAATGTATTAAATAAATACAAATCCTCATCAATCTACACACAATACCCCATAATGACAAAGTGAAAACAGGTTTTTAGAAATTTTTGCTAATTTAAAACCAACAAAAAAATAAATACCTGATTTACATAAGCTCAGGTGAGTCCACCTGTGGTAAATTCAATTGATGGGACATGATTTGGAAAGGCACACACCTGTCTATATAAGGTCCCACAGTTGACATTGCATGTCAGAGCAAAAACCAAGACATGGGGTCGAAGGACTTATCCGTAGAGCTCCGAGACAGGATTGTATCGAGGCACAGAGGGTACCAAAACATTTCTGCATTTCTTCCTAGAGCTTGTCGTGTGTGTCCAAATTTTTGACTGGTACTGTAAATATAAAAATTGGGATGGTAAAAAGTTTTCTGTGTAAACCTAAACGACTAAAACTAGATATAAAGTATGTAGAATAGATAATGGAGCTATATATATACATTTTTTAAACTAACAACCACCAGAATAAAATATAGACAGTCAGGGAAAATCTAAAATTCAAAAAATGTCATGGCGCCCCATTGATTTTGTTATAACGTTTAAGTCACTCAGATAGCATAAGACAGGGGTCAGCTACAGGCTCTGCATATTTTTACGTTTTTGATTAAAAAAAGACTTTGAAATCACCAGGAATTCATCAAAAAAAGTACTTTAATTTAGGAAATATTTTCCCAAGTATTCCCACAAATAAAAAGAGACATGTGATCATGTCTCAATGTAATCAAGGCCAATTTGCAGTGTACAAATTATTATAAATATATTCCGGCTCCCCGACCATCCGCTTGGACAAAAATGTCCCGTTGCAAAATCTAGTTGCCTACCCCTGGCTTAAGAACACAGGAAACACTACTTTACTAGATTTAAAACTGTATAATTTCTTTCTGCCAAAATCTGTAGAATTGCAGGAAATGTGTTTTAAAACAGCATTATGCGGCCAGGAGGAGGGGCTCTAAAATGTTTGGTCGGAATCCACACCATTGGACACGCCTACTACCAAGCCAGCCCCCCCGCCTCCCACGCTAACTTTGCCACCGCTGCTGGAAAAAATCCTAAGGGAAACACTGAACACTCTTGCTTTGTGAGAACAGAACACAACACTAACCACTAACCCACAACACTAACCTTCAGCTCTAGCTGAGTCTCAAATCATACCCTATTTCCCATGTAGTGCACTACTTAGTAGAGAACTGTATAGGGCTTTCGTCAAAGACAGTGCACTATATGGAGAATAGGGTCATTTGAGATTCCCCCTACCCCCTTTTTCTGTTCCTAAATGAGGACTGTCGTTGAGCTTTTGTCGGACGGTCCAATTGTGAGCCCCCTTACTAGAGAGGCTAACACCTCTCCGGCTCTGCATTGGCCTATCAAAAGGAGGATTGTTGATGATGTCAGTGCCCACCTCTCTGGAGTGTTCAAAAGGGTGAAATGTTCCAGAATGTTAAAATGGAATTCTAAGGTATTGCAGACACCGTTGCTTATTATACATGTCTATCTTAACTTTCTGTAATATTGCGCCCTCCTGAACGCCACCCTGTTGTTCCCCATAACTTGCTGTGTGACTTGAAGGTAGGGCTTAAGGCAGCTAGTCTCACCCCATAGAAATTGGGTGAGTAGAATGGACAAAGTCAAAATCCACAGACAAAATCCACATCGATTTCACCTGGCCCACCCAGTATGTGCGACAAAACACAATTTGCTGTTTGTGTAGAACACTGAAAATTCTCATGGATTCCAAGTGATAAGCATCAATTCATTCAACATTCCAACATGGGACATCCAATATGGCCGCTGATCCACATGTAGTGGAACGTTTGCCATTCTACTCATTCTAATTCTATTCCCCGTCCTTTTCCACCCTTCGAAGCTCCGCCCTCCAAGATAAACCAAAGGATGTCACAAAGCAGAGCACCACCCACCACTCCTTTCCTCCTCTTCCTCTCCCTCCTCTCGTCTCCTTGCCTCCCTTGTTAGATTGCACTAATCCATTCCTTAATTAGAATGTCTATGATTGTGTTCTGATTTATGTTCAGCTACTAATATATTATAACGGGAGACAATACTGTGTATTATTACTGTCTGTGTGCTTAGTAGAGAATGGAAACTAAGGCTGTGTCCATGGCAACTTTTATCAATGCATAACTACTTCATGTGTTCTACTATTAGAGACATACGCCAGCATACTATCCATTTGTTACTTCAGGGGTGGACTACCTTACTCTTAGCGAGCTACTGTGCATGCAGGCTTTCGCTCCAGCCCTGCTCTAACAGCTGATTAGTAGAATCAGGTGTGTTAGTGAGGGTCTGGAGCAAAAACCTGCATTCCCAGTAGCTCTCCAGGAGGACGGTTGGCCCCGGTCTATATGTTACCTGTCATATCCATCTAATGAAATCATGTGTACGCTGATAAATCATTCCTGTAGGTTGTGGATCCACAATGGGATTTTTGGTATTTATCCACACTGTCCAGGTGGTTCAGGTATGAGTTGGCATATTGGTGTAACTCGCTGTGCGGAATGATGTAATGTGATGTCTCAGAGGTTTGGGTTGGAATCTCTGAAAATTGTCTTTTTGATACACGTTATTGAGATGTGTTTTTTTTTTTTTTACCCACAATCATTCAACATTGCCTTGTAGACCTTCTGCAGAAGTGTCTGTCTGTCACGTTTAGTCCTAGACAAACGGCAGTGTCTGACTGAGTTGGTACTTTTTAATAGGAAAGAGTACCTTGGATTGCTTTCTTACTGTGCAAATGTTCTATTGCTGGCCTAATCTGCAAAGTTTTGAATAATACCCAAAAGCCATTTTAAACTTTCTCCATTCTAACAGTTTGAATCATACCCCAAAATAGCGACTAAACAAAGCTTGTATGTGAAAAATCATATATAAGTTTAAATTGAAAAATTATCAATAGGCATTTTCTTCCTATTGGTGCTCAGATTGTTTAAAAAAAATTATAATTATATATATTCTCCTACTTTACAATTGCTCCTTATCGAAAATATTTTATGTCAATTTCTTAAAATGGCATATGCAATATATTTTTCAGAGGGACTATTTTTGACAAATGTATGTGTAAATCGAGGAAGAAATAAAATATTTTATTTTAGATTAGTTTTGGATTTGAATCACAAGTTTGAAGTTGAAATTTGACCTAAGAACAGAAATAAGAACAAAAATGGGAAGGATTAGGTTACGTTTTGATTCATTTCTGACTATAAGTGTTGGAACAAGATATCTGAGGTTCCTACCTGAGAGATATTGGTTACACGTTATTTTACAGTCCAGTATTTACCTGGTATTTACTTTGAATTTGCATGGTAAAATAGTAGGTAGTTACCTAATAATTACATTTTAGTTTCTTAGGATTCATTGGAATGTATAATTTGGTTACAGAAGGTTCCACCTAATTTCCTTCCGAATACTAGATAAATACCAGCTAAATGAATACTAGATAAATACCAGCTAAATAGAGTTTTATGAAATATTAAGTGTACATATCTGAATCCTGACCTTGTGACCCCTGACCCTCTGTACACGTGCGACAGCCATTGCACAGTGCTGTAGTAGTATTTTTGCTAGCCCTGTAGCTGGGTCGTTCCAACAATTCGGTGCATTTTGAGAAGTGTCTTGGTAAAAAACAAAACGTTTGATTTCGCCTAATTTTAACATGATGTCAAATGAATTAAAACATGTTTCCCATCTCAAGAGGTTAAATAACAAAAATGACTATAGTAAGTGCCTATTAAGTGCCAAATAACGTAACAGGGTTGATCGTAAACAGGGCTGACGATTTCTTCTTAACAACTAGAACCGCCTCACCTGCTTTTACACTATGATTTGACTATTAGATGTTCAATGTTTAATATTTAACAATAATATTTAAAAAGGAATAGTTTCACCAAATTAAGAACAAGAGTTCAATGCACGTAACGGGGTTTACCTTAAAATGCGGGACAGATGTAAATTAATCACGACTCACATTTAACTAAATAATCTTCAGAAATGACTTTGTCAAAGCAACAAAAATATCTAGAGCTTTACAATGATGGTGAAACTTTGAGAAATGTTTGGATTAAGTGGGTTGAAATCTTCCTAGAAGTGACAGGGTTGATATTCATATAAAAAAAATCGGATTTATTGAATTCTCTGTGAGGTCTAAATTAAGGGCACTGCATTTAAAATAACAGGCTTTTAAGATTCAATCCTCGTGCATAATATCAATTTAAAATATAAAAGGCACCCATTTGTGGAACGACCCGGCTGATGATTATATATATATATATATTTAAAAAAAGAAGCAATATTTAAATGGGGTAAACAATTCAATATATAAAGATTTCAATTTAACTTATTTGGAAAATATATTTAATAAATTGAAAAAAACGATTGGTTTCTTTGTATTAGTAATTTATGAGTTTTCAAGATGAAATGATTGAATGGAGATCACTGCACAGAGGTTGTAGGGTAATTTGTTTCTAGCTAGCAGTGTACAAGGCTGTTTCTGTAACAACAAACCCAGGTTGGCAACCGCAGAAACAGACAGGCACCAGAGCTAGTTCCTATCTAGAGATGGAACTTGGCCTCAGGGGTGAAGAAGACCAAACCACATCCTGACACAAAGTTAGGATAGGTAGAAGTTACACTCTAACCATTGATCCAGGATCAGATTCTGTATCTCCCCATTAAGGTTAAGGATATGATTGGGAGTGTAGGATGACTCTAAGCTGATCCTAGATCTGTGGTTGAGGGAGTGAAACGTCTACCTGTAGCCGTCCTGGCTGACCTTAGGGTTTGACGTCTGGGAGGTTGCCATTTTAACAGGTAACCCTCGCCTCATTGATCTGTCCAATTAGAGGACTGAGTCACTCTACACCAGGCATCCTGACCTAGGGCAGGTGAACCTTGTCCTTCTGCGGATGTTCTGTGTTCTGTCTTGTGGGGTTTTGCTGCTGATATTTTCTGTGATGTCATAAATTAGCATTTAAGTAATTTGGTATTTGGACTTGGAAGTCACATTGTTTTCATATGGGGAGATCCAGATGAGAGGGTTGAGATACAGACTTGACCCACCATGGCTCTACTTCCAGATGTGTATTTACAGTACTGAGCCCCTAGAGGGCGCCACATAGGCAGATCTGGTGTCCTACTGATAACTTCAGAATAGTACACCCTGACTACGTCCCAAAGCTCTTTAACGTTTCCTTTCCTCATCTCCTATTGTTTAGGTCACTGATGAGGGGGAAATTATATAGGATAGGTGTCTTGTCATATGTCTCTCTTTGTCAAACATTTAAAGGCCTATTGGAAAGGAGATGGTATATTGTGTTTGGGCTATTGGGACATAGTCATGATATGTCAAGTGTACGTATTGTTTCCATGGTGACATGGGTCAGACATTTCTGACCTCTGATATCCACCATTCCACTTCTCGCTTACCCAGGAAGTGTTCTTTCTCCACCAATCGAAACGAATCACCGGACAAATGCCTGAAACTCAGCTTTTTGTGTTCTTCTGTATTACTGCTAAATGTCGGCATATATTTTGATATATTTAAAAATGGGGGATCTAAAAGTCTAGATATTTTTGGAGTAGAGAGGATGTGTGTATCAGATAATCGTGTCACTTTGTCATGCTCTCTGAAAATCTCTTGGATTCTTGGGAAGAATTCTAGCATCCCTGCTGATTTAATGTACCATTGACAGACTATTTATAAAGTTTGAAGTCCTTTGTGAGAGAAAAAAATGGTGGTCTGTCTTTTAATCTGATTCTGGTGTGTGTTCATTGTTAGTTTTGCGTTCAAATTACTAACCTGTCATCTTGGCTCATGGTATACTGTTATGTTAGTTGCAACCAACAAGGTGTCAGTAGTTATACTACAGGTTCAGGACACAGGCTTTGGCCTTCTCTCTTTCCTCAGCCCTTCTTTGTACGTTGCTTATCCCAGCTCATGGCATTAGGAATGTCCAGAGTGGCCAGACACTAGCACAGCACACCTATTGATGTGCATTACACAGACAGAATTACAGACACCCCGGCAGTACCGATTTACAGACACATAGACAGTACAGACTTCCAGAGGGACCACTGACCAATCAACGGGAGGATCTGACAACTCAACAACTCCAGGAGGCTTTCACATTTGTTTTTACACTTCAAACATTAAAGAGAGTCTTTGGTACTTCTGTTTACTTTTTAGCCAGTAGTTCTAAAAGTAGCGCTCGTGAGCCAAAAGTGGTCCCTGAGAATTGCGTACTACGTCACATAGGTGCAGATATGTGCGCTACGGCATTGCTCTCTCGGTTTGCTGTGTGTGCACCTTGCTAGCTGTCGCTCAAATGACTAGTGGCTAAAGCCCATTGGCTAGAAATCATGTTGCTATGGGGGCTGGCCTACGTGGGGGAAAATGTAGGGGAAATGGCACATCACAGCTTCGAGAAAAACACTTGCTTTCAAACTAGGGATTTCATGGCTAATTGAGATAAGACAGTAATTCTGCGGATTTCTGCATGTATGCAGCCTACCCATTGACACATACAGCCCAAAGCGGGAGGTTTAAAAAATACTTTGGAGTCACCAAAGTTCCGGAGCATGTCTTTAATAGCAGCAAGGACGGACTGGGACCAGAAATCGTCACGGGTATTTCTGAAACACGGGCCCATTATTTTTGCATCGGTGTCTGTGAAATGGGACAGCAGCCAATTAGGCAAATTATGATAAATACTGTAGTCCTGGAGCGCCTGCCATCCTCAGGGCCAGGTTAATGCAGAGGCTTACCGGGGCTGAAGCCACTGGTCCCAGGCCCGTGGGGGGCCCAAGATGCAGCCCCCCTCTTTGCTTGATGTCATGGGAAAATCAAAAGAAATCAGCCAAGACCTGGTTCATCCTTGGGAGCAATTTCCAAATGCCTGAAGGTACCACGTTCATCTGTACAAACAATAGTATGCAAGTATAAACACCATGGGACCACGCAGCCGTCATACCGCTCAGGAAGGAGACGCGTTCTGTCTCCTAGAGATGAATGTACTTTGGTGCAAAAAGTGCAAATCAATCCCAGAACAACAGCAAAGTACAAAAGTATCTATATCCACAGTAAAACGAGGCCTATATTGACATAACCTGAAAGGCTGATCAGCGAGGAAGAAGCCACTGCTCCAAAACCGCCATAAAAAAGCCAGACTACGGTTTGCAACAGCACATGGGGAGAAAGATCGTACTTTTTGGAGAAATGTCCTCTAGTCTCATGAAACAAAAATAGAACTGTTTGGCCATAATGACAATTGTTATGTTCGGAGGAAAAAGGGTGAGGCTTGCACGCCGAAGAACACCATCCCAACTGTGAAGCACGGGGGTGGCAACATCATGTTGTGGGGGTGCTTTGCTGTAAAAGGGACTAGTGCACTTCACAAAATGGATGGCATAATGAGGAAGGGAAATTATGTGGATATATTGAAGCAACATCTCAAGACATCAGTCAGGAAGTTAAAGCTTGGTGGCAAATGGGTCTTCCAAATAGACAATGACCCCAAGCATACTTCCAAAGTTGTGGCAAGATGGCTTAAGGACAACAAAGTCAAGGTATTGGAGTGGCCATCACAAATCCCAGACTTCAATCCTATAGACAATTTGTGGGCAGAACTGAAAAGCGTGTGAGCAAGGAGGCCTACAAACCTGACTCAGTTACACCAGCTCTGTCTGGAGGAATGGGCCAAAATTCACCCTACTTATTTTTTGGAAGCTTGTGGAAGGCTACCCAAAACGTTTGACCCAAGATAAACAATTTAAAGGCAATGCTACCAAATACTAATTTAGTGTATGTAAACTTCTGACCCACTGGGAATGTGATGAAATAAATAAAAGCTGAAATAAATCATTCTATTATTATTCTGACATTTCACATTCTTAAAATAAAACGTTGTGATCCTAACTGACCTAAAACAGGGAATTTTTACTAGGATTAAATGTCAGAAATTGTGAAAAACTGAGTTTAAATATATTTGGCTAAGGTGTATGTAATCTTCCGACTTCAACTGTTGGCCTTGAAATACATCCACAGGTACACCTCCAATTGACTCAAATGATGTCAATTAGAACCTTCTAAAGCCATGGCATCATTTTCTGGAATTTTCCAAGCTGTTTAAAGACACAGTCAACTTAGTGTAGGTAAACTTCTGACCCACTGGAATTGTGATACAGTGAATTATAAGTGAAATAATCTGTCTGTAAACAATTGTTGGAAAAATGACTTGTCATGCACAAAGTAGATGTCCTAACCGACTTGACAAAACTATAGTTTGTTAACAAGAAATTTGTGGAGTGGTTTAAAACCTAGTTTTAATGACTCCACCCTAAGTGTATGTAAACTTCCGACTTCAGCTGTATTGCCTCCTAATATTGTACAATAAAAAAAATAGCCCTTAATCTGTCCCTGGCAATACACACTCCCATCAGTACTGTAAGCCGCCTGAGGCACCAGCAATACACTCCCATCAGTACTGTAGGTATTAAACCGGGAAAGGCTAGGTTGCTTCTATGGGTGAGAGGGACAGTTACCAGCGGCACCTCAGGTCTTAAGGAAGGTGATGCCACTACATAAGGCAATGCTAGCTCAAACTAACCACAGGCAGTGAACAACCAGCTTAGACACGCTACATCATCAGTGAGCAGTGCAAACACGTAGTAATAATGTACAGTGCAGAACACTTGGGTTGGCAGAGCATCTGCTTGCAATATAGTAAGTGCAAAATAGACAGAAAGGAAGAAGCTTACTGTAGTTCTTATTGTTGAGGCCCTTCCTGTACCTAATACCCTTTCGTCTGTTGTTGAACTCATCAATTCCTGCATCATTGGGATAGCAGGATAGAGTTATCCCTACACCCTCATCTGAAGTCCGTTTGAGTGTTTCCCCCGTAATAATTCATGGAAGGATTGGAGAGGGTTGAAGCTAGTGTTGCAAAAAATCTTGTAACTTTCCCAAAATTCCCCAGTTTTCCTGAAGATTCCCGGAATAAGCAGGAATCTGGAATCCTCCAACCAGGATTTCTGGGAAAACCTGGGAATCTTGGGAAAGCTACTGGATTTTTGCAACCCTAGGTGGAGCCGATCCTTGATCATAGGGCAACCTTAATCCAGAGCTGCCATCCCCATAACTATAGTTACCATGGCCAGTTTATTGGCCATGCTTTTAATTGATCAAGTTTTCCTTCCTAATCTTCTGTTGCTCATCAGCCCTATTAGGCCTTCGCTGCAGCAGCCAGACCAGCTGGCAATCTGATGCAAGCGCTCTGGTTTAGGCAGTTTAGTACCAATACAAATCCCATGCATCTTTGGTGAGGAACATGAAGAGTGTGTGTGAGCCATTCTCACTGTAGCACTAAGAATGTGTTGTTTACACCCAGATAGACACACAAATGCAGCCCCCGTCCACATCTTAGGTGGAAGCTGCAGTTAACCTGTCTGAGACCAGGTGTCCTCTCACCTTTCCCCCTCTCTCTCTCCCTTCCTGCCATCCACTATTGTACCTTCCTCCCCATCTTCTTCCTCCCTCCTTCCCTCCCTCCCCTGTCTTATTATCCATGGCTGAGAGCTTGAGATGGCTTACCAGGGCCTTTAATCTCTCCGTAATGATATCATCACCCCCCCCCCCCCCCATCTCCCTCTACGCCCCATCTACACTCTATGGAGAGAGGGAGGGAGGAAAGGAGGGGAGGGAGGGTTAGCGGTTTAGGGAAGGTCACTGATGAGCTCAGTGGAGGAGGAGGAGGAGTAGGAAAGTGAGTAACCCTCAGCCTTTCGTAGGAGCACCACACACACAGAGGCCTGGCGTCTGGGATGTCGATGGAAGACAGTCCCATGGAGGAGTTGGTGGACCAGGGGTTGGGGATGGAGGAGACGGGACTGAGGAGGCCCTCTTTCAGGGAGACCTACCACCACGACTCCCTGCTGGCTCCAGACACAGACTTCATGATAGGTACTGTAGGTGTGGGAGGGCTAAAGGTGTGGGGAATGAAGAGGTGGGGTAGAATTAGCATAAGTAAAGTAACAGAAGGTTCTTAGGGGGGGGGTTTCTTTGAATTTGTTAACATTTTATAATATTTTTTTGGCAAAGCTTTGCACACTTGGGGGTATTGGTGTCAGTGGATTAATAACAAGAGGCGTATGTGTGGGTATGCAGCAGGGTTGTGAACTTGTTATATGAATAGACATCTGGTCATTCTGCCGTTCACAAACCACACCATCTGGGAGAGGAGAATCCCAGTTGATTTCCCTCTCCATCACCATCACTGCTATAGGCCTAGAGTTTAGTTATGTTTTCTAAGTGTTTGTTTTAGGGTTGTTGCTACGTTGTGTGGCGTGAGTCTACATAATCCCGTTAGCATGAGCATGTGTGTGTATAACCTGCGTGTGAGCGTGTGTGCGTGCGTGTGTGGGTAGGCTATGCAGCAGCAGCAGAGATTGAGCTGTGTTCTACTAATTCCCTTTTCCAGGTCTGGGATTATGGGCTATTCTAATCCCGGTCCCATATGGGGTCTCTGGAGGTGGCGCAGGCCTGATGTCACAGCCAAAGACAGGAACAGAAACACTAAGTCACAGAGGCACGTATAGCAGCCTCTGCCTGGACGCATCTACAGTATGGCTACATAGAGAGGCTTACCTCCTGACCATTCGTTTAGTTTATTCGTTTAGTTTATTGGTCTTGCAGCATCATTTCCGGTCTCTTCACAGTTCTCATTAAAAACACTGAATGACTTTACTGTTGAAATAAAAATAATATAATACATTTGAAGTGCTAAAAATGCACAAATCTAAAATCACTTTTCATTTAGGAGCCTGCTCAAATAAGGTGTTGGGGATCTCTTGTATCTCTCCGTTAGACTTCTGGGATGGCCAGTTTGTTTGTTCCTACTATGATGACCAGTAACCAGCCTTAGAAATTGGTTTTCACCAGTTTTCGGGCAAAATCGAGGCACGGTTTAGTACGTTGGTCAGATAGCGTGCCCAAGCTGAAGTTACTATAGACATATAATAGCTACTGTAGATAAATAATTATAATAGCTACTACAATCTGTGGTCTTCTTGACCCACTATTTAGGGAAGACTGTTTTAGATGCACCTGGTGCCACCTGTGAGATCTCTTGTGTACTGGCACGGTGTGTCACCACCGGTTGTGTCTCACCTTTAGCCATCATCAGTCAGAGTGACATGTACTACTGTAAATAGAAGACCTGGAAAGACCTGGACCTTAGTCCGTTCCGCTCTGACATCGCTTGTTCCATATGTAGTTAGTCTTATTTCATTCCTACTTAGATTTGTGTGTATTAGGTACATTTTGTGTAATTTGTTAGATACTACTGATATTAGATATTACTGCACTGTTGGAGCTAGAAGCACAAGCATTTCGCTACACCCGCAATAACATCTGCTAATCACGTGTATGTGACCAATAAAATGTGATTTGATTTGATCAATGAACTGGACAAGCTGCTTACAGGAGAACAACACAAGGGCGTGCAACCTGTACTAGGGTGAGAAGAGAGGAGAGGAGAGGTATAGATTATTCTCTCTCGCTCCTTGCTTTATATCGCTCTTTCGCTCCCTTTCTCTCTCCCTCTTTCGCTTCTCTCTCTCTCTCTTTCTGTCTAACTCTCCATCTATCACACCCTCTATCTCTCTCTCCATCTTTCTTTCTGTCCATCTCTCTTTTTCTCTGACAAGGTTTATCGGGGTGGGGGTGGGGTCACTCGTACCAAAGAGGCTCAGTCTGGGGGATTATCATTGTGCTACTGTATAACACACACATACATATACACACACCAAACATACACACACTCCAAACCCTACTGTTCAGGCTGAATTTGAGAGGATAGCAAGAGTGTATGAGCATGATCAAACACTAACCCTAACCCCTACACACACACACATACACACACGCACACATGGACGCACACACACACACACAATCTCAGATCAAGGCTTTAAGCGATGTTGTAAACATCAGCATGCCCTACATTGGCAGACACCACCCAGAGAGAGAGAGAGGAAGGGTGATAAAGGAGGATAAAGGAGCGATAGATAATATCAACATTTCATAACCTCACCATGGACTCCATCTGGACTGGGATTCTACTCTTTCTGATCTGGATGTGATTCCGTTAGAGAGGTAAAGAGGAGAGGAAGAGAAGAGATCTCTGCTGTACTTTTTATCATCTTGGTGCGAGGCTGACGGGAGAGGACAGAAGAGGAGAGGAAGAGAAGAGATCTCTGCTGTACTTTTATCATCTTGGTGCGAGGCTGACGGGAGAGGACAGAAGAGGAGAGGAAAGAGGAGAGATCTCTGCTGTACTTTTTATCATCTTGGTGCGAGGCTGACGGGAGAGGACAGAAGAGGAGAGGAAGAGAAAAGATCTCTGCTGTACTTTTTATCATCTTGGTGCGAGGCTGACGGGAGAGGACAGAAGAGGAGAGGAAGAGAGGAAAGAGGAGAGCACCGTGTGGGTTCTACTGTGTGTGTGACGAAACTGGAACAGTGGATGGAGCAGTGGAGATGAGATCCTAGCAGACACTAGCCAGCGGAACACACAGATAAAGAAAGAGAGAGAGAGAGAGAGAGACAGAGAGAGAGAGAGCCGACGGTCACTCGGATGGAGGAACAAGATATTGTCTGTCAGACAGTGAAAGAGAGGAGGAGGAGGAGGAGGAGGTCTGGAGCGGAGGAAGGGTCACCCAGTATGAAGAATCTTTATGACAACTCCTCACCCCACAGAGTTTCCAATGGTACATGACAGCTTCTGTTCTGTTTGTTTGTTTACTGTTCCACCAGTCATTTATTACCATCTTTCTCATTGGGATTACTAAAACCACACAGATGGTGTCTATTGTCTTGGTCTTTGTATAAGCGGATGTATTCAATTTAATCTCTGTGGTCTTACTCTCATATGGTTCAAGTTTTCGACCTCTTACGTTTACAAATGATTTTACGTCCATTTACAAAATGGTGCCATTTCTTAGGATTGTTCTTCCTATTGACGTCGTTTATAGAAAATGGTCTCTTGGTTTTTATGCGAGGGGAATCTGTCAGAGGGATGCAGATGCCTGTCTGTTGGCTGTGGCGTGTGTGTTGTTTGTTTCAGCTCCTATGTCTACAGCGGTTCTGTTATTTTGTGAGCGATATGTGTGAAGTGTGAAGACTTCAGTTTGACGAGTCTGTATCGCTCACCTGGAACCATCAGAAACTCTTGGGTGGCTGCTCACACGGTCTTTCATTGCCCAATGGCCAGTGGCTTTGGTGGCGCTGGTTAGGTACAAATGGCTTTATCTCAAAGGATTACCATGACCTATGTTGTTACCTTAACTTGGTGGCAGGCGGGATGGATCTAGTGGACCATCTGACGTACCTGGAGCAGTGGCTTTAGCTCAGTGGGCTAGCACAGTCTTGTGTGGCTTTAGCTCAGTGGGCTAACTCAACCTATGGTTGTGCTCCCCAGATGACCGTAGCTCTGCTGCGAGCGGCGTGGACGCGGCGGACCGCCTGACGTACCTGGAGCAGAGGATGCAGATGCAGGAGGATGAGATTCGGCTGCTGAAGATGGCCCTGGCCGATGTCCTCAAGAGACTCAACATCTCAGAGGAACACCAGTCCGCCAACACCAAGAAAGCACCCGCTGGGAAAGGTACACAAACACAAGCACATACACACATGTTTACATACACACACACACATTTACACTTACATTTTAGTCACTTAGCAGACGCTCTTATCCAGAGTGACTTCGTCTTAAGATAGCTAGGTGGGACAACCACATATCTCAGTTATAGAAAGTACATTTTTCCTTAATAACATAGCTTCAGTAGAGTCAGAGCTGGAAAAGGGGGGGGGGGGGGGGGGGTTCAGATGTTTTCGGGAAGATGGACAGGGACTCTGCTGTCTGCTTCAGGGGGAAGCTGGTTCCACAATTGGGTTACCAGGACAGAGAAGAGCTTGGATTGGGCTGAGCAGGAGCTGCCCTCCCATAGTAGTGCTCAGGTTGGGGTGTAGGGTTTGAGCATAGCCTGAAGGTAGGGAGGGGCAGTTCCTCTTGCTGCTCCGTAGGTAAGCACCATGGTCTTGTAGTGGATGCGAGCTTCGACTGGAAGCCAGTGGAGTGTGCAGAGGAACGGGGTGACATGAGAGAACTTGGGAAGGTTGAAAACCAGGCGGGCTTCAGCGTTCTGGATAAGTTGCAGGGGTTTGATGGCACAAGCGGGGAGCCCAGCCAACAGAGAGTTGCAGTCGTCCAGACAAGTACCTGGGTTAGGACCTGTGCCACTTCCTGTGTGAGGTAGGGTCGTACTCTAGGGATGTTGTAGAGCATGAACCTCCAGGAGTGGATCACTGCTTTGATGTTTTAAGAGAACGACGGGAACTACGTGTTGTCCAGGGTCACGCCAAGGTTCTTTGCACTCTGGGAGGGTGACACTGTGGAGTTGTCAACCGTTATGGATTGGTCTTTGAGCGGACAGGCCTTCTCTGGGAAGAAGAGCAGTTCCGTCTTGTTGAGGTTGAGCTTGAGGTGGTGAGTCACCATCCACGTTGAGATATCTGCCAGGCACGCAGAGATGCATGTCACCACCTGGGTATCATAAGGGGGGAATGAGAAGAGAAAAGTAGTTGAGTGTCATTCGCATAGCAATGATAGGAGAGACCATGTGAGGATACGACTGTGCCGAGTGACTTGGTGAATAGAGAGAAGAGGAGAGGGACTAGCACCGAGCCCTGGGGGACACCAGTAGTGAGAGTATGTGGTGCAGATACAGATCCTCTCCACGACACCAGGTAGGAGCGGCCTGCCAGGTAGGATGCAATCCAAGAGTGTGCAGAGCCTGAGATGCCCAGCCCTGAGAGGGTGGAGAGGAGGTTCTGATGGTTCACGGTGTCGAAGGCAGCGGATAGATCTAGGAGGATGAGTAGAGAGGAGAGAGAGTCAGCTTTGGCAGTGTGGAGAGCCTCCGTGACACAGAGAAGAGCAGTCTCGGTTGAGTGACCTTTCTTGAAGCCTTACTGGTTAGGGTCAAGAAGATTGTTCTGAGAGAGATAACGAGAAAGTTAATCAGAGACAGCACACTCAAGTTATTTGGAAAGAAAAGAAAGAAGGGATACAGGTCTAGCGCTTTTGACGTCAGAGGAGTCGAGTGTTGGTTTCTTGAGGAGGGGAGCAACTCGGGCCATTTTTGAAGTCAGAGGACACACACACACCCACACACCCACACCCACACCCACATAGAAACATACACTTATACCCTCCTCACCCATATTTCCCCTATGCAACTGCAGCTAGGCCTGTGTCTCTGGCCCTGCCGTCCAGACCATCAATGAACAGCCCTGCCTCTTTGAAGAAGAGTTACACAACCTCCACACTGCCCTCTACATCCACCGCACGGAACTACAGCCCCTTACCACCAGCATCAGCCAAGAGGTACAGTACACAATCACTAACCATCACCTGCAAACACAGAGAGGTACAGTACGATTACTATCCCTCTACTCTAACTCTAGCACTAGATACAGTTCAACAAATTGATCATACACTTTCGGTTTTCTCACTCTTTCTAACGTTTCTCCCCCCTCTCTTCCCCCCCCCCCCCCCCCATTCTCCCTCAGTGGTGTGAAGAGTCCAGTAGGCAGTGTGAAGGAGAGTCCATGTATCTCTAAAACGGCTCGGCCTGGCCCCCGACCTGGCCCCCCAGGGTCCACAGCCCCCGGCAGTAAGAAAGCTGAAAGGTAGGTACGTCTGTGGCAGTAGGCCCAACGGGGAAGAGGTGTTTAAATGTGTTCTGAATGTACTGTTCTAGTCTATACGCCGCTTACGTTTCCTCAAATAGATCTCCACAGCAGGACTTACGACTCTGGTCCTTGAAGGTCTGCTGGTTTCCACTGGCATATATCTGTGTCTGGGTAACCTGGTAGAACAACTAAAAGCACCAGTACTGTGGCCCTCGTGGACAAGAGTTGTCCATCCTTGTTCTAGACTAGAGCGCGAGATTGACAATACTTTCCCTGCTTGTATGATGGAGCCTAACTTCTCCTTTCTCATTTTCTCCTTGCAGCAAAACCAAGGAGCCTGCAGCCAGTGTAGGTAAGAAAATGATTGAATTTCTACTGTAGTGTGCTCTTCCCACAGGCAGAGAGCAGCACTGAGCTGTACCACAGGACCTTGGGGAGAGGAATGGCCAGATTAATGGGAAACAGCTGTTGGTTAGATTGATCCTACTTTAACATGCCATTGATAAATGGTATGAGTGACATGGTTCGAGTGGATGCTATACCTCCCACATAGACTGACCTGCTTTTGTGTTTCGTCCGTAGGGTCGAGGCAGGTGACTCACTGTAAAGGTAGGCCTCACTCCAACCTCCTGGAATAACATTCTTAACCGTCTACAGGGTATGTTAGTCTAGCTTTGTATACTATGCCTGCATACTCCACCGCCTGTTCCTGGTCCCATGCATTATCTATCTCAACAAAAGAGAAAAGACATCTGTCAAGTTTGTCAAGTTTATGAAGTAATATCTGCTGAAAGCTAAAATCTTGTCTTTGACAAATGCATCTTCTGGTCTCTAAAGTATAAGTAAGCACTGTATTTGAACACTTGCTTTATCCTTCTCTCTCATTTTCTCACCATATCTCACCATGACTTCTCATCCCCTCCCATTCCCCCTCCTCCACACACATCCTCCCTTCTCTTCCTGTCATCTCCACCCTTTCCCTCGCACCCCAACACTTCAACCCCTTACCACCTGCTCACACCTACAAAACGTCATTTTGTCCCCTACTCTCACCCTTGGCCTTCACCCTTACCCCTCATTTCACCTCTTCACTTAGTGACTATGCAGATCTATCTGAACCCCCTAACAAGAAGGACTGGGTCTTCTGAAGCGGCCAAATCAGCCCCCACGGTCCCCAACTCTAGACCCACCAGAACCCCCACCCCTCCTCAGACCAAAGGAGGCCCCCCCACCTCAGACCGAACTAAGCCCGAGACATGCAAAACACCCCCCGCCTTCACCCTCCCCCTGCAGAAAAGCACCAATCAGAATGCGTATTCTTCTATGGAAATGTCCAATTACAAAAGCCCCCTCAAGTCACCAAGCCAGTACTTCCAAATCTGTTACTAAGGCAATAGGGTAGGCTAGGAGGAGGTAGAGGTTGCTCCTAACCATTGGTCTAGGTTCAGATATTGTTTCATCCTCTTAAAGGTTAAGGTTAGGATTGGGGGAGGGTAATCTGATTCTAGATCTGTGGTTAAGGGCAACTTCTACGTCAAGCTCTTACAAGTGTAGTAGAGGCCTGTAAGCGAACTCGGTTTTCACAATGTTTGAAAAATGTTTGTGTTTCTAGCAATGTGAGGGAATTAGAAGTAGAGATTGTCTTCAGTAATGTTTGAGATTGACTGATAGTTACAAACTTTTGGTTTTGAGGTGTTTTGTTTCACCAGCAGTAAAGGGAATAGTGAGGTTTTTTTTGTCGTTTGCATTTCCTAGCACCATCCGTGACCATAGTCCTCTTAACTTTTCCCTCTGTTTAATTTCTTACATATTTCTGTCTGTCAACTGACAGCCTGTGTTTTTTTTCTCCCGTTTCTGTCTGTTTTAATGTCTCGATTTTGTGTGTGTGCTTTGTAGTTTTACTTCAGTAAAATATGAATCATCTCCCTGACTTTGGGGATGTATGAGTGAATTCTCTTATTTGGTTTATGAGTGTATTTGTCTGTCTCTGTTGACAGCCATTAAACATTTCAGTCATCACCTGCTTCGACTACTGTCTATGTAACAATGTAACAATGTAATAACAATGGACAGTATTATTACAGGATATTTTCATGGTGCGTGCGTGCGTGTTAGCAGCACCCTCTTGTGGAGATACGTAGTGGGACAGAAACTCTGCCGTCCGACTCACAGAAACTGTAAGCCTAGGCATACACGAGGATCAGAATGCTAGATTTATGCCATCCTACGCTCAGTGAAAACATTAAATGAGGTAGGCTAGTTTACAGTAGTTGATTCAGTCATCGTCCCATTGATGTTATCCTTGGCCCTGCTCTTTGCCTGCATGCAGGTGTCAGGTGTCCTGGCCCCAAATCCGCATCACCTACACAACTAAAGGACTCGACTTGTATTTTACCTTATAACCCCATCTGTTTAGGCCTAACTGTCAGAGAGGAACAGAGGAACAGGCAAACAGCTGGCCATCGCACCTGTAGTGTAGACAACTGACATGGGCTCAAAAGGATGGATATGACAGGGAAATCCGATTCCTATCATCATGGAGGCCTACTATTTCATTAAGACCTGGTACATTATTACCTGGTGGTGTTGGCAGGGTCACAGGCTTATTGGTCACACTTCAAAATAGAACCCCTGAGATATTTTGGACCCAACCATTGAATATCATTGGTTTGGAGAGGATTTTTATTTTATTTTTACTTACAGTAGCTGAAACAGCTGTAGGCCTATGTACAGAGCCAAGGGTACTAACAGCCAGGAAATACTATATATATATATATATATATATATATATACTCTCTCTCTCTCTCTCTCTCTCTACCCCTTTCCCTCCCTCCCGCGCGTCCACGCTCCCAGTGCTGGAGGAAGGGAAGATGGCACCTCAGAAGCCGCTGTCAGCCAGACCGACCAGTCTCTCGTCAGGACAGCTCTCCGTGGCGATCTGAACGATGGCACCGACAACACCGGCACCACCTCGAAAGGGACTAGAGAGAGATTCGCTTTAAATAAAAGAGACTAAAAACTGTGGCATCCGTTTGTAGCATTTTCCCCACGCTGTCGCCTTTCCAGCATCTGCTTGCTCTGCCCCGGCAGGCTTCGTACCATCGGCGTAGCCTAGGCTATTATTAATAGCTAGATAATACGTCGTAGAACATTCGCATCGCCTATATTCTGGACTGAGAGAATCGTCCGGAAAGGGAAAAAGACAATAGGCTACAGGTCGTTCTTCATTTATCACTACGGTGGAGAGGAGAGGAAGATGAGGTAAGCAAAAGCATGCGCTTGCTTTTTGATTCAGACCTTCCGCGTTATTAACGCACAATGAACGACACACACAGGCTGCGGCTGCACGGCTGGATGAGATTCGAGGACGCATTTGATTGGATTTCAAGGGAAAGCCTGTAGTCGGATAAGACGAAAATACCCAATTAATAGTATACCGTTTTATTCGTGCTGTCGAGGCAACATGTATACCGTTATTGTATCCAGGCTTTTATTATAAAATGTGCGTTTTTAGGATGACCGGCGACTAGGCTACCTGTACTGTAGGCCTATTTGGGCCTGTGAGGTGGGGCAGCACAGTGCAGTGTAGCTGTGAATTCTCCCTGTGAACAGGGGCGAATGAATCTGATCAGTGTCGAAAAGCAACGAGCAAGGGCATGCATGGTTTCTATCATTTCACGGACGGGAGAGAAAGCATTGATAAAACACGCAAGCAAACGTCTCCAGTCCTCTGCTCGTTCTCCCATCCCATCTCCGTGATGTGTCACCGAGGGTGTGGTCTGCAGAGGGAAGGGATCTGTTGTCATAGAAACCAGACTACACGTGCGTCATGTGTAACATGGTTATAAGTGGTGGTCATAACATAGACATATAATTCATTCCGTTCTAAATATTTTCTGGATTATAAATGGTTCCAGAATTAGAATGGCTATGATTCTGATTCTATGGGCCTTTATGGATTATAGGGCACATTATTCTAATCACAACATCAACTCATCGGATTTCACATGACCAAAAACAACTTACAAATTGAATTTAATCAGGCCCTCCATCGAAGCCTGTGTCTAAAACGCCATATCTAAACTAGGTACAATTGAGACATCAGGCCTAGAGGTCAGCAACATGCTCAGGTGAACACACACACACACACACACACACACACACACACACACACACACACACACACACACACACACTCTAACCCTTACTGTGCCCTACGCTAACCTGAGCTAAGCCCAACTGACTGACCACAGTGGTTATGTAATGTCTGTGTCTGTCACCCGGTTCTGTCTGGGGATTAAAACATGTTCATGTATACGGTTATAGAGATGTACTGTAGGTGGCATCGTTGACTGTGGTTCAACCATTCATTTGTATTGGTTTAGTAGTGTGTGTGTGTGTGTGTGTGTGTGTGTGTGTGTGTGTGTGTGTTTTGCTTTCGTGTACATTCTTGATTGATTGTGCCTGTGTCTGTGTTCTGTGACCAAATTTCAACACATGTGAGCCTCCATGCTGTGTGTAGGCCTGTAAGTGATTGTTGGTCTCTCCAACAGTGACCTAGTGACCATTGATTTTAACCAGATGAAGTCAGCTCTAAAGGTCAAGCATACATTAGTCAAGGTTACAGACTCAGAATTTCACTGGTTGCGTCCCAATACCACCCTATATAACCGAGTGCACAACTTTTGCCCATGGCCCATATCATCCCAAATGGCACCCTATTCCCTATATATATAGGTAAATAGGTAATAGGGTGTCATTTGGAATGCAGAACACTGTTTCCATGCTGTTTTCACTGTTGCTTCACACACAGTGACCTGTATTTAGTTAATGATGCGTTTCAAATCGCTGATAGAGTTTTCTATTTGATCAGACTAACCCCAAGTGAATGGGGTTTTGCTTAATTGAACAAATATTGTTGTTTCTGGCTTATTAACGTAGTGAATGGGGGCGTGGGGGTCTAAACGTCAAAAGTTTGGACACACCTACTCGTTCAAGGGTTTTTATTTATTTTACTATCTTCTACACTGTAGAGTAATAGTGAAGACATCAGTACTATGAAATAGCACATATGGAATCAAAAAAAGTGTTAAACAAATATAAATAGATTTTAGATTTTAGATTCCTCAAAGTAGCCACCCTTTGCCTTGATGACAGCTTTGCACACTCCTGGCATTATCTCAACCAGCTTCACCTGGAATGCTTTTCCAACAGTCTTGAAGGAGTTCCCACATATACTGAGCACTTGTTGGCTGCTTTTCCTTCACTCTGCTGTCCAACTCATCTCAAACCATCTCAATTGGGTTGAGGTCGGGTGATTGTGGAGGCCAGGTCATCTGATGCAACACTCCATCACTCTCCTTCTTGGTCAAATAGCCCTTACACAGCCTGGAGGTGTGTTGGGTCATTGTCCTGTTGAAAAACAAATGATAGTCCTACTAAGCGCAAACCAGAAGGGATGGCGTATCGCTGCAGAATGCTGTGGTAGCCATGCTGGTTAAGGGTGCCTTGAATTCTAAATAAATCACAGAGTGTCACCAGCAAAGCACCCCCCACTATCACACCACCTCCTTCATGCTTCACGGTGGGAACCACACAATGCGGAGATCATCCGTTCACCTACTCTGTGTCTCACAAAGACACGGCGGTTGGAACCAAAAATCTCAAATTTAGACCACCGGTCCAATGTCCATTTCTTGGCCCAAGCAAGTCTCTTCTTATTATTGGTGTCCTTTAGTAGTGGTTTCTTTGTAGCAATTGGACCATGAAGGCCTGATTCACGCAGTCTCCTCCGAACAGTTGATGTTGAGATGTGTCTGAACTCTGTGAAGCATTTATTTGGGCTGCAATTTCTGAGGCTGGTAACTCTAATGATCTTATCCTCTGTAGCAGAGGCAACTCTGGGTCTTCCTTTCCTGTGGTGGTCCTCATGAGAACCAGTTTCATCATAGCGCTTGATGTTTTTTTGCGACTGCACTTGAAGAAACTTTAAAAGTTCTTGAAATTGTCCGGATTGACTGACCTTCATGTCTTACAGTAATGATGGACTGTCGTTTTTCTTTGCTTATTTGAACTGTTCTTGACATAGCCCTATTTGGACCAAGTCCATACTAACTTCTGTATACCACCCCTACCTAGTCACAACACAACTGATTGGCTCAAACACATTAACAAGGAAAGAAATTCCACAATTAACTTTTAACAAGGCACACATGTTAATTGAAATGCAATCCAGGTGACTACCTCATGAAGCTGGTTGAGAGAATTCCAAGAGTGTGCAAAGCTGTCATCAAGGCAAAGGGTGGCTACTTTGAAGAATCTCAAATGTAAAATATATTTTGATTAGTTTAACACTTTTTTGGTTACTACATGATTCCATATGGGTTATTTCATAGTTTCCATGTCTTCACTATTGTTCTACAATGTAGAAAATAGTAAAAACAGAGAAAAACCCTTGAATGACTAGGTGTGTCAGACGAGTCCCGTGACACTTGTGGCGGTCGTAGAGAAAAACGGAGAACATCATCATGTTCGCGAGAATGCAAAGTCAATTTGTCCGTTTGAATAGAAAGTTTTCATGGAAAGTCAATTTTACGGTATTGTACTGTGTGTCATTACACAGTACTTCTTTTGATACCGTATTTGTATTACCATATGTATATTACAGTAGTGTGTACTGTAATATGAAATACAGAATTTTACTTGCCATGAGCTGCCTGTAAACTACTGTCAATCTCCCAGTAACCCCTTTACAGTGTGTGTCCCAGTCATCTTATTACATGTTAATCCTATTAGCAGGTGATCAGTGAGAGTAGTATTAAGTGTATTTCGGCTGTGAGGGTCTGGATCTATTTGCAATTCAGCGTAGTTAAGTGTATTAGCAGGTGAACAGTGAGAGTTTCCATCGGTCTGTCAGTCAGTAGCAGGTTGGTTAGTGTGCATCCTGCGGGAAATCGTTGGGCTGCCGGTTGTCCTGCAGTCTTCTACTACTGCTGCACTCTGGATTAGATTAGGAGTGTCTTTTTAAATCCCCAAACAATTCCAACATTGGGGTCTCTCAGGATGTGGGTGTTTGGGGGACATATGTTTGTATGTTGACAGGGCCGCTACCAAAACCTGTGGACTCTCCTTCACTGCAGCCGAAGTGAGTAAAACATTTAAACGTGTTAACCCTCGCAAGGCTGCAGGCCCAGATGGCATCCCCAGCCGCGTCCTCAGAGCATGCGCAGACCAGCTGGCTGGTGTGTTTACGGACATATTCAATCAATCCTTATCCCAGTCTGCTGTCCCCACATGCTTCAAGAGGGCCACCATTATTCCTGTTCCCAAGAAAGCTAAGGTAACTGAGCTAAACGACTACCGCCCCGTAGCACTCACTTCCGTCATCATGAAGTGCTTTGAGAGACTAGTCAAGGACCATATCACCTCCACCCTACCTGACACCCTAGAACCACTCCAATTTGCTTACCGCCCCAATAGGTCCACAGACGACGCAATCGCAACCACAACCACCTAACCCATCTGGACAAGAGGAATACCTATGTGAGAATGCTGTTCATCGACTACAGCTCAGCATTTAACACCATAGTACCCTCCAAACTCGGCATCAAGCTCGAGACCCTGGGTCTCGACCCCGCCCTGTGCAACTGGGTACTGGACTTCCTGATGGGCCGCCCCCAGGTGGTGAGGGTAGGTAACAACATCTCCACCCCGCTGATCCTCAACACTGGGGCCCCACAAGGGTGCGTTCTGAGCCCTCTCCTGTACTCCCTGTTCACCCACGACTGTGTGGCCATGCACGCCTCCAACTCAATCATCAAGTTTGCAGACGACACTACAGTGGTAGGCTTGATTACCTACAACGACGAGACGGCCTACAGGGAGGAGGTGAGGGCCCTCGGAGTGTGGTGTCAGGAAAAGAACCTCACACTCAACGTCAACAAAACAAAGGAGATGATCGTGGAGTTCAGGAAACAGCAGAGGGAGCACCCACCTATCCACATCGACGGGACAGTAGTGGAGAGGGTAGTAAGTTTTAAGTTCCTCGGCGTACACATCACGTACAAACTGAATTGGTCCACCCACACAGACAGCGTGGTGAAGAAGGCGCAGCAGCGCCTCTTCAACCTCAGGAGGCAGAAGAAATTCGGCTTGTCACCAAAAGCACTCACAAACTTTTACAGATGCACAATCGAGAGCATCCTGTCGGGCTGTATCACCGCCTGGTACGGCAACTGCTCCGCCCACAACCGTAAGGCTCTCCAGAGGGTAGTGAGGTCTGCACAACGCATCACCGGGGGCAAACTATCTGCCCTCCAGGACACCTACACCACCCGATGTCACAGGAAGGCCATAAAGATCATCAAGGACAACAACCACCCGAGCCACTGCCTGTTCACCCCGCTATATCATCCAGACGGCGAGGTCAGTACAGGTGCATCAAAGCAGGGACCGAGAGACTGAAAAACAGCTTCTATCTCAAGGCCATCAGACTGTTAAACAGCCACCACTAACATTTAGTGGCTGCTGCCAACATACTGACTAAACTTCAGCCACTTTAATAATGGATAATTGATGTAAAAAATGTATCACTAGCCACTTTAAACAATGCCACTTAATATAATGTTTACATACCCTACATTACTCATCTCATATGTATATACTGCACTCTATACCATCTACTGCATCTTGCCTATGCCGTTCTGTACCATCACTCATTCATATATTTTTATGTACATATTCTTCATCCCTTTACACTTGTGTGTATAAGGTAGTTGTTGTGAAATTGTTAGGTTAGATTACTCGTTGGTTATTACTGCATTGTCGGAACTAGAAGCACAAGCATTTCGCTACACTCGCATTAACATCTTCTAACCATGTGTGTGTGACAAATACAATTGGATTTGATTTGACAGTAAGCACGGCTTAAGCCTGTTCAAACGGCATGATGTGTTTGTGTGTGTGTACGTGTGTGTGTGTCGTTCTGTTTTTTGTTGTTTCCTGTGTGTTCAAATGCATGTTTCAAGTTAACTTGATTTGTCACTCTTTTCTGAGCATTTCGTGAGCTCCACAAAGTCACACCAATAGAGACATCAGATAGTACTCTCTCATTGCTATGAATATAGAGTCCCCGCCCCCCTCTCTCTTTCTCTGTGTGATGCTATTACTGTCTCCTGTTAATTGCTGATTGACTGTCTGTACTGTGACTGTGATCAGCCAGCAGCAGTGTGATCTCGTGTTAATCTGCTGCTGTGACACTGATCAGTGAAAACCTTTTAATGAGGAGACAGTAAACCGACCGCTAACAAGAGACTAACGAGCGGAGAGACTCATTCGTCACGTCCGCTGGTAACACTGAAGGAGTTTAGAAGAACCCGATTGGAAGAAGTGGAGCTGGTGTCAGTATGCTGTACATATACTCTAAAACACAAGTTTAGGTCATTTCTTTTTCTCCAGCAGGTCCCATTCATAGCATAACACTTCTGGCAAGCTGTAGTTTATTTCTAGACTATATATACAAAAGTATGTGGAAACCCCTTCAAATTAGTGGATTTGGCTATTTCAGCCACAACCGTTGCTGACAGGTGTATAAAATTGAGCACACAGCCATTCGATCTCCATAGACATTGGCAGTAGAATGGCCTTACTGAAGAGCCATGTGACTTTCAACATGGCACCGTCATAGGATGCCACCTTTCCAACAAGTCAGTTTGTCAAATTTCTGCCCTGCAAGAGCTGACCCGGTCAACTGAAAGTGTTGTTATTGTGAAGTGGAAATGTCTAGGAGCAACAACAGCTCAGCCGCGAAGTGGTAGACCACAGAAGCTCACAGAACGGGACCGCCGAAAAGTGAGAGTAGAGTAGAGTATTCGTTTACTAATCCCTATTTAGGAAATTGTTTTATCGCAGCATGCATCAATGATTTACAATGACAGGACACACAACAATGACCAACACATGATAAAAAATATTAAAAAACATTAAGACACAAACTCACATGCACCAACCATAGTATCCCTGAAACAATAGTCTGATTCAAGTGCTGTTTTCTATCCTGGAAACGCGTTCTCTGGAGTGATGAATCACGCTTCGCCATCTGGCAGTCTGACGGACGAATCTGGATTTGGCAGATGCCAGGAGAATGTTACCTGCCTGAATGCATAGTGCCAACTGTTAAGTTTGGTGGGGGAGAAATAATGGTCTGGGGCTGTTTTTCATGGTTCTGGCTAGGCCCCTTAGTTCCAGTGTAGGGCAATCTTAACGCTACAGCATACAATGACATTCTAGACGATTCTGTGCTTCCAATATTGTGGCAACAGTTTGGGGAAGGCCCTTTCCTGTTTCAGCATGACAATTCCACCGTGCACAAAGCGAGGTCCACACAGAAATGGTTTGTTCGAGATCGGTGTGGAAGAACTTGAATGGCCTGCACAGAGCCCTGACCTCAACCCCATCGAACACCTTTGGGATGAATTGTAACGCCGACTGCGAGCCAGGCCTAATTGCCGAACATCAGTGCCCGACCTCACTAAAGCTCTTGTGGCAGAATGGAAGCAAGTCCCCGTACCAATGTTCCAACATCTACTGGAAAGCCTTCCCAGAAGAGTGGAGGCTGTTATAGCAGTAAAGGGGGGACCAACTCCATATTAATGCCCATGATTTTGGAATGAGATGTTCGATGAGCAGGTGTCCACATACTTTTGGTCATACAGTGTAGATAACGGATGCACTTAAATCTCCTAGTGAGTGAATTAGGACATTTCATTAAGCACTGAAAGCGTGTGGGCCATCGATCTGGCTCGATGCGTATTGATTTTTGTTGATGTGTGTGGTTGGTGGCGTGTGACCCATATGTGTGCTGGTTTCTGCTGGGCTAGGGGTGACCACCCGATATAATTCAATTTACTGTCATTCTAGATCCATGGCAGCCCCTACTACTCTGTGCACCAGAGAGAGAGTGGGCTACTAGAGACAGTAGAGAGAGAGATGGGAATAAGTGCAAAAATCGTTGTTTGCCAATCAAGGTTTGAATTGAGGTTGAAGATACCTTGAAACTCAGCCAGGTCACCCTTGATACAAGTCAGTATTCGACGTCCATCCATCTCAGAGGACGTCTGGAGACAATGTGAAAATCGGCCACTAGGTGCAACAGTGAGTGCTGTTACCTTCAAATAGGTTTCGGGTTTTGCTAGGGTGCTGTGGACAGGGATGGCGGATGGTTGTAAGCATCTGTTTCTGGTGCCAAAGGTTGCATGTTCAAATCCAGCAATAGAAAGTATTTTTAGCGATTTTTGTTTTAAGCATTTCCCAAACCTTAACCCTTACCTTGACCATTCAGAGTTAATACCTAATCTTAAGATTTCGGAAGTAATGCATGGATGAAACACGGATGAACGTCTAATTTTGACGTGAGACTGTAAGAGCTAGTTGAACTAGTGGCCTGGACTTACAGTGCATTCGGTAAGTATTCAGACACCTTCACACAATACCCCATAATGAAAAAGCATAAACGGTTTGGAAAGGCACACACCTGTCTATATAAGGTCCCACAGTTGACAGTGCATGTCGGAGCAAAAACCAAGCCATGAGGTCGAAGGAATTGTCCATAGAGCTCCGAGACAGGATTGTGTCGAGGCACAGATCTGGGGAAGGGTACCAACATTGTTTTGCAGCGTTGAATGTCCCCAAGAACACAGTGGCCTCCATCATTCTTAAATGGAAGAAGTCTGGAACCACCAAGACTCTTTCTAACCACAGCTTGGCCAAACTGAGCAATCGGGGGAGAGGGCCCTGGTCAGGGAGGTGACCAAGAACCCAATGGTCACTCTGATAGAGCTCCAGAGTTCTTCTGTGGAGATATGAGAACCTTCCCAAAGCACAACCATCTCTGCAGCACTTAACCAATCAGACCCTTATGGTAGAGTGGCCAGATGAAAGCCACTCCTCACTAAAAGGCACAGCCCAGTTGGAGTTTGCCAAATGGCACCTAAAGACTCTCAGACCATGAGAAACAAGATTCTCTGGTCTGATGACACCAAGATAGAACTCTTTGGCCTGAATGCCAAGCGTCATGTCTGGAAGAAACCTGGCACCATCTCTACGGTGAAGCATGGTGGTGGGCAGCATCATGTTTTTCAGTGGCATGGACTGGGAGACTGGTCGGGGTCGAGGGAAAGATGAACGGAGCAAAGTACAGAGAGATCCTTGATGAAAACCTGCTCCAGGACCTCAGACTGGGGCGAATGTTCATCTTCCAACAGGACAACGACCCTAAGCACACAGCCAAGACAACGCAGGAGTGTCTTCGGGACAAGTCTCTGAATGTCCTTGAGTGGCCCAGCCAGAGCCCGGACTTGAACCCGATCTAACATCTCTGGAGAGACCTGAAAATAGCTGTGCAGCGACGCTCTCCATCCAACCTGACAGAGCTCGAGAGGATCTTTAATAAAGCCTATGATTTAATATTGCGAAAGCTGTTTTATAAACATCTGAATGCTGATGGTGCCACGCAGATGTAGCCTACGAATATTAGAATAGGGTAGGCCAGGTTTAGTGATGAGCAGTTCACGAACGGTTCTTTCTTTTTGAACAAGTCTTTTTACTGGCTCGAGAGCCATGATTTGTTTTTCGTTTTAGTCGTTTGTTTGACCTGCTTGTGCTGGCCGCAACGAGTCCTACAGCAGGATTAAAGGTGTTTACAGACAGGCCGCGCTAACAACGGTCTCATAGACTCAATGGGGGTAGGGTGACGGGCTGCAAAAACGCAAGCAGATAAATTAGCTGAAGTCTTGAGTGGCCGCTGCGCACGGTTGATCAATGAGCAGAGTTCATCTTGTCAACCAATCAATCAAGGTTTTAATGACAACGTTCGAGCTGACAACAGCTCGCTGAGCTCTATACTACAAATCAGGTTTGAGGAGTCAGCGCGGTAACTTTGGTCAACTCTTGAGTTCAACTCGGAATAACCGGTACCACGAAAGTGGCTCACTTTTTAGCACGGGACATTTCTATGTCAATGAATCCTTCAGAACTAACCTTCTCCAGGGCAGGCTAACCCAATGGGCTAACTCCATTTATCCTGTATGAAGTGTCTGAGCCATGAGTTGAGGACCAATAAAATCAGATTACACTCCCTCTCGCAAAGATTGCATCATCATCCAATTCATTTCAGAAAAATGATAAAATCCAAAAACGTATTTTTTTGTGCGACTTAATGCAATTATTTTATCGATAGGATTGGGGAAAAAGGTGCTTGTGCTTTGAGAACCATACTTAAGCACACCAAAATAATACAAGAAAGATGGCACTTCCAAAAGTCTATTTCATATGATAGCTTGCTGAATTTAGAACTGATAATTGATCGCATTCTGCACGAATGAACGCAATGAATTGATTATTGAATGTTATGATGGACACAACTTTGTAGAGCCAAAACATACACAGCCTTTGCTCAAGAAACTTGAACTCAAGAACGATCGTTTGGGGGGGGGCTGCAGTTCGGCGAACGATATTGTGTTGATCGCCCACACGGCAGTCAAGCAGTGAATTCCGCCAACAGTCGCTCACAATCTAGTCCGGTTGCGGCTCCTGCTAGACCTCGTTTCAAATGTATCAAGAAATAATCGTATTTGTATGCCTAGCAATCAACAAATGTGCGTTGTTTAAAGCACACGTTTACAAGTCTCAGTCACAAAGGACAGCTCCAAGAAGCCCCCTATGGCGAACGACATGTGAACGAGAGGCTTGTAGAATCATGACTCTTTCGCATTTTCAGTTCATTGTTCGCCGGTAGGGGTTCCTGCGTGCTCTGGGCATTACTGGCTTAAATTAACGAAATTAGTCGAAAGATTCGTTCTTTGGACTGAACGAGTCCAAAAGATCAGTCAGTAAAAAGAGCCTAACATCCCATCACTAGGCCTACCTCTCGTTGGCGTGAGAATCTGCCGGTCAATGTCATACTCAGTCAGGAGAGAACGCGCCAAATTCAGCCGCAACAGATTAGAGGTGTTTTCAGAATAAGGACATAAGTAAAAAACGTTAGTGAACTGGCGTTTTGTAAAGTTTGAATCGGTTATGCATGCTTCATTTGGATCGGTTTGGGCTCCCACGACCTGATGCACTCTTATCTTAAACATTAGCTAATTAACTAAGGTTAATTATAAACTGGGTGGTTTGAGCCCTGAATGCTGATTGGCTGAAAGCCGTGGTATATGAGACCACATAGCACGGGTATGACAAAACATTTATTTTTACTGCTCTAATTACGTTGGTAACCAGTTTATAATAGCAATAAGGCACCTCGGGGGTTTGTGGTATATGGCCAATATAACACGGCGAAGGGCTGTGTCCAGGCACTCTGTGTTGCGTCTGAAGTAGGAACAGCCCTTAGCCGGGATATATTGGCCATATACCACACCTCCTTATTACCTAATTACCTACCTAGCAATTTTTTAAAAGAAAGCCCAATTTATGCAGCATAGCGACTTTAAAGATCCAATGCAGACATTTTTATCTCTCCACTGCTAGCTCTGTTTGCTACAAATATACGTTGTAACTTGTCACTCTGATCGTAAAAGCGCATTGTAAATGTGCAGTGTGTTGTGTCAGAATAATCCACAGAGAAGAGTCAGAGGTAATCAAGTCTTAGTGAATGAGAGAAAATGAGCCCCCTTTTACTCTACCCCCCCTCTTTCTGTCTATCTCTCTCTCTCACACACACACACACAAACACACACACTTTCCCTATATCCCATCTGCCAGCTCCCTGCAGTGTGTGTGGTAATTAAAAAGATCAGCTTGTGTGATTCATCCTCTACTGTAGGCCCATGTGCATTTGTGTCAGAGAGAGAGTGTGTCAGTTTGTGTGTCTGTGTGTGTGTACCACGACCGTGCAATCCCCTGAGAGGATGAGCATGTGTGAGTTACCCATGAAGACAGGGGACGTCACAGATCTTTATACTCCCTCTCCTTTACTTCCTTCCTCTCTCTCTCTCTGTCTCTCTGTCTCTGCCTCTTTCTCTCTCTCGCCATCTCTCTGTCTCTCTCTCTCACTCTCTTTCTCTCTCTGTCTCTCTGTCTCTCTCTCTGTCTCTCTCTCTCTCTCTGTCTCTCTCTCTCTCTCTGTCTCTATCTGTGTGTATATGTCAGGAATCGGGGTGAGAGGAGCGGCATTGGCCTCCTCCTTGACCGTTGTCAGATTTGTATCCCCTCTTCCTCCCCTCCATCCTCTCCTCCCTCCTTGCATCTCATTAAGAAAGGCCTCTCCTCTCCTTCTCTCCGAGGCCATGTGCTCGTTGGATGACTATGGGTAAGGCTGACATTTCTCCTCCTTTTCCGCCCTCTGTCCGTTCGGTGTCGTTGTGTAGGGCATTTAGAAACGGTAGTAGTTCTAATGGAGCAGCCATGATAACAAACACTTTGTAGACTTTGTACAGTTGGTGTTTCGTCTGTTGTGAAGTGAGGCTTTAGTCAATGATGAAAAATCTTGTTGAACTTCTGAAGCTGTGTAGCAGTAAATGTGTTCGTAAACCTGCGCCTGTGGCGACTGTGTCTTGATTACGATTGACAGTGACAGTCGCTGTGTGTGTGTGTGTGTGTGTGTGTGTGTGTGTGTGTGTGTGTGTGTGTGTGTGTGTGTGTGTGTGTGTGTGTGTGTGTGTGTGTGTGTGTGTGTGTGTGTGTGTGTGTGTGTGTGTGTGTGTGTGTGTGTGTGTGTGTGTGTGTGTGTGTGTGTGCATGCACGTGTATGCTTGTTTGTATGACAGGGAGTGTGACTCGCTATACACACTTCTTCTACATGTGGGGCGTTACATAGCACTGCGTGTGTGACACTAATAAAGCATAGCTTGCCTTGCGAGTGTTGAACAAGGCCATTAATACAGGGGTGGTGAATGAAGCAGATAGGGAGGTTCCTGTCAGTGCAGGGGATTCAACAGCACTAGCAGAAGGCGTCCACTCTAACCCTGACGTTGCCCCTCCTCCCCTGGTAGAGCGCTTGCCAAATCAGCTGTGGCTGGGTGTTGATTGGCAGCAGAGGCGATGGATCTGATTGGCTGCTGCAGCTGTCACTCCTGCCCAATCCCACGGCTCGTCGGGTCTCTGACCTTGGAGAGAGCCGTTAAACCTGATCAAGGATCAGCTTAGGGACAGCTGTCAGTACACACATACATACACACACGCCCATGCGCTTCCCTCCTGGCGGAGGACACATTTCAGTTCAATGCATTCAGTTGTATAACTGACTAGGTATCCCCATTTCTCTTTCCCTGTGCTGGACAGGAGGCCATCTACCCCATCATAACATTATATGATGATCTATGAGAATGGATGAACTGCTTTTGGTTTGTAAAGTGCCATGTTTATTGAATTTGTTGAAGTAGTTGACTATGGAGTGGGGAACAAAAGAATCCCCCCATAAAAAAATAACACTGTCTCCCCTGCGGTATGTGAATGGTCTGACTGCTACAGTTAGACAGACAGACAGACAGACAGACAGACAGACAGACAGACAGACAGACAGACAGACAGACAGACAGACAGACAGACAGACAGACAGACACACACACACAGACACACACACACACACACACAGACACACACACACACAGACACACACACACACACACAGACACACACACACACACACACACACACCATGGTCAGTAAAGACTAGATAATGCCCTCACGAAGAGTTCATTGTGTCAGCAGTCACAGATCACTAAGTTCTGATTGGACACAGCCTGTGTCCATGGCACACTGTCTGCTCAGCTCAGCTCGGTTGAAATGTTACTGCATTACTACTAGCTCAATAAAGACAGAGATGGCAGAGACTAGACAGAGAGATTGTCTGCTCAGCTCAGCTCGGTTGAAATGTTGTTGCATTACTACTAGCTCAATAAAGACAGAGATGGCAGAGACTAGACAGAGAGGTTGTCTGCTCAGCTCAGCTCGGTTGAAATGTTACTGCATTACTACTAGCTCAATAAAGACAGAGATGGCAGAGACTGGACAGAGAGGTTGTCTGTTTAGCTCAGCTCGGTTGAAATGTTGTTGCATTACTACTAGCTCAATAAAGACAGAGATGGCAGAGACTGGACAGAGAGGTTGTCTGCTCAGCTCAGCTCGGTTGAAATGTTGTTGCATTACTACTAGCTCAATAAAGACAGAGATGGCAGAGACTGGACAGAGAGGTTGTCTGCTCAGCTCAGCTCGGTTGAAATGTTGTTGCATTACTACTAGCTCAATAAAGACAGAGATGGCAGAGACTGGACAGAGAGGTTGTCTGCTCAGCTTTGACGAAGACTCTACCTGACAAAGACCAGTATGGTTGAAATTAAGGCGACATGGTCAAACATCATATCACAATATTTTTCACATTTTTGACAGTATGGTTGTGTTTGACCGTTTTTTTCTGTTTCTGAGCAAGGAACGTTCTAGTGTAGTCCAGTTTATAGAACGTTTCATTTCATTTAGCACTGTAACAACATATTGTTAAAGACGATATTGTAAAAATCCGTACCAGTATGTGGCTCCATACCAGTATACCGGTATTGATGATGCTGAATATCGCCCAGCCCTAGTTGGGAGATATTACTCCTACTAGCTCAATAAAGGTAGAGAGTGGATGGCAGACTGACAGAGGGATTGGCTCAGCTTGGACCAATGTCCAAGCTTTATTTCTTGTGTACTCTGTCCGAATCAGTGTGTTGCTTGAGACCAACACATTTATTCCAGGAGCCTTCTATTGTCAGGGGAGCAGTTTGGTGAAGGGGGGGGGGGGGGGCAGCCTCTCTGTTTTATTGACCTGAGCTTCTCTTCAGAGCACAGACACAACAACAGAGTCAGTCACAGTCCCTGTACTACAGGCACATAACCGTCTGGTAGCCAACGGTTCCATTCTACTGGTCACTGTCTGTCACACCCTGATCAGTTTCACCTGTTCTTGTTATTGTCTCCACCCCCTCCAGGTGTCGCTTGTTATCCCCGGTGTGTATATCCCTGTGTTTCCTGTCTGTCTGTGCCAGTTTGTCTTGTATGTTCAAGTCAACCAGTTTGTGCTCCTGCCTTTTCTATTCTCTTTTAATAGTCCGCCCGGTTTTGACCCTTGCCTGTTTTCTGGACTCTGTACCCGCCTGCCTGACCATTCTGCCTGCCTGCCACACTGTACCACCCGGACTCTGAACTGGTTTTGACCTTTTGCCTGTCCACGCCCATTCTCTTGCCTACCCCTTTTGGATGTAATAAATATCAAAGACTCAAACCATCTGCCTCCCGTGTCTGCATCTGGGTCTGGCCTTGTGCCCCTCATACTATCTTAGTTAAATATACTGTATCTCTGTTTATAAGAATCACAGGATACTGATACGAATCAATTGCTTCTTGTGATCAGAAACATTCCCAATGTACTGTATTGCACTCGGCTTTAAACCTTCAATCACATCAACCACCAATAAAAATCGAACGGTCCGTGACAGACGTGATTACAATTAAACGCGTGCTACTAATACTGTGGAAAGAGATGTGAATCTGTCTCCATAGGAATAGAATGAATTCCTTCTCTGTTTTCCCTTACGGGTGAATGTGTCGATGCAGCCGAGGGATTTTAGTGTGGTGGTTTGATATTAGAGCCACAGATGAGATTATGGAGCTCACCTCCGGCGATATCAGATATATAACCTAACCTCTCCAGTCATCTGGAACATGGACGGATACTTACTTGGCAAAACTGATCAGTGGTTTTACCGCAGGCTTTTGAAGTAGTTTTTGGCTTCCAACCAGAGTGAGTGACGTCGACAAAACGGACAAGATATGCAGTGGAAATACCTAAATGGGTGTGCACGTTTAACCATTCATTCGAAAATATAGTACTGCGTGGTTTGGCGTTCGGGCTCTGCTCCTTCCGGGTAGCTTACTGCCAGAGCCCAGCGTCATATGAAGATGAGAATATAACTGCAGTTAGTGAGCGCGATGTGCTCTACCAAATCCCCTGAAGGGAGAAACCCAGACAGGTGGAGAGTGGGGGGGGGGGGGGTATCAGAAACAGCTGGCGCAGAGAGTGGTCGCTAGTTACAGCAACACGGCAGCAAGAGGCACCCGGCGCAGGCAAGCACGTGACATCCGGCGTGGAGGAAGCGTGTGTAGAACTGGCAGACTGAATGGACCGCGTGTAATTAGAGTGTGAACCCAATTGGTGTAATACCAGCTGACGTCGTCAGCCACACTAGGGGTTTCCCCTTCTGAACGGACTACGCTTCATTTGTGAAGGCAATGTGGCAATGGGAGGTTGCATACAGTACTCTAAGTACTTCTATGTCTGTTCATATATCTGTGGTTCAGATATTTATTTCAACGAGAGACACATTGGTATCTATTTACCCACCGGTGTGTGTTTCTCTGTGTCTGTGTGTGTGTGTGTGTGTGTGTGTGTGTGTGTGTGTGTGTGTGTGTGTGTGTGTGTGTGTGTGTGTGTGTGTGTGTGTGTGTGTGTGTGTGTGTGTGTGTGTGTGTGTGTGTGTGTGTGTGTGTGTGTGTGTGTGTGTGTGTGTGAGAGAGACAGCCGTATTGTAGCTCCACCCCACCCTGGGTGTGTGAGAGAGACAGCCGTATTGTAGCTCCACCCCACCCTGGAATGCCACCTCGAATTAGACGCGAGAAAGACGGGAGCCATCGGATGAATTAACAACAGTCGCTCCTCTACTATGCTCTCTCCTCATCCCTCACTGCTCTCTCCTCATCCCTCGCTCCGCGCGGGCTTACGCATCCCTGTTTCCGTCCAATCAGAGCGCCGGAAGAGGAGAGAGGGATGTGAGGAGGGGGAGTAGAGGACCAGCAGCCTCTGGGGCTGGCGGCCAACTGCTCATATCACAGCTGGGAGGGGATGGGGGAAAGGGAGGAGGGGAGAGAGGGATGGAGGGATGGAAGTGGAGGCTGTAATCCAGTGAGACACGCAGAGGAGAGGCAGTGTGAGGGCAACGCCTCACAGCACCGTGAATCTCTCTCTCGCTCTCTCTCTCTATTGCTCTATCACTCTCTCGCTCTCTTTCACTTTACCGCAACCCTTTCTTGCTCTACTGCTCTCTTTCTCTCTCTCTCTCTCTCTCTCTCGCTCACTCACTCGACCGGCAAAAAACCCAAAGGGCTCTCCTCTCGTCTCTCATTCAGTCCTCTCAGACTCTGAGGGCTGCTCTATCGTTTTTCATTCCCCTTTTTCTCTCTTCCTATTTTATTTTTTCTCCCCCACCTCATCTAAAATAGCTGCTGTGGCAAAGGATGCGTTGGTGAAAAAGGACCCAAAAGAGTTGTTTCGCTTGCGTCCTTCTCTTTCCTCAAGGCGGTGTCATTGGAAGCATCTTTGTTCTTTCCTTTGTATTTATTTATTCTCCTTGTACAACGGCTGTATATTGCTGTGTTGCTACTGGGGAAATAGGTTAGTGTGTCTGTGTGAGGAGCCAGCAGAGGTGATCGAGTGAAGAGAGGAGAGGAAAGGGGGGATTGTGTATTTCGCAAAGAGGGGGAAGCCCGGCTGTGTCTCTCCGTTGCTGTGACTGTGAATCCACGGCAACCCCATTAGGTACGGAGACGGAGAGAGGGAATTACTGGGATGCCAGCGCTAACCTTTGAGCTCTATCGTTAACTCACGCCACAGCCTGGACGGACAGACCAGGGGAAAGGAAAGGGAAAATCAGAAGAGACACGGAGAAACTAGATAAATCCTTGAATCTTTCCTGTAGCTGGGCTTGTGCTGTGCGTCGGATGTGAGGTAGCTAGTACCATGGATATAAACGTGCAATCCCACCGGTTCTACTTCCCTCAGATCTACTGTACTGAGGCTGTGCCTGCTGGTGCCCAGGTCCAGGTCACAGCGCAGGAGTTTAAAGTCAGGTAGGCTACTGGGTACCACTACAGGTTACTGTGATGCTACACTACACTGGGTTGGATAGGTTACCACTGGGGAGACAGTAATACTGTAATGCTATGTGCAGTAGTGAGGACCACAGCCAATTTGCAGTGAGCAATAGTGACAGAGCAGCATACAGCACAGTCAAGCTGGTATCTACTTCACTATTGGCTGCATCTCAAATGACATCATTCATAATCACATTGCCTATGCAGTAGAGATTTGCAGCTACCAATAGTCGAGCCCTGTGTCTATTAGAGAGCAGGGTGCTTGATGGGATTGCAAATGGATGTACAAATAGAAATCCAATGTACAGAATGAATGTACATGTCTATCCTGTGGAATGGACCGCCATGTCAGTTCTGTTCCAGTACATTGTGTTTCTATGTGCCAGCTGTGAATGGTTGTCCTTGCAGAGGGGCTGGGGTTAGAATGTTAATGTGTAAGCTGTGCAGTCAATTTCTAGGTCCTGATAGGGGATGAGGAAGGAGGAGAGAAGAGAGGAGGAGGCATTGATGCCCTGTGAAGAAGCTTGCCAAGACTGCTGGGGTGATGACAGTGGTGCTGTTGTGTTGTGTTTGTCTCTGAGGGCTGCAGCCGTGTGTGTGTGTGTGTGTGTTGTGGCTGTAGCTTGTTTGTGGCAGAGACCGGGGCTCTTTGTTCCTTCCGTCTGCCCTCTCCTTTCTCTCTGCCCGCTGCTCTTCCTCTTCTTCTCTTCTCCTCGTAAACGCTTGCAGCTCGCATGGTGCGTCGGCGCATCCTTCCCTGATATTGCCGCTGTCGTCATGGTTGCAGAATGCTCTGAGACACACGCTGTTTTGTTTTGTGCGTGTTTTTTTTGTCTTCGGCACTATCTTTATCATGTTTACGCCTGGCCGTTGCATCCACCCAAACACTCTTCCTCTTTATCGTTGCAATCAGTGGTTTATCATTGTGTCAGCCATCCCTCCATCCATCCATGGTTTCAGGTTTCACCCAGTAGTAATCTGGTGTATGATCACTGGTCAGATTTCTCCTCTCTAACTGATGATTAGATCAGCTTTAACAGACTCACTGAGTTTTCCTCTGGTAAGCAGCTTTTAACACAGCCGGGCCAGGAGGGTATGTTTCCACAAGGGATGTGACAAATGGACAATTCTTCTTACTGTTTAGACGGACATTTATTTGATCGGTGATCCAAAACATATTTGAAGGAAAAATATATACAATTCCACGTCAATTCATAATGCAGAATAATGGTCCTGTTGCGCGTGTATGGCCGGTAGAGCCAGACAATGAGGTTATATCTACCGCAACCATTTACAGACATCGAACGCAGCAACAGTAACGTGTGGATAGTTGATCACTTTTCAGACAATTCAAAAAAAGTGCTGAGTCAGAAGACTGTACCCTTTCAGACAGTCATATTCTGTTCTGGCATATAATGTGCTATTGTTTCCCTGACGACAATAAACGTTGCTGATTGATGTGCTGCTGTGTTGTTTATGCTGTTTTTTTTTATGGTAGGGTAAATAGATGCGTTTTCTTGCAACGAAATGTCTTGCTAAATCGCGTTATTTAACGTACTATTTTAGGAAAGAGGGGTCTGCGCACAGGCAGCAGGAAGGTTTGCCTCTTCCTCGCTGGTTTTATTTAAATTACACAACTTCCCCCAGGCTTTTAGAGCCATATAGTCTAGTTAGGCTATAACATGGAAGATAATGGTTTATGATAACTGCACTGGGATTTGAATTATGTGGGGGGGGGGGATTTTTCTTAACCTTAAGGATCCTTACTTAGTTTAAACATTTTAACGTTTGTAGCTATGGTAAGTTACAGCTAAGGCAGGAGGGCTATGTAGCTATGGTAAGTTACAGCTAAGGCAGGAGGGCTATGTAGCTATGGTAAGTTACAGCCAAGGCAGGAGGGCTATGTAGCTATGGTAAGTTACAGCTAAGGCAGGAGGGCTATGTAGCTATGGTAAGTTACAGCCAAGGCAGGAGGGCTATGTAGCTATGGTAAGTTACAGCTAAGGCAGGAGGGCTATGTAGCTATGGTAAGTTACAGCTAAGGCAGGAGGGCTATGTAGCTATGGTAAGTTACAGCCAAGGCAGGAGGGCTATGTAGCTATGGTAAGTTACAGCCAAGGCAGGAGGGCTATGTAGCTATGGTAAGTTACAGCCAAGGCAGGAGGGCTATGTAGCTATGGTAAGTTACAGCTAAGGCAGGAGGGCTATGTAGCTATGGTAAGTTACAGCCAAGGCAGGAGGGCTATGTAGCTATGGTAAGTTACAGCTAAGGCAGGAGGGCTATGTAGCTATGGTAAGTTACAGCTAAGGCAGGAGGGCTATGTAGCTATGGTAAGTTACAACTAAGGCAGGAGGGCTATGTAGCTATGGTAAGTTACAGCTAAGGCAGGAGGGCTATGTAGCTATGGTAAGTTACAGCTAAGACAGGAGGGCTATGTAGCTATGGTAAGTTACAGCTAAGGCAGGAGGGCTATGTAGCTATGGTAAATTACAGCTAAGGCAGGAGGGCTATGTAGCTATGGTAAGTTACAGCTAAGACAGGAGGGCTATGTAGCTATGGTAAATTACAGCTAAGACAGGAGGGCTATGTAGCTATGGTAAATTACAGCTAAGGCAGGAGGGCTATGTAGCTATGGTAAATTACAGCTAAGGCAGGAGGGCTATGTAGCTATGGTAAGTTACAGCCAAGGCAGGAGGGCTATGTAGCTATGGTAAGTTACAGCCAAGGCAGGAGGGCTATGTAGCTATGGTAAGTTACAGCGAAGGCAGGAGGGCTATGTAGCTATGGTAAGTTACAGCCAAGGCAGGAGGGCTATGTAGCTATGGTAAGTTACAGCTAAGGCAGGAGGGCTATGTAGCTATGGTAAGTTACAGCCAAGGCAGGAGGGCTATGTAGCTATGGTAAGTTACAGCTAAGGCAGGAGGGCTATGTAGCTATGGTAAGTTACAGCCAAGGCAGGAGGGCTATGTAGCTATGGTAAGTTACAGCTAAGGCAGGAGGGCTATGTAGCTATGGTAAGTTACAGCTAAGGCAGGAGGGCTATGTAGCTATGGTAAGTTACAACTAAGGCAGGAGGGCTATGTAGCTATGGTAAGTTACAGCTAAGGCAGGAGGGCTATGTAGCTATGGTAAGTTACAGCTAAGGCAGGAGGGCTATGTAGCTATGGTAAATTACAGCTAAGGCAGGAGGGCTATGTAGCTATGGTAAGTTACAGCTAAGACAGGAGGGCTATGTAGCTATGGTAAATTACAGCTAAGACAGGAGGGCTATGTAGCTATGGTAAATTACAGCTAAGGCAGGAGGGCTATGTAGCTATGGTAAATTACAGCTAAGGCAGGAGGGCTATGTAGCTATGGTAAGTTACAGCCAAGGCAGGAGGGCTATGTAGCTATGGTAAGTTACAGCTAAGGCAGGAGGGCTATGTAGCTATGGTAAGTTACAGCCAAGGCAGGAGGGCTATGTAGCTATGGTAAGTTACAGCTAAGGCAGGAGGGCTATGTAGCTATGGTAAGTTACAGCCAAGGCAGGAGGGCTATGTAGCTATGGTAAGTTACAGCGAAGGCAGGAGGGCTATGTAGCTATGGTAAGTTACAGCTAAGGCAGGAGGGCTATGTAGCTATGGTAAGTTACAGCTAAGACAGGAGGGCTATGTAGCTATGGTAAGTTACAGCTAAGGCAGGAGGGCTATGTAGCTATGGTAAATTACAGCTAAGGCAGGAGGGCTATGTAGCTATGGTAAGTTACAGCCAAGGCAGGAGGGCTATGTAGCTATGGTAAATTACAGCTAAGACAGGAGGGCTATGTAGCTATGGTAAATTACAGCTAAGGCAGGAGGGCTATGTAGCTATGGTAAATTACAACTAAGGCAGGAGGGCTATGTAGCTATGGTAAGTTACAGCTAAGGCAGGAGGGCTATGTAGCTATGGTAAGTTACAGCTAAGACAGGAGGGCTATGTAGCTATGGTAAGTTACAGCTAAGGCAGGAGGGCTATGTAGCTATGGTAAGTTACAGCTAAGACAGGAGGGCTATGTAGCTATGGTAAGTTACAGTGAGGGCTACAGTAAGTTACAGATACAGGGGTTAGAGCAGTGGTTGTACAGAGAACCCCCACCACAAATGTTCCACTGCTTAAGTACTGGCATTCCTTACAATACCACCTCTAATACATGAACCCTGCTGTGGTACAATTGTGAGAAGCAGCACCTTAAGCGCTTGGCTAGAAGGCTAGAGGGATTTTAGTACATCTACGGGTTATCCAGACACAGTTCGGTCTCGTATTACTGTAAAAGGCACGAAGGAAAAGTCAGCATACGATGTGGTTTTCCTCTGACTGCTGTCCAGCATGGGTCTCTGCGGTCGGAGGGATAATTGTTTCACTCCTGTTTGATTTGGACGAGGCCCTGGCAGTCAGTCACTGCTTCAGCCAGGATACTGTTAGCACAGTGATAGGGAGAATGAGGGAGAAAGAAAGAGAGAGACAAATAGGGAAGAAGCGGAGAAGGCTAGAGAGCGAACAGAGAGAGACTTATAAGAGGCGGAGGGATACGGCGAGAAGGGAGAGAGAAAGAGAGTCTGTCTCACACGTTCCCCAGTTGTCTGCGTGGTGTTTGCCGCTTGCTGGCTGGCACATCCTCTCATCTCCAACACATTGGAAAAACACCCCCGAAATCACCATCGCGCTGTGAAAAGATGAAAAGGTCTTTCAAGTCTGCTTTATTTTCACAAAACAATTTCAACCCCTTTAGCTATATGAATGTTTCCTAAATCTGGTCTTATGCAAGACTGTCACTAACTGAACCACTAGTGTTCATGTATGAGGCTGGAGGTGAATGAATGGAAATGAACCAGTCTGTTGTATTGTCCTTCCTTGTTTACGGATGCATACTGTAGGCTCATTGTGATTTCCCTTGCACTTTGTCAGCGGTATGTGTGTGTGTGTGTGCATGGTGTGTATCCCTCCTCTTCGCTCCGTGATTCTGTGTGTGTGTGTGTGTGTGTGTTGGAGTAGAGCAGGGTGTCAGCTGACTCCCACTAAGCAGGAAATGGACAAGGCTTTCTACAGCTGGATCAATACCCAGGTTATTAGTACAGAGAGAGAGAGAGAGATGGAATGAGAGACAATTAGAGATAAAGGGACAGATAGAAAATAGGAAAGAGGAAATCTGAGAGGAATTCAAATGGAAAAATGCATGCTGGGAAAAAACAGCAAGGGAATCAGAGGGGGGTAGAGGGAATGGGAGAGAGATAGAGAGAGAGAGAGAGAGAGAGAGAGAGAGAGAGAGAGAGAGAGAGAGAGAGAGAGGTAAAATAAGAAGCCAGAGGAGAGTGGGGGATGGTGAGAAAAGCAGGGGTAAGCAAAAGAGAGGATGGAGAGACAGAAATACAAAGAGAAAGGGAGTGATGGTTGTAGAGCGAGAGAGTCAGAGACCGATAGATGGTGTGATAGAAAAAATATGGCTTTAAAGGTGGTCAAGGAGTAGTACACGCCTTAGAAAAGCCTTTGTAAAGAATTCTGGGGGTTTTGCGCCTGCCTGGCTTCCATGGTGACAGAGGCTGTGCATCCCAGAATAATGCCAGGTCACCATGACAACCAGCACCGG